>NC_089504.1:359582650-359882650 GCF_036850995.1 Saccopteryx leptura | reverse complement strand
AGCAAGGCCCCAGATGGGCAGAGCATCGCCCCCTGGTGGGCATGCCGGGTGGATCCCGGTTGGACACATGTGGAAGCCTGTCTCTCTGCCTCCCCACTTCTCACTTCAGAAAAACACACACACACACACACACACACACACACACACACACACACAGGACCAGCAGTGCATCCGCCTGCCCACTTCTCCGTCAAAGCCAGAGAGAGAAGCCGCAGGTCCAGTGCAAGGGAGAAGCGCTCCTTCCTTCCGCATGGAGAAGGAGCAGCCCCCACGGTCCTGGAGGCCGGGCCTTCGAGGGCCACCAGCTCACTGAGGCTGTCTCTCCTCTTCCTCACCCTGCCCTTCTTTCTTCCCACTTTTCTCCTCTGCCTCAGAGCAATAACCGCACAGGGGGGAGTTTTAAAGACAAGCTGTTAATATCAGTCCCCCCCCCCTGCCACAGGGAGGGAAACTCAGTCAGGGGTGGGGGTGGGGGGGGACAGGAACTCAGGGAGAGGTGCTTTTTCTCTGAATATACTGCATTTATAGTTTTTGAACTTTGAAACGTAAACGTACAGTTTATTCAAACCTGAAATGTCTTTCTAAACAAAGGGCACTTGCCCAGGGATCAGGAGCGGGAACTCGGGCTTGCATCTCACCCCCTCCTTGTCTCACGTTGGTGGAAACTTGCTGTGGTGTTGTCCTTGTGCCAGAAATCTGTGTTCCTCTGAATGTAGCTAGTTATTGTGTATCCTACACACACACACACACACACACACACACACACACCTGTATAATTTCCTTTGATGCTTGATCGCTTTAACATACAGTTCTGTTTTCACTGTGAAATTATCAAAAACTATAAAATCACACCCAAACCCTTCTTTCCCAGGAAGCACACCAGTGGGGGTAGTCTGTGTTCCACTGCCTGCTTTCCTGGCCGAAGAGGTCGAGGTGACCCTCTCCTGAGTGAGCAGTTTGACCCGGTCTCAGGCTGCCCTGAGTGCCCTCTGCCCGGGATGGTCTTCCCTGCGGTCTAAGCATGGCTCAGTCCCTTTGTCATGCAGGCCTCAGCTCGGAGGTCACCGCCTCAAGGAGGCCTTCACAGACCACCCAGCTGAGGCAGCCTTCCTCCTCCCAGCCAGCACCATACAGGAGTCTCCAAACTTTTTACACAGGGGGCCAGTTCACTGTCCCTCAGACCATTGGAGGGCTGCCAAATACAGTGGTCCTCTCACTGACCACCAATGAAAGAGGTGCCCCTTCCAGAAGTGTAGTGGGGGCTGGATAAATGGCCTCAGGGGGCCGCATTGCGGCCCGCAGGCCATAGATTGGGGACGCCTGATTATAACCCATTCTGTTTTCTTTTTAGTCCTTTCACCATCTCATGTCATCTTGCTCACTATTATTCATTGTTCATTCATGTATTTTGTTTACATGTGGACTATCCTGCCTTGTTCCTGATCTTAAGGGGATTGCTTTTATTTTTTGCCTATTGAGTATGATGTTGGCTGTCCCACCCTTTTTGATGTGGGGTGGTGCACTCTCATGAGGAATTCCATTATGCCCAGATTTTGTATCAGAGACTTCCTCGTTTGTATATTGGATTAAAGGTTTTGGTTTCTACACTATAAAGTGGGGCAGACCAGGAGCATGCTCCCTCTCAGTTCCTGCTATCACCATTGCAGGGGCCTCCCTGATCCCTTGCCCTTCATGGGAAAGGCAGGTTTTCTGTTTTTCCCTTGTCTTCTCTTGAGGCTTGCCTGTCTTGGTGAGACACCAGACACCAATAAACAGAATGGCCCACTCTTGGTTGGGCAGATAAAATATATTATGCTCACTTTGTTAAAGATGGCGCTGCCCACATGGAAGCCGTAGCCCAGGTGATATTAATGTGTGTTGGGGGCAGGCTGTGGGCAGGCAGGATCCTTGTAACCTGGGCTTGGTTTTAGGATTAAGCCTTTCCCACCCTTTTTGAGGTGGGGCGGTGCAATCTCATCATGCCCCAGATAAGTGTCTTTGTATTAGAGACTTCCCTATTCTGTATATTGGATTAAAGGTTTTGAATCTACACTATAAAATGGGGGCAGAAGCCCTGGCCGGTTGGCTCAGTGGTAGAGCGTTGGCCTGGCGTGCAGGAGTCCCGGGTTCGATTCCCGGCCAGGGCACACAGGAAGAGCACTCATCTGCTTCTCTACCCCTCCCCCTCTCCTTCCTCTCTGTCTCTCCCCCTCCTGCAGCCAAGGCTCCATTGGAGCCAAAGTTGGCCTGGGCGCTGAGGATGGCTCTGTGGCCTCTGCCTCAGGCGCTGGAGTGGCTCTGGTCGATGCCCCGGATGGGCAGAGCATCGCCCCCTGGTGGGCATGCTGGGTGGATCCCAGTCGGGCGCGTGCAGGAGTCTGTCTGACTGCCTCCCTGTTTCTGGCTTCGGAAAAATACAAAAAAATAAATAAATAAAAATAAATATAAAATAAAATGGGGGCAGAACGGGAGTCGGTTCCTGAAATTATCATTAGAGGAGAGAGCAGAGAGGAGAGGGGAGAGAGGCAACGTGGAGGAGGCCAGGAGAAGCAGCCAAGATGGCGGAGTGTTGAGTGAGAAGCCAGTTAGTGCAGAGTTTGTGCAGGGAGAAGGAAGGAGATGGGGAACAGAAGTGAATAAGTCTGGTGAGCTAGAAATCTTTGATTCTAGGAAACTCGGATAAGTCAGTGGCTTTGTGAGCACTGAATGAATGGGTTTTGGAGCCCAGTGTGTGTTTTTTACTTGCCCACCAGGTGCAAGCTAGGATTAAAGATGATGGCCCACCAGTTTTTGGCTCTGTTGTTTCTTTACCAACTGTCCGAATCCAATGCAAACCTGCATGGGCCAGGCGGCTATGATGGTGGCCATGACTACTGGCTTTACACCCACCATCCTCTGACCACCATTTCTTTTTTTTTTTTTTTTTTTGTATTTTTCTAAAGTTGGAAACAGGGAGGCAGTCAGACAGACTCCCGTATGCGCCCAACCGGGATCCACCCAGCACGCCCACCAGGGGGCGATGCTCTGCCCATCCCAGGCGTCGCTCTGTTGCAACCAGAGCCACTCTAGCGCCTAAGGCAGAGGCCACAGAGCCATCCCCAGCGCCCGGGCCATCCTCTGCTCCAAAATGGAGCCTCAGCTGCTGGAGGGGAAGAGAGAGACAGAGAGGAAGGAGAGGGGGAGGAGTGGAGAAGCAGATGGGCACTTCTCCCGTGTGCCCTGGCCGGGAATCGAACCCGGGACTTCTGCACGCCAGGCTGACGCTCTACCACTGAGCCAACCGGCCAGGGCCTCCACCATTTCTTTGCCATCTGCCCGAATCCAATGGGAACCTGCATGTGAATGGCCACAATTGTGGCTCCTGGCCTTACAACCTCTGTTCCTTCTCTCTGCACAAACTGGCTTCTCTTTCAGCACTCCACCATCTTGACTACTTCTCCAGGCCTCCTCCACGTGGCCTTTCTCTGCTCTCCTCTCTAATGCTAATCCCAGGAACCCAGTGAGAGCAAGCTCCGGGTCTGCCCCCCTTTATAGTGTAGAAACCAAAACCTTTAATCCAATATACAAACAAGGAAGTCTCTGATACAGAGTAACTTATCTGAGGCATAATGGAATTCCTCATGAGAGTGCACCACCCCACATCAAAAAGGGTGGGAAAGGCTTAGTCCTAAAACCAAGCCCCAGGCTACAAGGATACTAGCTGCCCACAGCCCGCCTCCAACACACATTAATAGCAAGAAGGGCAACTAATATAATCACCTGGGCGATGGGCTTCCACGTGGGCAGTGCCATCTTCAATACAGTGAGCATAATATATTTCATCTGCCCAACAGTGTAAATACACTAATTTGAAGATTTTATGAGCTATATAGCAAAGCATTTATAGTAATGTTGTGGTTAGCTCCCTAACATTCATTCCATCCCATTTTCAAAACTAAACCCATCAGACCACAAGTCAAACAGGGGTTGGGGGATGGGCAGGCATAAGCTACTTTGGGCTTGAGGCAAATATCTCCATGACCTCCCATAAAGTTCTGTCTGTGCCAGGCAAATCCTGGTTGGATCAGGCAGCATTTCTGGGGTTTTATGAGAAGGTATCTTTGAGCCGTAGTCCCAATCATCTGGGAAGCTTACACAGGACAAAGCTTCACTCCTAGATTCTAATTAGGGGGCGGTGGGAGGTGGAAGAGACACCTTTAGTATCCCCCCACAATATTCTTATACGTTTAACTCATCAACTTTTTCTGTAGCTAGAAAAAGATAAATATACAACGTCTACTTCAGTGACCTCCAAGTCATCTATAAGTCTTAATTAGAGGAATCCAAATTCATTTGTTGGGTATACAGATAGGCTGATGTGATATGACCGGTGGGGTGGATGACACTCTAGCATCCTTTTCCCTCCATGGACCTCTTACTTACTCCAAGGGGAAATGCCTCCCCCCAAAAAGGATGAATCTTCAACTTAAAAGATTTTTAATATATTGATGAAGCAGAGCCTTGAGGAGAGATAAGGAGCTCTATTGTCATTCAATTTGAATTTAGTCAGCGACAACTGATTTGGGCACAACAGGTTCTTTCCAGCTTCAGAAATTTCCTTATAATAAAAACCAATGTGTATCGAGTACCTATTAGGTGCAGACAGACTGCTATTAGCATTACCTGTGAGCATGGCTTTACTCCTCACAGCAACTCTATGAGGTTGGTAGTATCATCACTTCCATTTGACAGATGAGGACGTGATGACACCGGAGATTACATAGCATTCCCGATGTGGCACAGCTGATCAGCAACGACAACCGGCATGTGAGCTGGCATAGCATGACTCCGGAGCCTCACCCTCAGCCACGACACTGCACTGCTTCTACCTTGACCCAGAAAGGTCTTAAGTCTTGCCAGGAGTATTTACCTTTCTGTCTGTCCCGCTGGTTATGAGCTGAAACTCTTCAGGGTGGTAACAGACACACTGGAATAAGGTATTGGCCAGGATCATCTGATTCCTCCGAAGACGTCTGAAAAGCAGATGCAAAAGCTGTAAAACTTGCCTGACGTGCAGTGGATAGAGCGTCAGACTGGGATGCGGAGGAACCAGGTTAGAGACCCCGAAAGTCGCCAGCTTGAGCGCGGGCTCATCTGGCTTGAGTGTGGGCTCATCTGGCTTGAGCAAACACCCACCAGCTTGGACCCAAGATCGCTGGCTCGAGCAAGGGGTTACTCGGTCTGCTGTAGCCCCGCGGTCAAGGCACATAGGAGAAAGCAATCAATGAACAACTAAGGTGTTGCAACGAAAAACTGATGATTGATGCTTCTTATCTCTCTTCGTTCCTGTCTGTCTAAACCAGGGGTCCCCAAACTACAGCCGTGGGCTGCATATGGCCCCTGAGGCCATTTATCCTCACTTCTGGAAGGGGCAACTCTTTCATTAGTGGTCAGTGAGAGGAGCACATTGACCATCTCATTAGCCAAAAGCAGGCCCATAGTTCCCATTGAAATACTGGTCAAAAAAAAAAAAAAAAGAAAAAAAGAAATACTGGTCAGTTTGTTGATTTAAATTTACATTTACTTGTTCTTTATTTTAAACATTGTATTTGTTCCCATTTTGTCTTTTTACTTTATAAATTTATTTATTTATTTATTTATTTATTCATTTTTAGAGAGGAGAGAGAGAGAGGGAGAGAGAGGAGAGACAGAGAGAGAGAAGGGGGGAGGAGCAGGAAGCATCAACTCCCATATGTGCCTTGACCAGGCAAGCCCAAGGTTTCGAATTGGCGACCTCAGCATTTCCAGGTCAATGCTTTATCCACTGCGCCACCACAGGTCAGGCTGTTTTTTTACTTTAAAATAAGATATGTGTGGCCCTGGCCGGTTGGCTCAATGGTAGAGCGTTGGCCTGGCATGCAGGAGTCCCGGGTTCGATTCCCAGCCAGGGCACACAGGAGAGGCGCCCGTCTGCTTCTCCACCCCTCCCCCCCTCCTTCCTCTCTGTCTCTCTCTTCCCCTCCCGTAGCCAAGGCTCCATTAGAGCAAAGATGGCCTGGGCGCTGGGATGGCTCTGTGGCCTCTGCCTCAGGTGCTAGAGTGGCTCTGGTGGCGACAGAGCAACGCCCTGGATGGGCAGAGCATTGCCCCCTGGTGGGCGTGCCGGTGGATCTCGGTCGGGCGCATGCGGGAGTCTGTCTGACTGCCTCCCCG
This sequence comes from Saccopteryx leptura, assembly GCF_036850995.1. NCBI lineage: Eukaryota > Metazoa > Chordata > Mammalia > Chiroptera > Emballonuridae > Saccopteryx > Saccopteryx leptura. The sequence goes on along the minus strand of NC_089504.1, from coordinate 359,876,458 downwards.
TTTCCAGCTTCGGAAAAATACAAAAAAAAAAAAAAAAGATATGTGCAATGTGCATAGGGATTTGTTCATAGTTTTGCTTTGTTTTTTACAGAGACAGAGTCAGAGAGTAGGTAGGAACAGACAGACAGAAACAGAGAGAGATGAGAAGCATCAATCATTAGTTTTTTGTTGCGACACCTTAGTTGTTCACTGATTGCTTTCTCATATGTGCCTTGACCGCGGGCCTTCAGCAGACCAAGTAACCCCTTGCTCGAGCCAGCGACCTTGGGTCCAAGCTGGTGAGCCTTGCTTAAACCAGATGAGCCCGCACTCGAGCTGGTGACCTCGGGGTCTCGAACTTGGTTCCTTAGCATCCCAGTCCGACATTCTATCCACTGCGCCACCGCCTGGTCAGGCCGTAGTTTTTTTTATAGTCCGGTCCTCCAACAGTCTGAGGGACAGTGAACTGGCCCCCTGTGTAAAAAGTTTGAGGACCCCTGGTCTAAGCTGTAAAACTTGACTTTTTCTCCCCTAGAAAACTTATTACTGCTCAGGTAGAATTCGGTACAAGATTGGATTAGAGTTGTTTTGTTTATTCCAAACAAACACACTCCCTGTTCCTCTGCCCAGTCCACCACGGGATCTTGCCATTGCACCTGAGGGGAGGTCAGAAGATACCCAGGGTGGGGGGAACCCTGCCCCAAGGGAAGGCATGGAACTAAACGGGAAGCCTCGAGTTCCAGTGAAAAGGAAGGAGAAGAGGCCGAACCCCGAGTCAGTCTGCTGTCTTTCACACAAAGTACTTCATTCCTGGGGCCGCCATTTTGAAATGAAGGTCTCTGTAAACTGAGCAGCAAAGTGTGGGGAAAGGCTTTGAAAACTGGATATTGTTGAACCTTACCTACAGGGATTTGGATCCAGGACATAGGAATGAAGCCCACAAGATCTGCGTTTTTAATCAGCATCCCAGTTCATTCTAAAGTGTACCATGGTTTGAGAACCCTCCTTTTGGTACTGTACTAATATATATACTGCATAAATTCCCTTGCACAGATGACGCGGCTGGGAAACCATCTTGCAGGTCAGGCTCTGCTGGCTGAAATAATGTACCTTCTGCACATTTTCTTCTCACTGTGGGAGTTTTCAAACATGGCATCTGAATGGAGCATTTTAAAAGAGTTTGGCACAAATTAACCAAAAATACTCCCGCTACAGAGCAAGGAGGTTCAGAGCCTGGAAGTGGTCACGAACCATTCATGGAAACAAGCATGCCTTCCTAGTTATATATTTTCCCAACAGGAAGCTAAGGTGAAGGCAAACACCTCCCGCAAGTGTGGTCCTTGGGCCAGTAGCAAGGGCATCATCTGGGATCTCCTACAAATACAAGATCTCAGAGGCTACTTCAGACCTATTGGATCAAAATCAGCATCTTAATGAGATCCCCAGGTGAGCTGCAAACACCTCAAAGTTAGAGACGCTGTAAGGCCAGGAGCCGCCATCGTGGCCATTCACATGCAGGTTCCCATTGGATTCGGGCAGACGATAAAGAAATGGCGGAGTCAGAGGATGGGGGGCCATCCTATTTATTGGTGTCTCACCAAGACAGGCAAACCACAAAAGAAGACAAGGGAAAAGCAGAAAACCAGCTTTTCCCATGAAGGGCAAGGGATCAGGGAAGCCCCTGCAATCGTGATAGCAGGAACTGAGTGAGCCAGCTCCTGGTCTGTCCCACTTTATAGTGTAGAAAACCAAAATCCCTTAATCCAATATACAAACATGGAAGTCTCTGATATAAAGTCACTTATCCAAGGCATAATTGGATTCCTCATGAGAGTGCACCACCCAGATCATCCAATCAGTCAAGGGTGTGGGGAAAAGCTTAGTCCTAAAACCAAACCTTAGGCTACAACGACCTGGCCTGCTTATAGCCTGTCCCCCACACCCAATATAAGTCACAAGCGAGCAAACATATATATCATATTTACAAATTTATTTGACCAACAGACGCACAGAACCGGAAGATGGAGGGGTGCGTTGGTTTCTGTTTTCTAATGTATTAAATAAAAAGTATTCTGCCTTTGCCTTTAGTTCCTATTCTCTCCTCTCCTCTCCAATTGAGAAAATGTTATATTCTTCTGCTGCATTGTGGTAAGGTGCCAGAGAACTGTAAAACTTAGTATTGGCAACGCCATTTAAAAGAGGAAGTCAGGCTGTCTGTCCTGTCCTTTCTTTGGAGAATGGAAGAAAAAGAATATAGAAGTCTCCTGACTTACAAGGACAACTAGGGTCATTTGGTTTTAAGTTCTCTGAAAGGATTAAGGTTATCTGAAGAACTCTCTTTTGCTTTCAATAAGAGGCAAAATTTACATACCACCCTACACTGATTTTAGCTCTTCCTTCCTTCCTAGAATCTGAGATTAACGTGTACCTCTAGGCCAGGGGTCCCCAAACTACGGCCCGCGGGCCACATGTGGCCCCCTGAGGCCATTTACCCGGCCCTCACCGCACTTCTAGAAGGGGCACCTGTTTCATTGGTGGTCAGTGAGAGGAGCATAGTTCCCATTGAAATACTGGTCAGTTTGTTGATTTAAATTTACTTGTTCTTTATTTTAAATATTGTATTTGTTCCCGTTTCGTTTTTTTACTTAAAAATAAGATATGTGGCCCTGGCCGGTTGACTCAGCGGTAGAGCGTCGGCCTGGTGTGCAGGGGACCCGGGTTCGATTCCCGGCCAGGGCACACAGGAGAAGTGCCCATTTGCTTCTCCACATGCCCCCCTCCTTCCTCTCTGCCTCTCTCTTCCCCTTCCGCAGCCAAGGCCCCATTGGAGCAAAGATGACCCGGGCGTTGGGGATGGCTCCTTGGCCTCTGCCCCAGGCGCTAGAGTGGCTCTGGTCGCCCGCAGAGCGATGCCCTGGAGGGGCAGAGCATCGCCCCCTGGTGGGCAGAGCGTCGCCCCTGGTGGGCGTGCCGGGTGGATCCCGGTCAGGTGCATGCAGGAGTCTGTCTGACTGTCTCTCTCCGTTTCCGGCTTCAGAAAAATACAAAAAAAGTAAAAATAAAAATAAAAAAGTAAGATATGTGCAGTGTGCATAGGGATTTGTTCATAGTTTTTTTATACTCCGGCCCTCCAACGGTCTGAGGGACAGAGAACTGGCCCCCTATGTAAAAAGTTTGGGGACCCTTGCCTAGGCAAAGGAGGAAAGATAGATACTGTAAAGCCAGAAGCCAAGGCCAGGGCCACTATCACAGCAGCCTGGCCCATGCAGGTTCGCATTGGATTCGGACAGTCGGTGTTGGGCGGATAAAATGTATTATGCTCACTTTGTTAAAGATAACACGAGGAGGCAGTCGCCCAGGTGATATTAATGTGTGTTGGGGTGGGCTAGGGGCAAGCAGAATCCTTGTAGCCTTGGTTTTGGGATTAAGCCTGTCCCACCCTTTTTGGTGTGAGGTGGTACAATCCTATCATGCCTCAGAGAAGTGACTTTGTATTAGAGACTTCCCTGTTATGTATATTGGATTAAGGGTTTGGATTTCTACACTATAAAATGGGGACGGAACGAGAGTTTGCGCTCTTGGTTCCTGAGGTTAGCATGAGAGAGCGGAGAGAGTAGAGCCAGCAGCTAAAGGAAGCCACGTGGAGGAGGCCAGGAGAAGCAGCCAAGATGGCGGAGTGCTGAGTGAGATGCCAGTTTGTGTAGAGTTTGTATCTGGGATAAGGAAGGAGATGGGGAACTGAGGAGAAGAAGGCTGGTGAGCTAGAAACCTTTGATTCTAGGAAACTCGGATAAGTCAGTGGCTTTGTGAGCACTGAGTGTGACTGGGTTTTGGAGCCCAGTGTATGTTTTTACTTGCCCGCCGGGTGCAAGGTAGGATTAAAGGCTATGGCCCATCAGTTTTTGGCTCCGCTGTTTCTTTACCGACTGTCCGAATCCAATGCGAACCTGCATGGGCTGGGCTGCTCTGATGCTGGCCCTGGCTGTGGCTCCTGGCTTTACAGTCAGTAAAGAAACAATGGAGCCAAAAACTGGTGGGCCATAGTCTTTAATTCTAGCTTGCACCCGGCGGGCAAGTAAAAACATACACTGGGCTCCAAAACCCACTCACACTCAGTGCTCACAAAGCCACTGAGTTATCTGAGTTTCCTAGAATCAAAGGTTTCTAGCTCACCAGCCTTATTCTCCTCAGTTCCCCATCTCCTTCCTTATCCCAGATACAAACTCTGCACAAACTGGCATCTCACTCAACACTCCGCCATCTTGGCTGCTTCTCCTGGCCACATGGCCTCTTTCTGCTCTCTGCTCTGCTCCCTCTGCTCTCTCATGCTAATCATCCCAGGAACCAAGAGAGAGCAAGCTCCTGTTCTGCCCCCATTTTATAGTGTAGATTCAAAACCTTTAATCCAATATACAAAACAGGGAAGTCTCTAATACAAAGTCACTTCTCTGAAGCATGATTGGATTGTACCGCCCCACATCAAAAAGGGTGGGAAAGGCTTAATCCCAAAACCAAGCCCCAGGCTACAACGATACTGCCTGCCCCCAACACACATTAATATCACCTAGGCGACGGCCTCCACGTGGGCAGCGTTATCTTTTACAAAGTGAGCATAATACATTTTATCTGCCCAACATAACGTTTTTTTGTAAATCCCCTAGACAACTGTTATAATCTTGTTAATGACTGTGTCATGCTGTCAGGCCCCCCCCCCCTGTATGTAGTCAGAGTATATAACCAGCCTCTGAAATATACTTGGCTCAACGATTTGGGTCTGCTACGCCCCGTGTCAGCCATATGCGGTTGGCATATTTAATAAATCTCCTCCTTTAATAAAACCTTTCAAAATTCATCTGGACTTGGTGTCTCTACGTAAACCCACTGAAGTGAGGTATGGTGCCTTTCAGAATCTGGGGTACAGTACTTAACAACATTATCTGTATCTATTTATCTATCTATATCTATATCTATCTATCTATCTATCTATCCATACCTCCCTCCCATCCTTGTACATAAGTCTCTCTAATGCAGTTATAGAGGTGAGGCATCTTGGCAGTGGTAGAGGGTGCTGGGCCAGAGAACAGGCTCTGATTTTCAAAATAAACATGCAGAAAAAAATGATTATAGTAAAAAAAAAAAATCCTTGAAAATACTTTGAATTATTCCAACAATTGTAAGGTTGGTGGATAATGGGGAAAGTTCAGACCCAGGAACTTTGGCTAGGACCGCCCACAACCAAGTGCACCAAAAAAAACTTCCCAGGAGCCCTTTGGAAAACAGCGACCGTCTGCCAGCCAGTGAGATTTCACCACGTCATATTAGCTCGACCACCCTAGGGACCCTTTAAATATCTCCCACGCGGGTCACCACTTGCGACTTCCTTGGCCTCCATCTTTCCTCGGGGCCAGGGAACCTCGTCAGACGGGATGCTCTGTACTCAATAAAGCCTCTTGTTATTTCACACTTTGTGGCTCCGGCCCCTTCCTTCCTTCTTGGTGGGGAAAAATACCTTACAGAAAATACTTTGAATTACTCCAACAATAAAGTTTACACATTTTGATATATATAGTTAGCTTAGAGCCATGCACTCCATGGGGATAGCAATACACTTACAGAATAAGGGGTCCCTGAGAATGAGGCCAAACCGAGGGGAAGGGCAGTTTTTGCCAATTCCCCTCTCCCAGCCCACCGCAGGCAGGCTCATCCTGGGCTTGACTGGACTGCGCAGAACGACCGGAGGCACTGTTTGCATTCCTTATTTCCCTCCTCCTTTCAGAAGGAATACTTAAGAGTTGAATTAGTGTAAGTTAAAACACAATTCACTGTGTGTATCCGGAAAGCAACTTCCCTATCTGTCCAGAAACGTCTAGCATCCAGCTTTCTGTGAAAGCTAGACCCTTTCTCCCAGGACCCATGAACAGCCACGGAGGTGAATGGCTTCGGACGAACATCACTCCGCTGTTGCCTTTGGTGAGGTTCCTACGTTTTGTTTGAATCTCCTTTCAAGTTCGATAGGACGATGGGATTGTTGGGTGTGTGAATGCCGCTCCACCCTCCCCATCCCGGGTACCTACACGAGGTCCCAAATGATGCAAGTGCCGTCCGTGCTGGCTGTGACGCACTCCTCGTTGTTCTTCTTCACCCGGATGCAGGACACGGAGGACTGGTGCTCCTTCAGGGCCTCCTCCAGCTTCTGGGTCTGGCCGCCGGTCTGCCACACCCTCACCTGAAAGCCACAGAGCAGAGGGTCTCAGTGCACTCCGGGGGCTTGGGAAGGAACAAAGACAATTTTCTTTCTTTCTTTTTTTTTTTACAGAGACAGAGAGTGAGTCAGAGAGAGGGATAGACAGGGACAGACAGACAGGGATGGAGAGAGATGAGAAGCATCAATCATTAGTTTTTCATTGCGCGTTGCAACACCTTAATTGTTCATTCACTGCTTTCTCTTATGTGCCTTGACCGCGGGCCTTCAGCAGACCGAGTAACCCCTTGCTGGAGCCAGCGACCTTGGGTTCAAGCTGGTGGGATTTTGCTCAAACCAAATGAGCCCGCGCTCAAGCTGGTGACCTTGGGGGTCTCGAACCTGGGTCTTCCGCATCCCAGTCCGACGCTCTATCCACTGAGCCACTGCCTGGTCAGGCAACAAAGACCATTTTCTAAGAGCGTTTCCATCTCTCTTCTGCTTGACTTGTTCTGCCCCCGGTTGAGCGGGAATGCTAGGTGGCAAGCCAAGGACAGTCTTCCAGGGAGCCAGAAGGACGGTCCCAGTGACCCTGCCCCTGCTTCTCATCAATTTATCCGATTCTTACCACTAAGACCGACAGCGCAAGGGCCATTGCTAGCCCAAGTGACATAATATGTCTACTCATTTCTTCTGTGCATTGATCTCAAATTTCTGGGGACACCAGGAAATCTCTTAGGTACTCAGAGCTGTATATAAACTTTCACACATCAGCTGCTCAATTTGAATCATTTAAAAATCAATTGGTCTCAACCCTATCAAGGACAATACCCACTTTTTATCAGGACAATATTTTATAACACCCTTTTGCTCTGCTGAAGTGAAATTCATAGGTAATACAATACTACCCACACACAAAATTTCAAAACTGTCAATATGATGCCTTAACTATAATTAAAAAAAAGAAAAGTTGTTTAGTTAGAAAATTAAGAAGCATGAGGAATCCCAAATGACCTGGGCCACATTCTTTTCTATGGTGTCCAAGTGACTTTCTCACATTATGACATGGGATGGGATAATGACTTTTGGCAAGGAAAACAAATCTCCAATCTTGAAATCTCACTACACGTGGAGGCAGTCATTTGGTCTACCTAGTAAGGTGTGGAACAGCCGAACAGCCCCAGGACTAGAATTTTGGAGGTAACGGGCATTAGCCCTTTAGTTGTGGGATTGCCGGGGTGGTTTGGGTGTGCTTAGGGGGAGGGGCATGGGTCTTCACAACTCAGACAATGGCCATTTACCAGTGAAAATGGAAATTCTTGAGTATTTTAACAGCTGCTGTGTTCGTACCAGTGCACACCTGCTGGCCGGCGGCCCTGGTTCGTGGGGGTCCTGGCCAAGACCTTGAAGACAATGTGTTTGGGGAGGAAAGTTCTGAAATAGCTGTGGGGGATGGGAGGAAACGCTGACACTGTCGGAGATTGCTGAGCAGAGCCAAGGGCAATGACTCAGCACTGTGTGATTTCCGTCCACAGCTCTCATCGGCTCAGGTTCAGGCACCTTGAACGCAGGATGGTCTGTCCAAGCCAAGGCTGGGCATCAGCAAAGCGGATGCCACCCGCAAAGGGCTGGAGGAGTTAGCAAGGGTGCTGTGGGTGCCAGGAACAGTGTGGCGGAGGGCTGGGGAGAGGATAAAAGCCACAAGGGTGTTGACAGGCGGAGACGGGCGAGTGTCTAGGGCTAGAGGCCCTGATACGTGGCTAGTCCAGATGTGCCCTGAATGTAAAACACACACCAGATCACTGTGTGTATCCGGAAAGCAACTTCCCTATCTGTCCAGAAACATACTCAGTACAAAGAGAGAGTGCAAAATCTTTATATATCTATATCTATATCTATCTTTATATCTATATCTTTATACAGATATAGATATAGATATAGATATATTTCTTTTTTTCTGAAGTGAGAAGCTGGGAGGCAGAGAGACAGACTCCTATATGCACCCGACTGAATCCGCCCGACTGGGATCCACCCGGCATGCCCACCGGGGGTGATGCTCTGCCCATCTGAAGAGCATTATTGCAACTGGAGTCATTCTAGCGCCTGAGGCAGAGGCCATGGAGCTGTCCTCAGAGCCCGGGCCAACTTTGCTCCAATGGAGCCTTGGCTGCAGAAGGGGAAGAGAGAGAGAGAAAGAGAGAGAGAGAAAGGAGAGGGAGAAGGGTGGAGAAGCAGATGGGTGCTTCTCCTGTGTGCCCTGGCTGGGAATTGAACCCAGGACTTCCACACCCGGGGCCGACGCTCTACTGCTGAGCCAACCGGCCAGGGCCAAAAATCTCTTTGACGGGAGCTTTGTTATCTCCACTTTGCCCGGGGAAACAGAAACACAGGGAGGTGAAGGAATACACCCAGTTCTCACGGCTGGGAAGCACTGGAAGCGAATCTGAGCCCAGGCAGCGAGTGACCCGCCAGAACCCAAACCCTCGGCCGCTAATCTGCTTGGCCCGGACTCTGCCAATGGCGACAGCAAGATGCTGTGTCTGTCTTCTCCCAGATGTTGTTCCTACGAGAACATGAAGAAAAGGGGGGGGGGGGGGGAAGGTCACGTCCGATGTCCAGAAAGGGAAGGCTGCGGGTTAGGAAACCGGCTGGGGAACAGGGGAGGGAGGGCAGGCAGCTGCCTGTCTGAGTGAAAGATCCCGGGACGCCTTGGAGTGAGGGAAGGTAGAGGTGGACCGCGATAACTTCAAAATAATGGTCAGAGCTCTGGGCGGGTGACAGAACCGATTGTAAAAATAGCATCTCCTTTAGAAGATAAGATAAAGACAACTTATATAACTATGGGTTTTTTTTTGAAGGGAAAGAATAAGTATGTATTCCAAAACTCTGGCAAAACACCAACGGGGACTCACAGCTCAATTCCATAGAGAATGTTTTTATGTCTGCAACTTAAATGTCCTTTCTGTGAACAAGTGTGTTTCTATTATAAGAATCTTAATTTATGACGTATGATAGGGTTTCATCAGAATTTTAATTTGGTCCTGCCTACATCCCAGGACAGGTAAAAAACAAACAAAAATTAAATAACTGACCTCTTAAGAGGTAGTGGCACTAACTTAAGAGCTATTTTCTAAAAGATTCTACCTCGGCCCTGGCCGGTTGGCTCAGTGGTAGAGCGTCGGTCTGGCGTGCAGGAGTCCCGGGTTCGATTCCCGGCCAGGGCACACAGGAGAGGCGCCCATCTGCTTCTCCACCCCTCCCCCTCTCCTTCCTCTCTGTCTCTCTCTTCCCTTCCTGTAGCCAAGGCTCCATTGGAGCAAAGTTGACCCAGGTGCTGAGGATGGCTCTGTGCCCTCTGCGTCAGGTGCTAGAGTGGCTCTGGTTGCAACAGAGCGATGCCCTGGATGGGCAGAGCATCGCCCCCTGGTGGGCGTGCCGGGTGGATCCTGGTCGGGCGCATGCGGGAGTCTGTCTGACTGCCTCCCCATTTCCAGCTTCAGAAAAATACAAAAAAAAGAAAGTAAATTTAAATAAATTAATTAATAAATAAATAAAAATAATAAAAATAAGAGATTCTACCTCCCCTTCTCCACCGCCGCTGATGATCCTTTTGCAGTCGCTGGTGGTGGTAATGGCCGTCACACCGATCCTGTGGGCGTTGTTGATGACGTACATCAGCCGGCCGGTCTCTGGGGCGAAGGCTCGGATTTTACCGTCGTCCCAGGCTGGTGGGAAAGGAAGACAAAAGGCAGACAAGGTCAGGATGCCGGCCTTCCTCCCTCTGCAGACGGCTGCTCTCCTGGATCACAATGAAAGTCAGGGTTGGGGAGCGGTGTGGTGATGGAGGAAAGAGGCCGGTCTCCTACCAACTGCCCGGCATCATATCACCCTTTCCCGTGAGTCCCCAAGCTGCTCACACCTGGCTGAGGGGAATGAGGGGCCTGCCTTAGTTGACAGTGTGTCTGTGGACATCCCACTCCTGGGGAGAGCAGTGGGTATGAGGAGAAAGGAGGGAGACCAGCTCCCACTCTCCCACGAGCTGGACATGGCACCTGGGGTACGTAATCAACACCCCTAAATAAACATTGACTTCCCACTCTTCCCGTGCCTTCAGATCCGATGCTCTTTCCCCCTCTCCCGCCATCTCCCCGGCTCAGTGAAAGTTGCCACCATCTGTCCAGTTGCTCAGGCCGAGAACTTCAGAGGCATTCTTGATTCCTCTTTGTCGCATCCACCCAACCCAACCCAGCACCTAACCCACCAACAAGTCCTGTCGGCTCTACGGTTCAAGAAACATCCTTGGCCTGACCTGTGGTGGCGCAGTGGATAAAACGTCGACCTGGAAATGCTGAGGTCGCCGGTTCGAAACCCTGGGCTTGCCTGGTCAAGGCACATATGGGAGTTGATGCTTCCAGCTCCTCCCCCTTCTCTCTCTCTCTCTGTCTCTCTTTCTCCCTCTCTCTGTCCTCTCTAAAAATGAATAAATAAATAAGTAATTAAAAAAAAAAAAAAAAAAAGAAACATCCTGAATCTGAACACCTCTTAATTCACCCCCCGGGGCCACCCTCACCCAAGCCGTCAGAGTCTCTCTCCTGGATTCTTTTTTTTTTTGTATATTTCCGCATCCCAGTCCGACGCTCTATCCACTGCACCACCGCCTGGTCAGGCCCATCTTTTTTAATAAGTCTGTTTCCTTAATTCCACACCGTTATTAGGAGCCGCTGCATTCCCCCACAATTAATTATCTATGTAGGGGTTAGGGTGGAACTCTTAAAACCATGTTATCTCCCTGATCAAGGGCTTTCAAAAGCCTCAGACTCCTCTACTACAAATCTCCCAGAATGTTGACCCCACCCCCGCCCACTAAGACCCAGACAGCCCTCTCCTACACCAAGCTATCTCCCACCTCAAGGCCTTTGTACTTGCTGCCCTCTGCCTGGAATGTTCTTCCCCCACTTTCATGTGGCTGGCTCCTTCTCACCATCTTTAGTGTTACCTCTTGATCTAAACAATTTCATTTTTATAAGTTTTTTAAAATTTTATTTTATCGATTTTGAGAGAGGAGTGGAGAGAGAGAGAGAGATAGGGAGCAGAGAGAATGAGAAGCATCAACTCATAGTTGTGACACTTTAGTTGTTCATTGATTGCTTCTCATACGTGTCTGACTGGGGGGTTCAAATCGAGCCAGTGACCCTTGGTCAAGCCAGTAACCTTGGGCTCAAGCCGGTGACCTTGGACTTCAAGTCCGTGACCTTTGGGCTCAAGCCAGCGACTGTGGGATCATGTTGATGATCTTATGCTCAAGCCAAAAACCCTTCATTCAAGCTGGCAAGCCAGTGTACAAGTTGGCGACCTCAGGGTTTCAAACCAGGGACTTCAGCATTCAGGTCAACGTTCTATCCACTGCTCCACCACCGTTGACTTTAGCAATTTTAAACAGGTGTCTCAAGGCAGATCCCATTTCATCAAAGACTTGAGGGGGTGAGAGAATGAATCATGAGGCTATCTGGGAAAAGAACATTCCAGGCAAACCATACAGCTAGACCAAAGATCATACATGCAGAGTGTGTGAGGACACTGAAGAAGCAAGTACGGCTAGTGGAGGTGACCGGCAAGAGTCAAAGTCTAAGGTAGAGAGGTGGAGATTGGGGAGGTCAGAAGGTCGGCCCTGGCCGGTTGGCTCAGTGGTAGAGCATCGGCCTGGTGTGTGGGGGACCCGGGTTCGATTCCCGGCCAGGGCACATAGGAGAAGCACCCATTTGCTTCTCCACAACCCCTCCTCCTTCCTCTCTGTCTCGCTCTTCCCCTCCCGCAGCCAAGGCTCCATTGGAGCAAAGATGGCCCAGGCGCTGGGGATGGCTCCTTGGCCTCTGCCCCAGGCACTAGAGTGGCTCTGGTTGCAACAGAGCGACCCCCCGGAGGGGCAGAGCATCGCCCCCTGGTGGGCAGAGCGTCGCCCCTGGTGGGTGTGCCGGGTGGATCCTGGTCGGGCGCATGCGGGAGTCTGACTGTCTCTCCCCGTTTCCACCTTCAGAAAAATACAAAAAAAATAAAAAAATAAAAAGAAGGTCATGGCCTTGCGTGCAGTTAGTTACAGGGACTTTATCCCTTATTCTAGAAGAGTAAAAAACCATTGAACCCTAGAAATGGCATGATCTGCCTTTTGCTTTAAAATGAGATTTCTGGCTTCTGTGTTGAGAACAGACTGAAGGAGAAGGGTGGTGGGCAGGGGCAGAAGCAGGGCAACCCGGGAGGAGGCTACTCGGTAACCTAGGAGACAGTGAGGGGGACTGAGACAGGCTGAAATGTGAGAAGTGATGGAGCCTGGGACAGGCTCTGAAGGGGGATCCTTAGGGGCAATGAATGCGGGGTGGGAGAGGAGCTAAGGATGACCTGAACGTTCGTCAGCTCGAGTGTGATGTGAGCAAGAACTCCTGGTGGAAAAGAGCCTGGCAAGGGAGAGGCCAGCACGGCAGGGACAGAGCCAGGAAGAAAGGGACAGGAGAGCTGAGGTCTTTATTTTAAGAGCTGCACCTAAAGATCCACTTGAACTTTGCCTTGATGTAAACCAGTGAGTCTGTTTTTTGACGACTGAGAAAATTTTTACATGGGTTGAACATAAGACTATATCAAGAAATTAATATTTTATAGGAAAATGCTATTTTTAGAAATACTTACTGAAGTATTTATAGGTGGAATATTATTGTCTATAATTTATGTGAAGATATTTTGGCATAAAATAATCAAATTAAAAATAAATTCCCTTTGAGATGTAATCAAGTCAGGGTTCATCCCTTGAACAACAAAAGGGGTTCTAACACAAGTGCCTTGTACTCTCTGAGGGTTCAAATACATTTTGTAATTGAATTACTAAATTTCCCTGCTAGAGAGAAAGCTACATGCTACGTGTAGCAATTTGGAAGAAGAGAAATTCGGGGTTCTTTCCAGCTCAGAAAGTCCGCCAGCTGGAAGGGAATTCCAAAAAGAGGCTAGATTGGAGGAAGGGAGGGTTAAGTAGACAGTGGGGGGCTGTTCCAGGCTATCCACATGTAGAGACTAACGGATAATGAGAATGACAAGACCCAAAGCCACGCCCGGAGCCAGACACCAAACCTCGGTATGCCAACATTACCTGAAATGATGCTCTTGCCGTCTCTCATGAAATCAATGGCGTGGCAGGTCATGTTGGGGACAGTGATCCGCAGCAGCTCCCTGTTGGACAGTGTGTGCCACACTCTGATGTCCTGCTTGGCACAGGTGGCAAACAGCTCTGAAGTGCCACTGAAAAGCCACCAAGAGAATATGAGATGCAGCCATAAAAGATGCCGAGAGTTTCTTAGCTGCACGTTTGACACCAAAATGTGTTTCATAAGGATAAAGAAGGCCCTGGCCGGTTGGCTCAGCGGTAGAGCGTCGGCCTAGCATGCGCAGGACCCGGGTTCGATTCCCGGCCAGGGCACACAGGAGAAGCGCCCATTTGCTTCTCCACCCCTCCGCCGCGCTTTCCTCCCTGTCTCTCTCTTCCCCTCCCGCAGCCGAGGCTCCATTGGAGCAAAGATGGCCCGGGCGCTGGGGATGGCTCTGTGGCCTCTGCCTCAGGCGCTGGAGTGGCTCTGGTCGCAACATGGCGACGCCAGGATGGGCAGAGCATCGCCCCCTGGTGGGCAGAGTGTCGCCCCTGGTGGGCGTGCCGGGTGGATCCCGGTCGGGCGCATGCGGGAGTCTGTCTGACTGTCTCTCCCTGTTTCCAGCTTCAGAAAAATGAAAAAAAAAAAAGAAAAGGATGCCTCTTAGGCACCAATTACAGGTATCTCAAGACTCGATTTCTTAGGTAAAATGGCATTTGATGCCCATAAATCATCTGTGAATAAGCTTTTGTAGCCCTTTCCTTTGAGGAAGGGTTGGAACAAAGTGGTTTAAAAAAACAATATAAAAGTCTTTCAATGTCTTGGCAGACTGGAGAATAATACGTGATATTTCTTGAAATAAAATACAACATGAAATACTTATATTAAAAGAGACTAAACAAAACTTTTCCTGTAAAGTAGATAATTGTTACAATTTCAAAGAAGAAAATGAAAAGGACAGAATTCTCTTTGAAAAAGTATCCCCAAAAATCAAAGAGGAAGATATATGAAAAATGAGAATGATAAAAGCAAAGAACAAAAGTCATAGATAAATATAATTAATTGTGAAAAAAAAATATAATCTGGCCTATAAATCCAAATAATTTATCATGGAATATGGTAAGAGAAAGATGAAGAGGGAAATAAAATATGCTGAGACTCTTGCTTCTTTGTAAAATGGAATATCAATGTTGGTTAACTGAAGTCTTTGACAGAAAAATATGTTTAAATATGCATATTAAAAATTCAGGGGCACCTGACCAGGCAGTGGCGCAGTGGATAGAGTGTTGGACTGGGATGCGGAGGACCCAGGTTCAAGACCCTGAGGTCCCCAGCTTGAGCGCGGGCTCATCTGGTTTGAGCAAAGCTCACCAGCTTGGACCTAAGGTCGCTGGCTTGAGCAAGGGGTTACTCGGTCTGCTGAAGGCCTGCGGTCAAGGCACATATGAGAAAGCAATCAATGAACAACTAAGGTGTCACAATGAAAAACTGATGATTAATGCTTCTCATCTCTCTCCGTTCCTGTCTGTCTATCCCTCTCTCTGACTCTCTCTCTGTCTCTGTAAAAATAATAATAATAATAATAATAAATTCAAGGGCAATGGAGAGATAAATGGTGATGGACAGAGACTTGACTTGGGGTGAACACACAGTACAGTGTGCAGATGATGTGTTTCAGAATTGGGCACCTGAAACCTGCATAATGTTGTTAACCAATGTCACCTCAATAAATTCAATAAAGTATATTCAAGGGTAGTCACTAAAAGAATAAAAAAAAGTAAAATGAGTAATTTCCAAGTCATTTGCGGTGGGGAAGGGGAAGACAGGACTAAATAAAATATAATCACTAACAACAAACGACAAGAAAGTGTAAAAAGAAAACATGTTCAGTAGAAAATACTTATGAACTTATTAGATAGTAATAATTATGACTAAATTAAATTCTTTGGAAAACCAAGACTTACGTAAAACCAAACAATACAAATAGACTGAGAAGAAAGAGTTGGAATAGACATACAATAGATAAACAGGCAAATGATAGCAGAAGATTGCAGAAGTTGCACTGGCTTGTGCGTCATTTTCCCCTGTACGTTAACATTTTGGTATGCAAAGTAGTAACAGTTGAAAACAAAGTACGTTAACACAACCAAGTTTGCAAGTAAAAGAAGAATGCGGTCTGGTCCATGATATTCATTTACTCCATGTTCTTTCTCTTAGCTCAGCTGTCTCCACAACTCAGCAGAGGGGGAGAGAAGAAGGAGACGTGTGGTAACTACAAGTAGATTTCTTTTGTGCATAACAACATGTTCTAACATTAGATTACAATAATGGTTGTACAGCTCTGTAAATATGCCCCCCAAAAGCCAATTGAATTTTACATTCTAAATGTGGGAACTTTATGGTACATAAATCATATTTCGAAAAACCTGCTCCCCCCTAAACAATGGTACAAAAAATAAAAACCTGAGTAGGTCAATAACTATATGAGAATTTGAAAAGACAGTTAAAAAGTCTTGTCTTATATTAGGCACACAGACCAAGTAATTTTTACAGAATGTGCTCCTTAGAAAAAGAGGAAGAAAAGTGAGACAAAAGGAAATGACCAATTAATATTCAAAAAATATTTGCTTTATGGGTAGCACCAGTCAGTTTCACTATCTCAAATAATTGGGCAAATCTAATCATGACGACTTGGGACCAAAAGTATATTTCATGACCTTAAGGATTGAGTTTTCAAACTGAGTCTTGCTACCTGTAGAACAATAATTGTGAATTTTGTAAACTCAAGCTAAATACTGAGGAAGTTCAGAGCTGTATGACCAGCTTCAAGGAATAACTCTCATCCAAGATGAAATGTGTTTCAAAATCAAAATCAAATAATGGCAAACTTTGACTGAAGCTCTTTTTGATACCAAAACCGCTGATGGGTTAGTTGTTTCCTTGTTGTGTGTGGGATTTACCAAGAAATACAGCAACTAGACCCAGAAGACCTCTTACGCTCACCGCCATGATGTCTGCCAAGTCTGGGAGACTCAAGGGGGGCAGAACAAAGGACCTGAAAGAAGTCTGGAAAACAGGCACTGCTAAGCTTTTTCCAGAAGCAATGGGGAAATGTAGAAATATTTTGCCAGTCTATTTATCCTTTTCATGATGAATTTAATAGAAAAGCCAACATTCTAAAGAAGCCTTAACCTAATGTAGTTGTATGGTGAAGGCAATAGAAAAATCTATTAAAATAATTCACTAAGACACATGTAAGGAAAAAAATGCCGATAATCTATCATGATGTATTTAGTTACTAGATATTAAAAACATATGAATAAATTGACATCTCTTTGCACGCTGCACCAAATCTTCACGTTCTTATTGTTTTTAGGAGTGAAAGTATCTTCTTCTTCTACTTACAAGGGAAAGACAATGTCCTGTACAGCTTCAAAGTGACAAGTCGCAATGAGAGTCTCTTTGAAATCTGTGAAGTTGACACAGTACATGTGTGATTCTTCTGTTCCTACAAAAAACTGGTGTCCTTCCCCTCGAAGGCTGATAGAAGTGACGCCACCTTGTAACTGGATTTTCCTTTAAGGAGAAGCAAAAAGGTAAAGTAGATTCACTTACCCAACAATTACTCATTAACCATCTGAAGCATTACTGAGAACACAAATCAGGCGCATGACCTGGGAAATACCTTCAAGGAGGCGACACAGTTAGACAGGCAGGAGGTACGATACTGGGTACCCGTGTCTGCACAGGGAGGGGAAAGCAGAAGTTACAACAGGAAATCTTCACCAGTGAGATCTAGTCTGAAATGGGTTGTACAATGTGGTAGGATTTGAATAGAGGGAATGTTCCAGGCAGACATATGAGCACACACGACCATGGCAATTAAACACTTTATGAATTTCCATTCCTGGGGAATCATCCTAAAATCGGGGTGGGGGGTACCTTTATATCAAAGAATGTTATTGTCACCTTACTTAAAAGATTAAAAAAATTGGAAGCCACCTAAATATCCAATTGTAGTGGAATGGTTAAATGATCTATGAGATAGCAACTTCAAAGAATATTTGCTTGGTTGTTAAAAATCACATTTAAAAGATTATAGAGTACATATACATCTACAATAGTTTTGGGGTTTTTTTTACTCCTTTTTTGACAGAGACAGAGAGAATCAGAGAGAGGGATAGACAGACAGGAAGGGAGAGAGATAAGAAGCATCAGTTCTTCGCTATAGCACTTTTTTTTTTTTTCCGATACAGAGAGAGAGTCAGAGAGAGGGATAGACAGGGACAGAGAGACAGGAACAGAGAGATGAGAAGCATCAATCTTTAGTTTTTCGTTGCGCATTGTGACACCTTAGTTGTCCATTGATTGCTTTCTCATATGTGCCTTGACTGTGGGCCCTCAGCAGACCGAGTAACCACTTGCTCGAGCCAGCGACCTTGGGTCCAAGCTGATGAGCTTTGCTCAAACCAGATGAGCCCGCGCTCAAGCTGGCATCCTCGGGGTCTTGAACCTGGGTCCTCCGCATCCCAGTCTGATGCTCTATCCACTGCGCCACCGCCTGGTCAGGCCGCTATAGCACTTTAGTTGTTCATTGATTGCTTTCTCATATGTGCCTTGACTGTGGGGCTACAGCAGACCGAATAACCCCTTGCTCAAGCCAGAGACCTTAGGTCCAAGCCGGTGAGCTTTGCTTAAACCAGATGAACCTGTGCTCAAACTGGCGACCTCGGGGTCTCGAACCTGGGTCCTTCACATCCTGGTCTGACACTCTATCTACTGCGCCACCACCTGGTCAGGGTTACATCTACAATAGTTTTTAAAAGATCACTTAGTTGCTGGCCCTGAGTGAATCTCCCTCTGCTGGGTCTATCCCCGTCCTAGCCCTGTGGGACCTGGAACTTACTTGATGGGTTTGTAGCTGGGGCTTTTACAGAAGACCAGCAAACCGGTTCCAGAGCCCACCAACAAACCCCCCATCTGCAGGCACCTGATGGCTGACACTCCCTAGAAGGAGAAAAAAGCATTAAGAAAAAGGCCAACTGGTTTCATCATTAAGAATCATGTATGGGCCCTGGCTGGGTGGCTCAGTGGATTAAACATTATCCTGGCGCTCTGAGGTCGTGGGTTTGATCCCAGGTCAGAGCACATATGAGAAGCAATCAATGAGTACACAACTAAATGGAATAACTCAGTGAAACAATAAGTTGATGCTTCTCTCTCTCACTAAAAAAAAAAAAAAATAATAATTTTATACCTGAAACCTATATAATTTTATTAATCAATTTCACCCCAATAAATTCAATTAAAAATGTAAATGCAAGCAATGACAAGTGTGAAAACGTCCAACATCCAACACAGTACCAGGGAATAAGTAAAGAGATTTTCCCTTCAAAATAAATAAATAAATAAATAAATAAATAAAATTCTTTTTTTTTTTTTTTTCATTTTTCTGAAGCTGGAAACAGGGAGAGACAGTCAGACAGACTCCCGCATGCGCCCGACCGGGATCCACCCGGCACGCCCACCAGGGGCGACGCTCTGCCCACCAGGGGGCGATGCTCTGCCTACCAGGGGGCGATGCTCTGCCCATCCTGGGCGTCGCCATGTTGCGACCAGAGCCACTCTAGCGCCTGAGGCAGAGGCCACAGAGCCATCCCCAGCGCCCGGGCCATCTTTGTTCCAATGGAGCCTTGGCTGCGGGAGGGGAAGGGAGAGACAGAGAGGAAAGCGCGGCAGAGGGGTGGAGAAGCAAATGAGCGCTTCTCCTGTGTGCCCTGGCCGGGAATCGAACCCGGGTCCTCCGCACGCTAGGCCGACGCTCTACCGCTGAGCCAACCGGCCAGGGCCTAAATAAAATTCTTAACAATCGTATAGCTAATTACTTTATAGGCTGGTATCTTAATCAAGTTTGAATACTATGAAACAAATATTTTAAGTTCTTGCAAGTTATTTTCAATTGAATTTTGCCTACTCTGGTTCCAAAGGCAGTTCACGATGTGGGAGAAAGAAACCGATGCGCAAGACCGGGAAGTGGTGAACCGGAAGAAGATGCTCTCCCCACCCCCAACTCCTAACCTGCCACGTGAGCAGAGGGCCAGCGCCTGGCCCATGAAGAGACAGCCTCACAAATACTTTTAGCATTTCTTCAGGGACTCGGGGAAGGAAGGGGTAATGAGTTCCAAATAGAACCTCAAAGTTACAGACTGTGGTAAGGATCAAATGAGACAAAGCAACAGAAATGCTTTGCTCCGTGTCTGACCTGTAAACATTTATTGAGCATGTACTGTTTTGTTTGTTTGTTTTCAGAAACAGAGAAAGAGTCAGAGAGAGGGATAGATAGGGACAGACAGACAGGAACGGAGAGAGATGAGAAGCATCAATCATCAGTTTTTCATTGCGACACCTAGTTGTTCATTGATTGCTTTCTCATATGTGCCTTGACCGGGAGTGGGGGGGTGGGGGGGGCTACAGCAGACCGAGTGAGCCCCTGCTTGAGCCAGTGACCTTGGGCTCAAGCTGGTGAGCTTTGCTCAAACCAGATGAGCCCGCGCTCAAGCTAGCGACCTTGGAGTCTCAAACCTGGGTCCTCCGCATCCCAGTCTGATGCTCTATCCACTGTGCCACTGCCTGGTCAGGTGAGCATGTACTGTTTTTAATGTCATTGCTACATTAATCGTCTTCCTTTTAAGTGCTGTGTGCCACATAGGTCTACTTGAAACCATTTCAATTCTTTACTTTTTAAACTGTGGAGCAAACATTTACATAGAATTTCAAAATGGGTATCAAGATCCCTGGATATTTCAACCAAATGCCTCCTGTCCCTTAGTCCCATAAAGACGATTTTCTATTCACTCGTAGAAAAGGCATATTGGAATCATTGCTTTGGGACATTTACCGTCAGACTTGAATGGTTAGGAATGAAAACATTCCCAGGTGCTGTGGATAGCACTTAAGTGACAGAGGTCTGAGGAACACTACGACAGCCAGCATCGTTTCTGGGGAGACAATTAAATCACAAGTGCTAAAAGGCCAAAATGCCCAACAGTTTTCACGTAGTATTTTATAGAACCCTTCGGGGGTGACTCAGGAGTCGGAACTGGCAGAGCCCTCAGCCTTGCCCTCCCTTAACCTGATTTGCTTTGCCTTCTTCTGTTTAATTTATTGGAATTCCTCTCCCCCAAATAATTTTTTTTCATCTTTTTCAAGTGAAAAGAGGGGAGATAGAAAAACAAACTTCTGCATGCACCCCAACTGGGATCTACCAGGCAACCCCCATCTGGGGCCATGCTTGCAACCGAGCTATTTTTAGTGCCTGAGGCAGAAGTTCCATGGAGCAATCCTCAGTGCCAGGGGCTCCGATGTGCTCAAACCAGTCAAGCCATGTCTGTGGGAGGAACAGAGAAAGAGATAGAAGGGGAAGAGAAAGGGGAGGGGAGAAGCAGATGGTCGCTTCTCCTGTGTGTTCTGATCAGGAATTGAACCCGGGATGTCCACAGGTGGGTGGACACTCTACCACTGAGCCAACCAGCCAGGTCCCCCAAAAATAATTTGAAAAACATTGATCTAGAGTACATCTTAATCTCCTGTGGGATTATTTCTAAACTCTTCTCTCCTTACATTAAAACATTTTCCATTCTTACGCATTACCTTCAAAGCTTGAATAGCAACTGATTATGTGATTAAGAAAACTCTGAGATGTTCCCAGGAACACAGTGATTTTAAAGCTTCTTGGGAATATCTGCTGGAGGGAATCTAACTTTAGTTCGAACCATCTGTTTCATTATCAGACATGACATGGGCAGGTGGACAGCTTTCAAATTCAAAGTTGAGCAGAACAAACAGCCCTTGTAACTTTCTGGGGGGTACTGGAAATAGCAACCTTCACTCTGTAAAATTATCTTTGATTGTAGGCTTTTTATTTTAGTTAAATATTAAAGTCTCTTCCTGGATGTTTAACTAGAGTTGTTAGGAATTCTGAAAATATGAACAATTGACGATTTCTAGCTCTTCTTATGACTTAGAATGCTGGCCGAGGCTGAAATCTAAGATCTAGTTATTAAATTAGAAAATACATATATATATATAATATATATATATTATAAATACATATACACACATATATATATATATAGTCTTATAGATCAGAAAGCACACTCACCTTGCACATGGCAACAGGGCTGCCCAAATGCTGGGACCAGGGTGCTTACAAATCACAAGGCCACGGGCCCTGTGCTTTGAAGATGTGCAAAAGGTGTGGCTCTGATTCCCTGATTGAGGATACCTAGGAATACCTTTGCCCTGGAAGCTTTTGCCCTGAATGTGAACCGGAGACGAGGGCTGAAAGAACAGTGCACGCACCATGCAAACTGAGGTGTGGCCCAAGTACGTTAGGTATTACGATATATCATAGACTTTTTCTTTTTTCCACACACTTTTTTTTTTTTTTTTTTTTTGTATTTTTCTGAAGCTGGAAACGGGGAGAGACAGTTGGACAGACTCCCGCATGCGCCTGACCGGGATCCACCCGGCACGCCCACCAGGGGCGACATTCTGCCCACCAGGGGGCGATGCTCTGCCCCTCCGGGGCATCACTCTGCCATGACCAGAGCCACTCTAGCGCCTGGGACAGAGGCCAAGGAGCCATCCCTAGCGCCCGGGCCATCTTTGCTCCAATGGAGCCTCGGCTGCGGGAGGGGAAGAGAGAGACAGAGAGGAAGGAGGGGGGTTGGAGAAGCAAATGGGCGCTTCTCCTATGTGCCCTGGCCGGGAATCGAACCCGGGTCCCCCGCACGCCAGGCCGACACTCTACCGCTGAGCCAACTGGCCAGGGCCCACACACTCTTTCTTTTTAAAATTTTTGCTATTGATTTGAGAGAGAGAAAGAGGGGGGAGGAAGGGAGAGAAAGAGAGAGAAAGGAGAGAGAGAAGCAGCAACTCGTTGTTTCACTTAGTTCCATTTAGTTGAACATTCATTGGTTGCTTCTCCTACATGCCTTGACTAGGGGTCAAACCCATGACCTCTGGTGCTCTAAGACGACGCTTTATCCACTGAGCCATCCACCCAGCACCTCCACAGATTCTTCCTTAACTGAAGTCTGTACTGGCAGCAAAGGGGGAAAACTACTAGAAAACAGCGAAGCAGACAGACTTCTACTCACCATGCTGTATTTGTCCTTCGCGGGCCCAGCGTCAGCCAGCATCTTAGTCCTGGGGTTCATTTTTAGAATGTCACCAGTGGTGGTGCCAAGGTAGAAGAAGCTGTCATCGCTGGCCATCTGCGGGGCAGGGAGAAGGACACCTGAAGACCTGGGCTTCCCCAGCGGTGCCCATGAGCCCTGGTCAGGGAGCCGCTGGGCCTTCTGGGAAACATCCAGACCCACAGAGGTGCTCGTGGCCACTTCTACCTTCTCACACTCGAAGGTGGGTCAGAAAAGCTCGAGGCCAAACTAAGAACTGGAGGAAATATTAGACTCCATGTAGCCTGTGCCGTCACTTGGAGTCCGATTCGTGTCTGATGTTAGTATGCCCGCCCTGCTGGCTCCGACCCCCGAGGAGTTTCCAAGGGGCTCCTGAGACGAAGCTGCCCTCCTCCGAAGAGAATATGCATTTGCTTTATCTCATAGTTCCTAAGGGCGATGTCATAAAGCGACCATGCATTCGACAAGAGGAACAAGTCAGTGGAGAATGGAGTTACATGTCTACATGTACGAATCCACATCAAAAACATGTAAATAATTCCTCTTTATGAAAAGGCTGACTCTCCTTTCCAGTGGCAGAAATGACAAATGTGGCATAGGGAAGTGCCTGCTGGCCACACTGCATCCTTCCACGAGGTCTACCCAGTGCTGTGTCTGCCCGCTGTAGTCTAACTCCTCCCTGACTTCTTTTTGTTTTGTTTTTTACAGAGACAGAGAGAGAGAGTCAGAGAGAGGGATAGACAGGGACAGACAGACAGGAACGGAGAGAGATGAGAAGCATCAATCATTAGTTTTTTGTTGCGACACCTTAGTTGTTCATTGATTGCTCTCTCATATGTGACTTGACCGTGGGGCTACAGCAGACCGAATAACCCCTTGCTCAAGCCAGCGACCTTGGGTCCAAGCTGGCGAGCTTTGCTCAAACCAGATGAGCCCGTGCTCAAGCTGGCGACCTCAGGGTCTCGAACCTGGGTCCTCAGCATCCCAGTCCGATGCTCTATCCACTGCCTGGTCAGGCCTCCCTGACTTCTGAAGGGAGTTCCAGAAATGAGAGTCTCCATCCTCTGTGCCTCCTCAATCATATGTCCAGACCTCACCCCCTCACCCCAAGACCAAGGTATATGCACATGTGCACGCGCGCACACAAACACACCCACACGCACAAACACACATCTTGGTCAGTGCTTAACAGGAACTTGTACTAATAGTAAGGTGACCAATCGTCCTCCTTTAGGGAGGACAGTCCTTCTTTTGTAAGTCCTGTCCTTCCTCGAAAAGTGTCCTCCTATATGTCCTCCTTTTTGATATTGGAAGACTAATCTGTAAATGTCTGTATTCGATCGATGCAGAGTCGATCCATTGCGTGTGATGTGACGTATTTGTATTTGACATGATGATTTGTCAAGGATCAGTATCTAAATAAGTATTTTTTCTTACAATTATTAAAAATTAATAGGCATGTAAGCATAATTGCAATATAAAATAATTACTAATGTTTTCATTATGCATTTATCATATTATAGTGTATTATTGTTGCAATGAATAAAATGTTTCATTTACGATATTGTTTTCTTTTATTTATTTTTGTCCTCCTTTTCATTGTAAAAAAGTTGGTCACCTTACTAATAGTTACTGAAAAGAACACTTAAAGTAATACTTACTGTAATACTCATGACCACTCTTTTCATCTGTCCTGTCTGGCACTCAGTTGGCCAGATTTTTCTATTTGGGAGGTCCAGTTCCCATACCCGAATTGTCCCACTAGAGAAAAGAAATTCACAATCAAATAGGCCCCCATTTAACAATCACGTCATGCCTTCTGTTTTCTGTATTTCTTGAAGCTGAAGAGAACTAGATCTACGTAAGCGTTTGTTATAGCCTAGTGCTCCACCAACGCCCTTCCACTTGATTCTCACACTAGCTGCAGGGGACGTTTGATGCTCCCCCAACTCTCCAAGTAAGAAAAGGCAGAGCCTGCGCGCACCAGAGCCAGGAATCACACCCGGCCCTCGCGCTTTGGAGCACACACACACTCTCTCCACTAGAGCGAGACTAGAAAAACATGCAGATAAACAAGGACGCAAAGGAAGAGCCAGCCAGTGTTCATTAGGTATGTTTCTTTCAAGTATTGATTGTGAAGACATTTTTTTTTTCTTTTTCTTTTTTCTTTTTTTGTATTTTTCTGAGCTGGAAACGGGGAGAGACAGTTAGACAGACTCCCGCATGCGCCTGACCGGGATCCACCCGGCACGCCCACCAGGGCGACGCTCTGCCCACCAGGGGGCGTCGCTCTGCCGCGACCAGAGCCACTCCAGCGCCTGGGGGAGAGGCCAAGGAGCCATCCCCAGCGCCTGGGGAAGAGGCCAAGGAGCCATCCCCAGCGCCCGGTCCATCTTTGCTCCAATGGAGCCTTGGCTGCGGGAGGGGAAGAGAGAGACAGAGAGGAAGGAGGGGGGGAGGGGTGGAGAAGCAGATGGGCGCTTCTCCTATGTGCCCTGGCCGGGAATCGAACCCGGGTCCCCCACATGCCAGGCCAACGCTCTACCGCTGAGCCAACTGGCCAGGGCCGTGAAGACATTTTTTAAAGGGAAGGACTTTATTATGAAAGTCTTGTCTTCAAGGAAGGAGAAGGGAGACTAAGCAACAAAAGTCTAACAAAATCAGCACCTAACACAAGAGTTGACAGATAGGTGATATTTAATCATTGTTTGTTGAGGTTATCTGAATGAATAATTGTGTGTGTGTGTGTGTGTGTATGTGTGTGTGTATATGAACATCACAAAGACTTTAGCTAATATCCGAAGACAGAAAAGATAAAAAATATAGCAATCAAGTTCAATTTTTCTTTTTCTTTAGCCCTAGAGTTATGCACATAGTTAAATGTTCTGTAAGTATTTTGAATGTACTTTCTAGACTAAAAAAAAAAAAGCTTTTCTATTTTTTTTTTCTTTTTCTGAAGCTGGAAACGGGGAGAAACAGCCAGACAGACTCCCACATGCGCCAGACCGGGATCCACCTGGCACGCCCACCAGGGGGCGATGCTCTGCCCACCAGGGGGCAATGCTCCGCCCCGTTGCGACCAGAGCCACTCTAGCGCCTGGGGCAGAGGCCAAGGAGCCATCCCCAGCGCCCGGGCCATCCTTGCTCCAATGGAGCCTCGCTGTGGGAGGGGAAGAGAGAGACAGAGAAGAAGGAGAGGGGGAAGGGTGGAGAAGCAAATGGGCGCCTCTCCTGTGTGCCCTGGCCGGGAATCGAACCCGGGACTTCCGCACGCCAGGCCGACGCTCCACCACTGAACAAACCAGCCAGGGCCAGCTTTTACATTTTTCCATGGCCTTCCTGGTAGCTGTCATCTGGATGCTCAGTTATTGGAATTTGCAGGATATCTCTCGGGGACAATATAATGAAACACTTGAAACCGGGACCATTGTGGAGAAGCACAGTGTACAGGTGCCGCACCAGATATCTCACGTAAGAGGACTTTTTCCTCAGTCATCAGTGTCACATGACATTAAAGAGTAGCGATTTAATGTCATGTCTACAGTAGAGATTGTCCTACAAAATTTTGCTTTGGCTTAAATTCAAACTTTGACTCCTGGAGAAACACTGTCCACAGGTGTCAGAAAAGAGTCGTCGCTGCTTGAACAGGTGCTGAAGAGTGGAGAGACCCCCCCGAAGATGAGGG
Source organism: Saccopteryx leptura (assembly GCF_036850995.1). Lineage (NCBI taxonomy): Eukaryota > Metazoa > Chordata > Mammalia > Chiroptera > Emballonuridae > Saccopteryx > Saccopteryx leptura. Next base: position 359,850,286 of record NC_089504.1, on the reverse strand, counting down.
CTTAGTCAGGCCACTCTGCAGACCTGGAAGGAGCTGCGTGGTCACCAGTGGTGGCCTCTGACGACAGTGTAGGACGTGGTCAGCTGCTGCAGGACCAGGGGACTGTCCTGCTGAGATTTGCTCCTTAGGGGCTGGCTTTCATACCAGCCAGTGAGTTTTATGGCCTCTGAATCAATCCCTCCTCAGAATGACCCATGGAACAAATGCATGCTGCATATACAAGGTGGGGACAGGAAGGAGTGCAGGGTCGAGCAGCACAATGCTTTACTGTGGCTGGATGTGCAACCAACAATGTGTGCCTCTCATAGACGGGGAACCGTGGGTGGGCTGAAAACAATGGTTCCACCCAACACATACTTCAACCCTATAGTCACAGATATATGACCTTTGATCTGATGTATGACATAAAATAGGATGCTTTTGTATAGGTTTAATCTTCACTTCAGCCTCCAAACAGGGCTCTAATTGCTGAATCTGTAAATTAATTTTTTCTGTTAAGCTGAGGCAGACCTTTGTTCAGACCTTTAGTTTGGTCCCCTACTAAAAATGATCTCCTATGACTAATAGTCAAACACTTAAAATTTCCTAGAAGAGTCCACTTTCAAACTGTTATTTCATGAAACCTAAGTCAAGAGCAGGTGGTTAAAAACATCAACCAGCCTGACCTGTGGTGGCGCAGTGGATAAAGCGTCGACCTGGAAATGCTGAGGTCGCCGGTTCAAAACCCTGGGCTTGCCTGGTCAAGGCACATATGGGAGTTGATGCTTCCAGCTCCTCCCTCCTGTCTCTCTCTCCTCTCTCTCTCTCTCTCTCTCTCTCTCTCTCCCCCTCTCTCTCCTCTCTAAAATGAATAAATAAAATAAAATTAAAATAAAAAAACAAAACAAAAAAAACCCATCAACCAGCAAGTGAATTTGTGCACTTGTGCAAGGCACGCTGGGGGCACGGATTGTAGGTGGTGTGTTCTCAGTAACAAACAGACCGGAACTGAAAGTGGATTTAGCAGAGAAGCGAAATATTTTCCGTGGGTAGCACAGATTTTTCAAATGAGTATATTTAAGACTTTAAGAGATGATTTCAGGAGTGAAAACATATTCCCCCACATTGGAATGACCGTGTTTTCTGCATAAGCAAGTAGAATGGTGTATGAGTGCTGGAAACCCAGACGGCAGGCACGTACTTGCCAGAGGTGACAAACATCTCGTCGTGGCACCGGGAGAAGATCACCGTGGTGGCGTTCCCGACACTGAGGCCGGCCGCAGGACTGCCACAGATGGCATCTCTCTTGGCGACGCTCCACACCACCACACTGCCAGAATGAGAGGGGCCCAAGAGTCAGGGGAACACAGGCTTTCAAAATAAGAAACACTGATTTTAGTAGTTCTGGAAAGAAGTAAACAGGTTACTTACAAAGGAACAAAACAATTACACTGACCGCCCCCCACCAAAAAACATCTCCTCAGTCACAATGGATATGAGAAGACACATGAGTGACACTTAAAACATTATAAAGGCAAATGATTACGAAGCTAGAAACCAGTGAGTGTACCAATCAGGTCTGATGCTCAAAGAGAGATTTTCAGGCATTCGAGGCATAAAAGTTCACCACCCCTTTATAGCACGTAAAAAATTTCCTTGAGGAAGTATTCCAGCAAAAAATAAATAGATAAATAAAGAGGGCAACACAAGGCAGTATTGTCAAACCTGAACGTGTATCAGAATCACTTGCAGAGCTTGTTGAAACAGAGACTGCTAGGACCCTCCCTAGAGCGTCTGATTCAAGCAGATCTGGGGAGGTGGGGCCCGGGGTGAGGGGTATGGGTGAGGTTGGTGTGGGCATCACACTGTGAGCAACTGCCTCGGTTCCGTTTCCTCCTTTCCGTGTATAATCACGCGTCGTTCGGAATTGAATAGTGTTTGGATAATGATACTAAAAATGCTAGGGAGAGGGTGTCATGTTAAACATCTGAATCAAAGTATTAAAAAAATAGAATACAAAAGTTACAAACCTTGGCAGAGTACACACGTGCCTAATTATATTTCCCAAATTTTCTACATGTAGAAAGTTGATCACAAGTAATCTAAAATCAAGGTATAACCAAGAGCTCCAAGAATGAGAATATAGCAGATAGTGTAAGAGTCATAATTTTTTTTAAAGAAATTGATAGATACAATCTAAAGTGGAAAAATTAAGAGCCATATTACTTAAAAAGTTTAAAAAGTTATACTGGTAACTAGATAAGCCGGAAACAAACGAACAAACAAACCAAACCTCTTAAAACCAAGTATCTTATACCTAAGAGAAATAAAAATATGCATACATATAAAATCTTATACTTGAATATTCATAGCAGCCTTATTAATAACAGTCTAACAGTGGAAAGGACCCCAAAATCCATCAACTCATGAACGGAGAAAGAAGTGGTATAGCCATACAGTGGAATACTATATGACAATAAAAAGGAATGAAGTACTAATATAATAATATAATGATGTCTTTTTTTTTTTTTTTTTTTTTTTTTACAGCAATGGTTCTTGAATTTAGATGCACATTAGTGTGGGAAGCTCTGATTACTCTGAAAGCCCAGGCCAATCAAATCAGACTCTCTGAAGGGGGACCGGACGTTAATAATTCTCTAAAGCTCCTCAGCAGAATTCGATGTACAGACAGGGTTGAGAACCACTGTCCTGTGGAATTTTCCTCATAGACTTTCACACAACACACACTCAAATACACACGGGCCAACAGGGAATGTTAGAGGGGAGAGGGTGCTTGACATGCCTACAAATAGGCCTGCTGGGAGAGAAGTAAATTTCGTATTAGTTTAGTCCATTACCTTCCATCATCTGGGCCTCCCAGCGAGACCAAGTACAAGTCATTTGGGGAGAAGGCCAGATCTTCGATTTTGCCCTTGTGGAGTGACAGCCGAGCCATGAGCTCCTTCTTCTTATAATCCCACAGAATGATATCTGCCTGGGAGAAGGGATATACAGTCAGATCACAGACAGGATCAGAGGACCCGAGGAGATGACTACCCTTCCTTCTCAGGGAAAAATAATCAATGATGTCACTTTTCTAGGAAGTATCTCATAGCCCTGGCCAGTTGGCTCAGAGGTAGAGCTTTGGCCTGGTGTGTGGAAGTCCCAGGTTCAATTCCAATCAGGGCACACAGGATAAGTGACCATCTGCTTCTCTCCCCCTACTCCTTTTCTCTCTCTCTCTCTCTCTCTCTCTCTCTCTCTCTCTTCCCCTCCTGCAGCCATGGCTCGAAGGGTTGGAGCAAGCTGGCCCTGGAGGATGTCCTCAGGTGCTGAAATAGCTTGGTTGCCAAGCAGTGGACCAGTGGCCCCAGATGGGCAGAGTATTGCCCTGCAGGAGGCTTGCCCAGTGTATCCCGGTTGGGGCGCATGAGGGAGTCTGTCTCTCTGCCTTCCCGCCTCCCTGCCTCCCCACCTTTCACTTAAAAAAAAATTACATCATGTCCTACAAACATGACAGTGACAAAGTAGAAGCGGTTTTCAACAGTAACTTTTGTTCCTGAGCATTATCTGTCACCATTATCTGGTATAAAAACAGCAGATTCCTTCACTTTCAGCCTGAGAAGAGGAAAATGAGTTCAAAGACAAGTCAAGAGGAAGAAGAGGAAGGATAAAAATGTGCATCCGCACAGGGCTGCCCTGAAGTGGGCAGTCTTGCCAGCAGGCACTGCTAAATCAATTCACAGTGAGTTACTTTCGGTGTATTCACCTTGAAGCCCATGAATGTGACTTGTCCCGAGGCAATGTAAACTCCACTCTTAGAGATGGCCACGCAGGAGACATTGTTGCCATGACCATGTAGGAAATTCTGTTTGTTAGTATTTATTGACTGAATGAGGACTGTGCAACCCAACGGGTAAATCAGATGTTCCTGGTCAGGATGGCATTGCAGACCAGTGGGCACATGTCCTAAAAGAGAGAGAGAAGAGATAATAAGCTTCAGCCTGGTAGTTCAGTTGGTTAGAGCATTGCCCCAATAGGTCAAGGCGGTGGGTTCAATCCTCCAGTCAGGGCACAGACGTACAAGAATCAACCAATGAGTGTTTAAAAACAGGGCAGAAGGCTCCATTGGAGCAAAGATGGCCCGGGCGCTGGGGATGGCTCCTTGGCCTCTGCCCCAGGTGCTAGAGTGGCTCTGGTTGAGGCAGAGTGACGCCCCGGAGGGGCAGAGCATCGCCTCCTGGTGGGCAGAGCTTCGCCCCTGGTGGCTTGCTGGGTGGATCCCGGTCGGGCGCATGCGGGAGTCTGTCTGACTGTCTCTCCCTGTTTCCAGCTTCAGAAAAATGCAAAAAAAATAAAAAATAAAAAAAAAATAAAAACAGGGCAGGACAAAAGGAGTTTGAGTTTTATAGCCGTATGTGAAAAGCAGAGCTTATTCTTGTATTATTATTTATTAATCATTGTTTTATTTCCCATGCAAACAACTTGAAACCTATTTTGCTCCACCCTGTAAGTGATACAACAAATTAATGTTTTCTTCTCTCTCCAAAATTAATCAATAAATTTAATAATAATAATAAAGTGTAGAAGTGGCTAGTAATTTTAAAATTTTTATTATGAAGGAGAACACTTTTGAAATAAGCATTAGTTAGTATGCCTGACCAGGCGGTGGTGCAGTGGGTAGAGCATTGGCCTGGGATGCTGAGGACCAGGGTTTGAAGCCCTGAGGTCACTGGCTTGAACTTGGACTCATCTGGCTTGAGAAAGAAAGAAATTGTAATAGATACTGCAAAAGTATCTTCCACAAAGGTTACACAATTTATATGCCTGGAAACTGATAATTTCTTATTGCCACCTTACTGTTATTCATATTTTTAGCTTTTGCCAATATGAGAAGTAAAAAAAAAAAAGTCATTGTTTTAGTCTCTTTTTTTAAAAAAAATGATGACTGACTTTTTTTTAGTTTCACTGTATTTTTTTAATTTTTAAAACTCTTTCTAAGTATGACTATGAATTTGTCCTTGTATTCTCAGCAAATAGCATACTACTTGGCCTATGATAGTTCCAAGTAATGCATATGTCACTAGGAGACTGTCTCAGATGTGCCCGCTTTCTTTCAGGGATGGTGAAATTAAAATGAAGATGAGTCAAGAGCCATGCTCTAGAATGCTCTTAAAATCTTGATCATTGATTGTTCTATATGTATGATTTTACCATTTTAAAGCTCTCGGGCCTCACAATACACTTTTTATTTTTATTTATTTATTTTTTCACAATACACTTTTTAAAAGTTTGCCTTTCTAAAATGTAATTCGTTACTTGTTTCCATCATTTAGAAAAAGATAAAATATCATTTCCTCCCGTTAATGTTCGAAATAATAAGTAGTACCAAATAAGGATTTGAGCAGAACCACCGGGACCCTCTGACCAAAGCATCTCTCCTCTACAGCTCCCCCTGGCGTCCTTTCTGAATTCGACCGTGGTACGAAGTCCTCACCAGAAAAATCCTTTCGGGTTAGAGCACAAGATCGTCTCCTAAAGCGGTTGTTTAAACACACGTTGCCTTCGCAGCTCTTTCTTATATATACGTGAGCTGGAGTGTTGGAAGTTAGCTGGCCCTAGGGGCCATCATGGGCTCGGTAATCCAGTGGCCACCGAGGGAAGGGCAGCTTTGCGAGCTCGCTGGGGAGGCTTAGAGCCAGGGGGTGCTGACCTGGTGGAAGAAGGTTACAACCTTACTCCATCCTTACTGCCCGGCGAGGAGGCATTTGGTCCTTTTGGGTGCTGGCAAGAACCATCCCGCTCACGGAGACTTGAAGCGAGGAAGTGATTTTCTAAGGCTTTTGTGTAGTAGAAGCTGGTGCTTGGCCCTGGCCAAGGCTCGTGCCAGAGTCCCACACTAACTTCCAGGGATCATACGGTGTCTCACTGTTCCTTTTGGCACTGCACACCCTGGGGTTCCCAAACCACACCGCCCAGACATGCTCACGACCTCACCATTGAAGCCGATCACAGCCTCCAGCTCCAGCTCGGCCACCTCGGCCACCTCGGCCTTTAGCGATGTTTGGTCCTCCATCACCTTACACCTCTCACTTTCCTCTCAGTCTCCAGACAGGCAGCGTCTTCTAGTCGTTATGGTAACGGACGTGTGCGCACGCGCATCAGATCCTTGCCGGCGCTCAACCCAGCTCGCGTTTAAAATTTGTTTGCGTGCTTTTCTGCAACTAGAGAGGGCCTCTTTTCCCCATTTCTCTGGAAATTTAGGAGGCACCAAATGCACAGAACGCATTGCTTCTTCCCCCATGTAAAGAGTCTGTGATCTTTTTGGTAATTATATAATCAAGCACCTAATGGCATTTAAAAATTAGTCAAACACAGAGGATTGCTTCTGATGGGAAGACTGCTATAAAGTAATATAATTAATATAAAGCATATAATTAATACTTATTCAGGCCCCTTGTTTGAAGCTAGGTATAGAAAAAAAATTAAAGCTATGCTGAGGTATAATTTACATATCATTAAATTCACTTAAAGTGAGTTTTAATAAATTTATGCAGTTGTGCAATTATCACCACAATCGTTTTGTTCGAAGCAGGATAAATTTTTGTGTCAACTGCTGGAGGTTTTGAGGCGCTCCCACTTCCACAGAAACTGCTTAAATTTCGTTCAACAATTTCATTTTAAGTGCACCTTAAAGAGAGCTGTTCGCATCTCTTGGCGGATGCACATTGCTCCAACCTACTGTCCCCGGCAGCGTTTTCCTGCATCATACAGTTTTGAGGACTTAGTGGATATTCACTTTGCGAACTCCGGGTTCCAGTCGCGTTCGGGTCAAACCGCGGAGATGTGAGCCGCGCGGGCCGCCGTAGTCAGCTGCCGCAAGCAGGAAGTGTCCGAGGTGCCGGCGGAGACAGCACCATGGCTCCGGACCCCTGGTGAGTCTCAGGTGAAGGTGGCCTCGGATGGGACGTCTCTGGGGTGGGCCGCGTGTCCGCGGAGCAGGCGATCGCTGAGCATTGCGGCTGAAGACCTTTGGGGACGACGAAGAGGAGGGGGACAGCAGGGACCCTTCCCCTGCCGGCGGGGACTCTGCCGCATCCATCCATCCTCGGTGTTTGCCGGGGAGGCGCGGGCAGAAGACCCGGTGAGCCCCTCGGAGCTGGGGGCTCCTGCTGAAATCGGAGCCCTCCTCCAGCCCTTCTCGGCTGCCTCTCGCCGCCGGGACTCCCCGCCTCTGCTGATCGTGGAGCTGGCCGATGCCAGCTTCCCGGGCCTCCTGCGAAAGTGGAGGAGACGTAACCTTTTTGTGGGATGCCGGCCCCTCTGGGGAACCCTCTTGTTTCACAGGTGGAGACACCGCGGTTCAGAATCCGTGGTCACCAGCCAGTGAGGGACCACTTCGCCCTAGGACGTGCGTCTTGTGGTTCCTTCAGAAAACTTGTAGGAATTTATGTAGGAGGGAAATAAGGCATTTTGTTTACAAGGGATTTTAACTTTATCTGAGTCAGTATCATGAAGACTTTTCTCCAGGAACAACCGTTGCGGTAAAACGAGAGCTGTTTAATTGTTTAATTTATTCAACAGTTAGATCCCCCAAGGACTGAATGATGGAAAAAAGATACAAGTTCTCCTCCCCCAGGGAGCATATTGCTATAGCACATCGGACTTGAGCTTTTTGTTTAACAATTTAAACATATTATAGTTCTGTAAAGTTCTTGTCGGAGTATATGTCCTATGCTGGCATTTTTAATACAGTTTATAATTGCTTAAATCAGGACGTTAGGAGAATGGATTGCAAGAGCAAAGTTAGCGCTACCTGAGATCTAGGTTACCTGAGCCAGTGATTTAATTGATTTAACATTAATTTTTCCGCCTATTTTTTTATTTTTTATTTTATTTTATTATTATTATATATATATATTTTTGTATTTTTCTGAAGCTGGAAACGGGGAGAGACAGTCAGACAGACTCCCGCATGCGCCCGACTGGGATCCACCCGGCACGTCCACCAGGGGCGACGCTCTGCCCACCAGGGGGCGATGCTCTGCCCCTCCGGGGTGTCGCTCTGCCGCGACCAGAGCCATTCTAGCGCCTGGGGCAGAGGCCAAGGAGCCATCCCCAGCGCCCGGGCCATCTTTGCTCCAATGGAGCCTTGGCTGCAGGAGGGGAAGAGAGAGACAAAGAGGAAGGAGGGCGGGGGGTGGAGAAGCAAATGGGCGCTTCTCCTATGTGCCCTGGCCGGGAATCTAACCTGGGTCCCCCGCACACCAGGCCGACGCTCTACCGCTGAGCCAACCGGCCAGGGCCATCCGCCTATTTTTTTAAACAATTGAATACACTCTGATAGAAATTTTAGAAAATGCCTGACCAGGCGGTGACGCAGTGGACAGAGCGTCTGACTGGGATGTGGAAGACCCAGGTTTGAGACCCCGAGGTCGCCAGCTTGAGCGCGGGCTCATCTGGTTTGAGCAAAAGCCCACCAGCTTGAGCCCAAGGTCGCTGGCTCAGCAGGGGGTCACTCGGTCTGCTGTAGCGCCCCCCCTCCCCCCTCTCCCATCAAGGCACATATGAGAAATCAACCAATGAACAAATAAGGAGCTGCAATGAAGAATTGATGTTTCTCATCTCTCTCTCTTCCTGTCTGTCTGTCCCTATCTGTCCCTCTCTCTGATTCTCTCTGTCTTTGCCCCCCAAAAAAATTTTTTTAGAAAATACTGAATATTTGCAGAAGAAAAAAAATTAACATCTTTAACTCTATCATTTGGACTAGTAGCCATTATTGATTTTTAATTGAATTTAGTATTATAATCCATATAAGTTTATATGTACATGTTTATAAGAAGGCAACATTTCTCTATAGTATTAAATATTTACTGAAAACACTTATTTTTTTTGACAGAGACAGAGTCAGAGATAGGGACAGCTAGGGACAGACAGGAGAAGCATCAATTCTTTTCCTCTCCTAAGTTGTTCAATGATGGCTTTCTCATATGTGCCTTTACTGGGGTGCAACAGCAGACCAAGTGACCCCTTGCTCAAGCCAGCGACCTTGGGCTCAAGCCAACGACCTTGGGCTTCAAGCTAGCAACCTTTGGGCTCAAGCCAGCGACCATGGGGTCATGTCTAGGATCCCATGCTCAAGCCAGCAACCCGGCGCTCAAGCCGGATGAGCCCGCGCTGAAGCGGGCGACCTCCGGGTTTCGAACCCAGCGTCCTAGTCCAACGTTCTATCCACTGTGCCACCACCTGGTCAGGCTGAAAACACATTTCTATGGTGCATAATAATTCCATGAATCATATTTATTTATTCCCCTCTGTGTACCTTTTTGTAATATTAGGTTATTTTTATTTTGCTTTTTGTTTTTGAGAGAGAGAACAGGAAAGGAGAGGAGGGGGAGAAGAGAGATGAGAAGTAGCAATTGTACTTGCTTCACTTTAGTTGTTCATTGATTGCTTCTACATGCCTTCACTGGGGGACTCAAGCCCAGCCAGTGACACCTTGCACAAGCCAGTGACCTTGGGCTCAAGCCAGCAACCTTGGGATCATGTTGATGACCCCAGTTCCTCGTGCAAGCTGGCACGCCATTGCTCGAGCCAAGGAGTCGATGATCTAACCAGTGACCTTGGGGTTTCAAACTGGGCCCCCAGAGCCCTGCACCACCGCCGGTCAAGCTGTTTTATGTTTTGAATGATTAGGACGACTACCCCTTTGTTCCATCTCTTATTTTCTTGGCTCACTCCTGAGAAGTGAAACGATTGAATCCAAGGTGCTGAACATTTTTAAGGCCCTTGATAACATATTGCTAAATTGCTCTCCACCTCCTGGAAGCTAACTCCCTCGCTTTACACATAAGGTCACACATAAAGCTCAGAGATAAGGGAGAGGCCCCAGATTCTCCACTTAGATCCATGGAAGCTACCACTGGACCCGAAGCCGCTTCCACACTTATTGTTGAAAAAATACAGTTTTTCCTGTTCCTGTCAAGTAGCTCGACTCAGTGGCTTTCTCATTGGACAATCGAAAGAAACAGTGGGGGAACTTGGCTGGGCTAAGTGTCAGTTACTGTGCAGAATGGGTTGCCCATCTGGAGGGTAGAAGAGATAATGGAATGGGACTTTGAACAGCCTGTAAAAACAGACTTGACTCTGCTCTGCCTACGTGCTGTTGGAAATCCCGGGTCGACCATGCTTCAGTCCTGAGTGGTGCTCCGATGCTTAGAAACGGAATACAGCAGTTACTGTTTCATGGCTTGTCACAGCAGGTGGCAAGCTCACTGCTGACTAGAAGTAGGCACTGATTCTTGTCTCTCAACGGGCTCTTGCTAAAGTTAATTAGCTTTACCGCTAGGGTAACTTATTTGTTGATGATACACCATTTCTGAAAAATGACAGTTAACCCTTAATAGTTTTAGATTCTTGTTAAGCTTACTTTTATGATACCTTTTATAATACAGGGAAAAAAAGAATTAGTGAACACTGGATATTTATTTTTTGGTCAGTTTACTTTTAAAAAATTTTATTATGGAAATTAAAAAATATATACAAAGTGGAATACAGGGGTTCCTCGGGTTATGACAACCTTGACATACGACGTTTCAAGTTTAAGATGCTCACTCCTATAAAAAACTTAAAAAAGCCTGACCTGTGGTGGCGCAGTGGATAAAAGCGTTGACCTGGAATGCTGAGGTCGCCGGTTCAAAACCCTGGGCTTGCTCGGTCAAGGCACATATGGGAGTTGAAGCTTCCTGCTCCTCCCCCCTTCTCTCTCTCTCTCTCTCCTCTAAAATGAATAAATAATTAAAAAGAAAAAAAAAAAAAGATATCCTTTAAAAAAAAAAAAAAAAAATTGAGATGTGAGTGTTTCGGCGTAAGCCGTTAGCGTCGTACTTACGGACTAGATGGGTGAGCTAGTGTGGCTGAGTGTGGTGGGAGAATACACAGTACCGTGTACAAGACAGTGTCTTTATGCCTCTTTCCTTTTTCTGTGGCCATTTGTGTGTCTTCTTGGGAGAAGTGTCTGTTCAAGTACTCTGGCCATTTTTAAATTGGATTGTTTGTTTTTTGTTGAGTTGTATGAGCTCTTTATATATTTTAGATATTAGCCCCTTATCTGAGGTAATGTTGGCAAATATCTTCTTCTATTTGGTTGGTTGTTTTTCATTTTGTTGAGGGATTGTGTAGAAGCTTTTTAGTTTGACATAGTTCCATTCATGTATTTTTGCTTTTATCTCCCTTGCCTTTGGGGTCAAATTTATAAAATACTCTCTGAGGCTAAGGTCCACAAGTTTAGTACCTATGTTTTCTTCTATGTATTTTGTTGTTTCAGGTCTTGAATCCATTTTGAGTTAATTTTTGTGTTTGATGTCAAATAGCAGTGTAGTTTTCTTATTCTTTTGCATGTGGCTTTCCAATTTTCCCAGCACCATTTATTGCAGAGGCTTTCTTTGCTCCACTGTATGTTTTTGGCTCCTTTGTTGAATAGAAGTTGCCCACTATATGTGGGTTTATTTCTCCGGGCTCAATTCTGTTCCATTGGTCTGTGGGTCTGTTTTTCTGCCAGTACCATGCTGTTTTGATTATTGTAACTTTGTAGTATAACTTGAGGTCAGGGAGTGGGATGCTTCCACTGAGCTGTTCTTTTTTGTAGGTGACAGAATGGAGGAGAAAGAGAGGAAATGTAACAAAGTTTGGACCAGGACCCAGTTTTCCTTAGGAGCCTCCCTCCTATTTTGTATCACCTGTTCTTTTTTTCATATACATGAAAATATGTATATTCGTATATAATATATAAATATATAATGCAGAAGTTTCTTTTAAAGCAGCCTTAACATCTTTCACCCTTCATGACTAATGCAGGTTCTCCACCTACGATTCTACTTGCCAGATTGCACAGGAGATTGCTGAGAAGATTCAACAACGAAACCGGCATGAAAGAACTGGTGAAAATATATCCAAGGTAAGAGCGGGGGAGGATTAGTGCTTGAAATGATTTGTTTTGGCTTTGAGGTCTGAAAACCCTCCTGTTTCTGAGCGTGTGTGTGTGTGTGTGTGTGTGTGTGTGTGTGTGTGTGTACGTGTACGCACGCACGCACGCGCGCATGAACAATGGCCTATCACTTACATTTATTGAATTGATATTACAACCAAACACTTCATTGTTACTTAATCCCTGAGACAAATGAAACATGACATCTCTTTAATTTCTTCGGTTTTACCTTAAAAGTTTTTAACACTTTTACTCTAGTTCTAGGATTAGGACACTTTCCACCCAGATAGTACATCTTTTAGGTTTTGCAGGTCCAGAGGCAATGTCCTCATGTTTTTGAGTATCCATTCTCACCAGAGGAATAATAGTCTTTTTTTAATACATTAACATCTAAAAATCTAAAAATTGATTCTTTTTTTTCTTTGTCTTATGCTGTCTTTTGTTTCTATTTATATTCATTTTTAGAGTTTACTCCCCCCCACACACACATTGTTGATTTAATTTTAAATATGTAAAACATTTATACTATTAAAAATTCAAAATTATATATAAAAGTACACTCCTTTTTCACCTACTTCTTACAGATCACTATTTTTATTAATTTTTGGTTTATTGTTCCCGTGTTACTTTTTGCAGAAATACCCATCTGTGTGTGTATTTTTTCTCTTTCTTTAGAACAAAATGCTCTTTTGTATCTTGCTCTTTTCTATTTAATAATACAGGAGGCCCTCGGGTTATGACACAGTTTCATCCCTACGACAGTGACGTAACCCGAATTTTGGTGTAAGTTGAAAAACAGCCTAGCCTAACACAAATGGAACACTTGTGCTTTTAACAGTCCAACATGGTGTAGGTGAGGGTACCGCGGGCCGAACTCCCTCCCTCATGAGCGGTGTTACTGTGTATTCTTCCGCCACACAACCTAGTTCTCCCACGTAGTCCATAAGTACGACGCTAATGGCGTAAGCCAAAACACTCTCATCTCAATTTCTTAACGTTTTTATATGAGGGAGTGTCGTAAACTCAAAAACATCGTATGTTGAGACTGCCGTAACCCGAGGACCCCCTGTATATCGTAGAAACCCCTCCGTGTTAATTCGTTAGGGTTATACAGTCTTCTCTATACGTCTACACACTAGAAGTGTGTAGTGATGGGCCTTTAGCATATTTCCAGTCTCTTGCTGTTATGAATAACGCTGTAATAAATAGCTTTGTGCTTTTTTCCTTTGTATTTGGACCAGTGTCTTTTAAGGGCGAGTTCTCAGAACCAAGGCATACGTGAGTTTCTTTTACTTGCTGCCGAATTCCCTCCACAGGGGTTGTCACTGTCGGCCCCCTCCCAGCCCCGGCGAGAGTGTTTCTCTCTTCACAGGCCGGCCAACAGGGACTTGTCTGTCTTCTGAATTTCTGCCAATCTGATAAGTGAGATATGGTATTTCAATATCGTTTTAATTTAAATTTTTTCTATTATGAATCAAGTGAGGTATGTTTTTTTATTTTAAAATTTTTATTTATTGATTTTAGTGAGATAGGGAGGGAAGGATGGAGGAATGGAAAGAGAGAGAGAGAGAGACAGGAACATTAATCAGTTCTTGTGTGTGCCCTGACCGAGGTCAAACCGCAACCCCTGCACCCTGGGATGATGTGATGCTCTGACCAACCGAGCTGTCCAGCCAGGGCTGACGTCTGTGTTGTCACATGCTTAAGCACTGTTTATACAGAATGTAATTTTCTGTTAATTAACTTCTTGTCCTTTGCCATTTTTTTTTTTTACTTGAGAGAGAGGGAGAGAGAGAGAGAGGAGAGATGAGAAGCATCAACTTTTAGTTGTGTCACTTTAGTTGTTCATTGATTGCTTCTCATATGTGCCTTGAACAGGGACCTCCAGCTGAGCCAGTGACCCCATGCTCAAGCCAGCAACGTTGGTCTCAAGCCAGTGACCTTGGGCTTCAAGCCAGGGATCTTTGGGCTCAAGCCAGTGACCATGGGATTGTGTTTATGATACCACACTCAAGCTGGTGACCCTGCATTCATGCTTGTGAGCATGCACTCAAGCTGGCAACCTCCGGGTTTGAACCTGGGTCCTCATCGTCTCAGGCTGATATTCTATCCACTGCACTACCACCTAGTTAGGCAGTGACATTTTGTTTTATGACTTGATTATTTTTTTCTTTTAATAAATTATGATGGGCCCTGGCCATTTGGCTCAGTGGTAGAGCATCAGCCCAGCATGTGAATGTCCCAGGTTCAATTCCCGGCCAGGGCACACAGGGTGCCCATCTGCTTCTCCACTCCTCCTTCTCTCACTTCTCTCTCTCTCTCTCTTTCCTTCATGCAGCTATGGCTAGATTGGAGCAAGTTGGCCCCAGGTGCTGAGGTTGAGGCACAGCGGGAGTCTGTCTCTCTGCCTCCCCTCCTCTCACTGAATAAAAACAAACAAATAAATAAATAGTGATGGATATCTTTCCATGTTAACAATTTAGATTTTCATCATACCTTTTTAATGGCTACATACTCTTTCATCTCTTGAGTGCTTTTGGTGTTTAATTTTGTAGACCCTTCTCAGGCGTGCGCGCGCGTGCACGTGTGTGTGTGTGTGTGTGTGTGTGTGTGTGTGGCTTTTTTGTTTGTTTGCACTTTACCTCTTGGGTGAAGAGGAATCCCCTGTCCTTGACATTTCCCTGTAAACATGGTGGGAGCTTTTTCTGTGGTTCCCAGAGGTATTAGAATAGTTAAGGTTAGACTTTTCTTGGCTATTGATGCCTTTGAGGGTTGCTTCCTGTGTGTAGCCTTTGGCCAGTGTCTGGGGTCCCACTGTTTTTTTTTTTTTGTTTTTTTTTTCATTTTTCTGAAGCTGGAAACAGGGAGAGACAGTCAGACAGACTCCCGCATGCACCCGACCGGGATCCACCCCGCACGCCCACCATGGGGTGACGCTCTGCCCACCAGGGGGCGATGCTCTGCCCATCCTGGGCGTCGCCATGTTGCGACCAGAGCCACTCTAGCGCCTGGGGCAGAGGCCACAGAGCCATCCCCAGCGCCCGGGCCATCTTTGCTCCAATGGAGCCTTGGCTGCGGGAGGGGAAGAGAGAGACAGAGAGGAAAGCGCGGCGGAGGGGTGGAGAAGCAAATGGGTGCTTCTCCTGTGTGCCCTGGCCGGGAATCGAACCCGGGTCCTCCGCACGCTAGGCCGACGCTCTACCGCTGAGCCAACCGGCCAGGGCCTGGGGTCCCACTGTTAATCTGAGGAGGGAACCCCTGCTTCCACTGGAAAACTTGCTACTTCTAACACGATAGCAAAAGAAACCTGTGATAGTCTGACTTTATACATATCTCTGATTTCATCTCTGGCTGACTGTGTTTCAGTTACATGGGTAGTTTTATTTTTCATATTTCTAAATGCCTGAGATGCCGTGCCCCCACCCGTCCTCCATTCTTTAAAGTGGCACTTAGAGTCACAAACCAGTTTCCTCTGGGTTTGTAGCATGCTTGGAAACCAGTTGCCCAGTCCTGGAGAAGGAGTGATGTGCGGCTCACATTCCTCTCGCAGAGCAAGAGCACACCGCTGTGAAACTGTCACAGGAGTTACAGTATACCTGTGTGTTCAGAGAAGACTGGGCACTGGCGGGTGGCTGGGCAACTTGACGCCTTGTCACCTGAGGCCGGGTTGAGTGTATCCGTGGCGTTCGCACTGGGGAGAATGAAGCCCCGGGGACACGATTTCCTGCACGGCTCCGTGGGAGACAGGGTCAGGGGGCCTGTTCTCGGGACAGAGTTCGGTAGGTTCAGAGGGCACAGTGACAGGTGACAGTTTCCAGTCAGTGTCAGTGTTCAGATGTAGACTGGCTCAGCACCTGGTCAGCTTGTAGAGTGTGCCCCTTAAGATTCCCTCGGCCCCGAGGTTGTCACTGGGAGGCTGGCTAAGTGTCTCTCGCAGGCCTCCCTGCTGGAGCCGTAGCACCTAAAGCAACGTTTATATAATATAATACTGCCGTAGACTGTCGCCTTCTGGACTCGCATACTTAGGATGTGCTTTTGTTTTCTTTGCAGCTGACTGTGACAATCAGAGTTTTGTTGCAGAATCTGAAGGAAAAGATCGCCCTTTTGAAGGACTTATTGCTAAGAGCTGTGTCAACACACCAGATGTATCCATGTAAACATTTCCACCTCTTTTCTAGAGTGGGAGGAAAAACAAGTCTTGTTTTACGAAAGGAAGGAATCTGGACCACCCAGATTTTTCCACAGCTTGAGGAAGACCTGGTTTCCAAAAGATTGCCTATAATCTTGATTTCTATTTTAAGTGTCTATTACATGCGTTACGGTGAAATGTGCTGGCGAAGCAAGGCCCGCTGACGGAGCTAGCGTATTTGGGTGTAACCTTTCCAGCGCAGGAAGCGCGTGCTTTCTGTCAGTGCTGTGTTTGCCCGGCCCGGCACTGCTGCCTGTCTAGACGGCCTTGGAGGTGGTTAGCCACAGCTCCCATAGGAACCCTTCCGTGATCCTTCTCAGCTGTGATTTTGCTTCTGGAGTTACCGGAGTTTTGAATGATCCATTTTCTTTTCTAAGAGGCAAGTAAGTACCAGTAGAAACCATACTACCCCCCCCCCCCCCAGTTTGTGCAGGTTTTTTGATTTTTAATTGGAGGAGTAGAGGTAGACAGGTTTCTACATGCACCTGACCAGGATCACCCGGCAACCGTCTGGGGTCGATGCTTGAATCAACCAAGCTATCCTCAGTGTCCAGGGCCGACTCTTGAACCAATCAAGCCACTGGCTGCGGGAGAGGAAAAGAGAGAGAAGGGGGAGAGGGAGGGGAAGAGAAGCAGATGGTCGCTTCTCATGTGTGCCCTGACCGGGGATGGAACCCACAACCTCCTTGTTTTGGGATGATGCTCTACTGGCCAGGGCCTCAACTAAAAGTTTAATTTCAATAAGCAAGCGGGATCTTATTTTTAACATATTTGGCAAGCCTGATACATTTATTTTGTAACTTTACCCTCCATCTTGTATCATTTATTCCTGCATAATTATTCTGTTACATAAAGAGCTTTTATTTTATCAAAATTAGCAAGTCCTACTCTGTAGACCTCAAGTCATTTCAGATTGGCAAGGTTCCTTTCTCTATTTTTAGTACTGAGTGTTAGGAAGTCTGCACATGAGGCCGAGGTGTATACTTTTCTTTATTAATAATATCTGGTAGCTATTAATTGTAGAGTACTAGGCACGCTATAGTTATAATTGACTCTGTCCTTCTACATGCTTTCAGTCTGACCATCTTTTGAAATCTCTTAGCCTTTGGTTTTGTGTCGATGTCAGAATTGCTGAATGCACTTAGGCATTTAAAAATCCCAAACAGAACTGTTAAATACACTAGGAAAATATTTAAGAACCTTAATGTGGATAATGTAGAATTTCCTAGGAGAAATAAAAAACTCAGTTGGAATATAGCAGATTTCTTTAAAGTCCTATGTATTTTTTTCAAACAATTTGGTCTATTTCTACTGGAACTGAAACCAAATACCAAGCATGAAATTGAGATAATCCACCCCAAGGCGGCGCTCAAAACCTGCATTTTCAGGGCGGCTCTTCTGAATGGAAAGGAGGAGGCAGGTTCTGTGTTAAGAAGGCCTCTTTTTAATTCTCTTTCCCACCCCCAACACCTCCCCTTCCCCTTCTCTTCCTCCTCCCAGATATTTTAAATAATTCTAGAGCAGTTACCCTCCAGACTGAACGCATATCAGATAGCAACTTGTCGGCCCTAATAACCGCCCATTCTTAGTTTCTTTGGTGGTTCCTTCCCTTCTTTCCAAAAGGGAATTGAGGCCAGGCTGAGCTTTGCACCCCAAGTCACTGACAGAGTTGGAAAGAGAATCCAGCCTTCCAGGGGGGGAGTTTTTCCACCGAGAAGAAGAATCTTGAAGATCTTAAGTAACCTGTCTGGACCCCGCAGCTGGGAAACGGAAGAGCTAAGATTCAAATGCAGGGCTATCTGGCCTTGAAGCCAGTTGTGTAAAAGCTGGATTCTACTTCAGTAGAAATAATACAGTCAGCTGTCACTTGGCATGTCTTCAGCTGGAATGCCCTGTTAATTGGCACAGAGCTCTGGTGCCAGGACAGATCCCGTTTGCAGTCCAAACCCTCCCTTCTTAATCATCACAGCGATGGAACAGTGTTCCCTGCGGGTCATTAGGGACACTTTATGATGCTGTAATTCTTAGAAGAATTTTTGTCCATAAATCGCCAATAGAGTGACTTTTTAATCCTTTTTTTTTAGAGGCATAATTAACACTGGGTGACTTTTTAAACGTGACTATTTGAATGCCACATTTCCTTACTGTGTTGGGTAGTTGAGAGTTTATGGTACTTTCCTGAGTGAATTTATGCCCTTCTGAATTCGTGAAACTTTCCAAAGAACACTAGGAGTTGCCAGAAAGATAAATCCTATGAAAATACCTTCCAAACATTTAAATTCATGGAGTTTAGGCAGACGATCTTATTTCTCTTTCCTGCGCAAAAAAACAAAACTAGTTTTCCCTTGGCAAAAATAAATGTGAAATTAAGATGAAGGTTCTGTGCTTTTGAATTGGTTAGTTTGCAATTCATAAACCCAAGTCCTGCAGCCAGAATTTAAAATTGCTGAGGAACGTTAACTTCTATTCACAGTGCTTCTTTGAGGTGGGACTTAGAATTGTCTCACCAATTGTGAGAGGGTGTGAGCAGCGGGAGGCTGCACTTGGAATTTCAGGTAGTACTAAACTCACAGGATTGACTTTTCCTGAAGCTTGGCTTCTCAAAGGCAACATCTTTGCTACTTTAAAGATACTTTAAAAATCTCTTTATAGGCCCTGGCTAGTTGGCTCAGTGGTAGAACATCGGCCCCCCATATGGATGTCATAGGTTTGATTACTGGTCAAGGCACACAGGAGAAATGACCATCTGCTTTTCTACCCCTCCTCCTCTCGCTTCTCTCTCTCTCTCTCTCTTTCTCTATCTCCCCCCCCCCCCATCCTGCAGCCATGGCTTGACTGGAATGAGTTGGCCCCAGGCACTGAGGATGGCTCCAGTGGTCTCCGCCCCAGGGGCTAAGAAGAGCTCAGTTGCTGAGCAACGGAGCAACACCTTAGATGTGCAGAGCGCTGCCCTCTAGTGGGCTTGCCAGGTGGATCCCAGTTGGGGCACATGTGGGAGTCTCTCTGCCTCCCCTCCTCTCACTGAATTAAAAAAAAATGTCTTTAAAAAGGGATTCATGATCAAAAAGTATTTTTGTGTTTGGGGGAAGTTCTGTAGAATAATTTTTTAAAATCTATGAATAATTTTTCTCCATTTTTTATTACTTTTTTGGGGAAAAAAGGTAGGTCGATAGAGAGGTAGATGGATGGACAGATGCAGCAATCACCTTGTAACAAACCTGAAGAAATGTAGGTGTGGAGAGGCTAAAGGAATAGACTCAGGAGATAGTCCCTCGTGGCTCCATTAGGAGTGGAGTGGTTCTCACACCCTCAGCTGTCTGTGACAGTTTTCATTGGTGCCTAGTAATGTGACAGAAGTCAAGACAAGCTTGTATCTGTGTCACCAGAAAAGTTTTGATTTATAATGTTACATGGTTCTTTTTAGATTTTAGCGTTAAAATCTTGTTTTTTACTGTGAGAGCAAACGTTTGATGTTCAAGCCCAGCCCAATGTTGTGGGAAAGCCAAGATTTAGAGCAGAAGGAGCCATTCTGGCCCTGTGCTGCCGTTGCCAGACGAGTGACAGCCACCCTGGGCCTGGTCCCCTGGTCAGCAGAGCAGGAGCATTGGAATCGGGGCCACGAAGGCCTCCCCCGGCATTAGTCTAGCAGTCCCATTCCGACCTTCGGTTCTAATCGACAGAACATAGTGGCCAAGTTTCACTGCTCTCGATGTGGGTGTTCTCTAACGAACTCAGTCCATTGTTAACTCGTTTAAATCTGTGATGACTGTCGGCTAAAGTTTAAAACCTGTCTTTATTGTTTTTATTATTAAAGGTACTTCCTTCCTACACACTTGGTTCTGGTAGTTTTTACCAGTGACTCTGCTCTCTGTTCCTCATCCCCATCCTACTCCAGCTCATTCTTCATGGTCCACAATATTGAGGGCTGGTCCCTTCACCCAGGCTTCTCTAGGCATGCCCAGCAACAACCATATATATATATATAATGAAAATACTATGTATAGGTATATAGCAAATATATGTAAATATATAGCAAATTTATATATATATAAATACATAGGAAAATACAAAAATCTCTTTTTTAAATTTAGAAATTAAATTTAATGGGGTGACATTGATCCATAAGGACACATAAGTTTCAGGTGAACATCTCTATCGTATTTGAACAGTTGATTGCGCTGTGTGCCCACCACCCAAAGTCAGATCATGTTCCGTCACCATGTATTTGTTCCTCTTCACTCCCCTCCCTTCCACTCCCACCCACCCTGTAATACTTCACTGTTGTCCATGTCCATGAGTCTCAGTTTTATATCCCACCTATGTGTGAAATCATATAGCTCTTAGCTTTTTCTGATTTACTATTTCACTCAGTATAATGTTCTCAGGGTCCATCCATGTTGTAAATGTCACCATGTCATCATTTCTTATGGCTGAGTAGGATTCCATTGTATATTCATGCCACATCTTCTCTATCGAGGAACACATTGTTTGTTTCCATGTCTTGGCCACCATGAATAATGCTGTGATGAACATGGGGGTGCATGTGTTTTTATATACCAGCGTTTTCAAGTTTTGGGGGTAGATACCCAGTAGAGGGATTGCTGGGTCATATGGTAGTTCTATCCTTAATTTTTTGAGGAACCACCATGCTGTCTTCCATAATGGCTGTACCAGTTTACATTCCCACCAGCAGTGAATGGGGTTCCTTTTTCTCCACAGCCTCTCCAACACTTATTACCTGTCTTGTTGATAACAGCTAATCTAACAGGTGTGAGGTGGTATCTCATTGGAGTTTTGATTTGCATTTCCCTCATAGCTCGTGAGGATGGGCATCTTTTCATGTATCTGTTCTCTGTTAGTCTGTCTGGGAGAGGTGTCTGTGTAGGTCCTCTCCCTGTTTTTTAATTTGATTGCTTTTTTGTTGCTGAGCTTTGTGAATTCTTTATGTATTGGATATTAACCCCATATCGGCACTGTTGTTTGTGAATATTATCTCCCATTTGATTGGCTGCCTTTTTGTTTTGTGGTCGGTTTCTTTTGCTGTGCAGAAGCTTTTTAGTTTGAGATAGTTGCATTCACTTATTTTTATCTTTACTTTCCTTGCCTTTGGGGTCAAATTCACAAAATGTTCTCTATGGCCAAGTCCATAAGTTTAGTACCTATGTTTTCTTCTATGTAGTTTATTGTTTCAGGTCTTATATTTTGGTCCTTGATCCATTTTGACTTAATTTTTATGCAGGACAAACTGTAGTCAAGTTTTAATTCTTTTTCCAATTTTCCCATTATTGAAGAGGCTTTCTTTTCTACATTGTGTGTTTTTGGCTCCTTTGTCAAGGATTAATACATATATATATATATATATATATATATATATATATATATATATAATGGTTTTATTTCTGGGCTCTTGATTCTGTTCCCTTAGTTGGTATACTGTTTTTCTGACAATACCATGCTGTCTTGATTACTGTGCACTGTAGTGCACTGTAGTATGATTTGAAGTCAGATAGTCTGATACCTTGGACTTTACTCTTTTTTCTCAGGATTGCTTTGGCTATTCAGGGTCTTTTATGGTTCCATACAAACCTGGTCATTTTTTGTAATATTTCTTTTAAAAAATGACATTGGGATTTTAATGGAAATTTCATTAAATTTGTGTATTACTTTGAATAATATGGCCATTTTAATTATGTTGATTCTTCTAATCCATGAATATGAAATATTTTTCTATTTCATTCTGTCTTTTTCAATTTCTTTAAAAAATGCTTTGTAGGCCCTTGTCGGTTGGCTCAGTGGTAGAATGTTGGCCTGGCGTGCAGGAGTCCCGGGTTCGATTCCCGGCCAGGGCACACAGGAGAAGCGCCCATCTGCTTCTCTACCCCTCTCCCTCTCCTTCCTCTCTGTCTCTCTCTTCCCTTCCCGCAGCCAAGGCTCCATTGGAGCAAAGTTTGCCCAGGCGCTGAGGATGGCTCTGCGGCCTCTGCCTGAGGCGCTAGAATGGCTCTGATTGTGGCAGAGCGACGCCCCGGATGGGCAGAGCATCACCCCCTGGTGGGCATGCCGGGTGGATCCCGGTCAGGCACATGTGGGAATCTGTCTGACTGCCTCCCCGTTTCCAACCTCAGAAAAATACCAAAAAAAAAAAAAAATTGCTTTGTAGTTTTCAGTATATAGGTCCTTCACATCCTTTGTTAAGTTTATTCCTAGATATTTTATCGTTTTTGTTGTTGGAATTGTAGAAGAAATTGCTTTTTCAGTTTGTTTTCTGAAGTTTTATTGTTGATGTATAGGAAAGCAGTAGATTTTTGTATTCTGACTTTGTATCCTGTGACTTTACTGTATTGGTTTATTGTTTCTAATAGTTTGCTGGTGGATTTTCTCTATACAGGACCATGTCATCTGCGAAAAGTAATACCTTTACTTCTTCTTTCCCAATATGGATGCCTTTTATTTCTTTCTCTCGCCTGATTGCTCTGGCTAGAACTTCCAGTACTGTGTTGAATAGGAGTGGAGAGAGTGGGCATCTTCACCTTGTTCCTGATTTTAGAAGAAAAGCTTTCAGTTTTTCACCATTTTGCATATTAGCTGATAGTTTGTCACATATGGTCTTTATTATATTGAGGTGCTTTCCTTTTATACCCATTTTATTGAATGTTTTGATCATGAATTGATGTATCTTATTGGATGCCTTTTCTGTATCTATTGATTTTTGTCTTTTGTTTTGTTGATGTGGTGTATTACATCAATTGATTTGCATATGTTGAACTATCCTTGTGTTCCTGGAATGAATCCCACTTGATCATGATGCATTATTTTTTTAAAGTATTGTTGTATTTATTTATTTATTTATTTTTAATTTTATTTATTTATTCATTTTAGAGAGGAGAGCTAGGGAGAGACAGAGAGAGAGAAGTGGGGGAGGAGCAGGAAGCATCAACTCCCATATGTGCCTTGACCAGGCAAGCCTAGGGTTTCGAACCGGTAACCTCAGCATTTCCAGGTCGACGCTTCATCCACTGCGCCACCACAGGTCAGGCAAAAGTATTGTTGTATTTAATATGCTAGTATTTTGTTTAGGATTTTTGCATCTGTATTCTTTAGAGATATTGGTCTGTAGTTTTCTTTTTTTTTTTTTTTGTATTGTCCTTTCTAGGTTTTGGTATCAGTATTAGGTTGGTCTCATAAAATGTGTTAGGGAAAATTGCTGCTTCTTCTATATTTTTGAAGACTTTGAGAAGGATAGGTACTAAATCTTTGAATATTTGATAGAATGCACTAGTGTAGCCGTCTGGTCCTGGACTTTTATTTTGGGGGAGATTTTTGATAGTTATTTCTATATCCTTATTGGTTATCGGTCTATTTAGGTTTTCCACTTCTTTGTGACTCAGTCTAGGAAGATTGTACAGTTCTAGGAACTTACCCATTTCTTCTAGATGGTTGAACTTCATGGTATATAATCTTTTATAGTACTCTGTTATGATTCTTTGTATATCTATGATGTCTGTGGTATTTTTCTTTCATTTTAGAAATTTTTTTTTAGCATGCATGAGAGAAAAAGAGAGACAGGAAGAAAGGGAGATGAGAAGCATCAACTCATTGTTGCAGCACTTTAATTGTTCATTAAATACTTTCTCATATGTGCCTTGACTGGAGTGAGGAAGATTCCAGACAAGCCAGTGACCCCTTGCTCAAGCCAGCTACCTTGGGCTCAAGCCAGCACCTTGGGCTTCAAACCAGTAACGTTTGGGCTTATGTCTGTGGTCCCACACTCAAGCTGCGACCCTGTGCTCAAGATAGTAAGCTCATGCACAAACCAGATGAGCCCACACTCTAGCCCAGGGGTCCCCAAACTATGGCCTGCGGGCCACATGTGGCCCCCTGAGGCCATTTATCCGGTCCCCGCTGCACTTCCGGAAGGGGCACCTCTTTCATTGGTGATCAGTGAGAGGAGCACATTGACCATCTCATTAGCCAAAAGCAAGCCCATAGTTCCCATTGAAATACTGGTCAGTTTCTTGATTTAAATTTACTTGTTTTTTATTTTAAATATTGTATTTGTTCCCGTTTTGTTTTTTTACTTTAAAATAAGATATATGCAGTGTGCATAGGGATTTGTTCATAGTTTTTTTTTATAGTCCGGCCCTCCAACGGTCTGAGGGACAGTGAACTGGCCCCCTGTGTAAAAAGTTTGGGGACCCCTGCTCTAGCCAGCAACCTTGGGTCTC
Source organism: Saccopteryx leptura (assembly GCF_036850995.1). Lineage (NCBI taxonomy): Eukaryota > Metazoa > Chordata > Mammalia > Chiroptera > Emballonuridae > Saccopteryx > Saccopteryx leptura. The sequence continues at coordinate 359,825,907 of NC_089504.1, read as the reverse complement.
AAACCCAGGTCCTCAGTGTCTCAGGTCAATGCTCTATCCACTGGTCAGGTTGTATTTTGTTTATATAAGTCCTTTTTCTTTTTTCCTTAGTAAATCTAGCCAGGGCTTTGTCAATTTTATTGATCTTTTTCAAAGAATTAGCTCTTTGTTGTATTAATTTTTTCTATAGCTTTTATATTTTCTATTTCATTTAGTTTTGCTGTAATTTTTATTATTTTTCTTCTGACTTTGGGTTGTCTTTGTTATTCTTTTTCTAGTTCTTTAGATGTAATGTTAGGTTGTTAACTTGGGATCTCTCTTGTTTCTTGATAAAGGCCTGTAATGATATACACTTCCCCCTTATTACTGCTTTTGTTGCATCCCAGAAGTTTTTGTATGTCGTGTTGTCATTCTCGTTTGTATATATCTTTTTTTTTGTATTTTTCTGAAGCTGGAAACGGGGAGAGACAGTCAGACAGACTCCCGCATGCGCCCGACCAGGATCCACCCGGCACACCACCAGGGGCGATGCTCTGCCCACCAGGGGGCGATGCTCTGCCCCTCCGGGGCGTCGCTCTGCAGCGACCAGAGCCACTCTAGCGCCTGGGGCAGAGGCCAAGAAGCCATCCCCAGCGCCCGGGCCATCTTTGCTCCAATGGAGCCTTGGCTGCGGGAGGGGAAGAGAGAGACAGAGAGGAAGGAAGGGGGGGTGGGGTGGAGAAGCAAATGGGCTCCTCTCCTATGTGCCCTGGCCAGGAATCGATCCCGGGTCCCCCGCACGCCAGGCCGACGCTCTACCGCTGAGCCAACCGGCCAGGGCCTCGTTTGTATATATCTTTTGACCTCTGATTTTATTTATTTGTTGACACCATCATTTCTTAGAAATATGTTGTTTAATTTCTACCATTTTGTGGGTGTCTTCATGTCCTTTTTGCATTTGAATTCTAATTTCAGAACCTTATGGTCAGAGAATATGCTTGATATAATTTCATTCTTCTTGAATTTGTTGAGGTTAATTTTGTGGCCCAACATCTGGTCTATCCTTGAGAATGTTCCATCTACACTGGAAAAGAACTTATAATCTGATGTTCTGGGATGAAATATTCTATAAATGTCAGTTATGTCCATTTGGTCTAGTGTGTCGTTTAAGGCCAATACCTGGGCTTGCCTGGTCAAGGCATATAGGGGAGAGTTTATGCTTCCTTCTCATCCTCTACCTTCCCCTTTCTCTCTCTCCCTCTTCTTTTCTCCTCTCTCTAAAAAGATCAATAAATAAAATCTTAAAAAACAAAAGTACCTATAAATCCAAAGGAGCAGTCTCACTAGTATCTTAGTAGAACTAGGTAGTTGTAGCCAGGGCTACTCTGAATCACCAGTGTTTCAGCTCCAATAAAGTAAAGGCCATTTAATACAAAATTAAAAGCCAGATAAAACCCAACATGTTGAGGTAGCTTAGTTTTGTGCTTACTTTTTATGTTTAGTGTCAGATATGTCCTTTCAAAAGTGTTTGTTAGCTTTATCCACTTGTTGTCTTGATGGCAGATGTTTGCCCCTCAACATTTCCTTTGTTTTTTAAAACACACATACACTCAGCCTAGAAGAAACTCATGTAGTTGCTTCAAGAAAGCTAGTATATAAAACTTTGTACTTAATTCTGATTTTGTTTTTAACCATAATTTATGAATTATGCTAGGAAATGGGTTAGTTTATCTGGCACCACACAGAAAAAGCAAATCCAAATGGTGAAAGAACTGGTTGAGATCATAGCTAGCGGCCTGACCTGTGGTGGCGCAGTAGGTAGAGCATCGACCTGGAATGGTGAGGTTGCCAGTTCAAAACCCCAGGCTTGCCTGGTCAAGGCACATATGGGAATTGATGTTTCCTGATCCTCCCCATTCTCTCTTACTCTCTCTCTTTCTCCTCTCTCTCTAAAAATGAATAAATAAATTGAAAATGGTCTACGGTTAACTTAAAAAAAAAAGATCATAGCTAGCATAGTTAGTGGTCAAAATGGGATTAGCAGGCTTTGGTATTTTAGTCTAGCATGCTTAGTAGATTAACAGATTAAAATATGATTATCTCTGTAATATTATTTAAAGATCATGCAATGTATTTAAATAGTAACTTGATGATAACAACTTTTAGAGCAAATCAGTTGTATAAAGTAGCAATTTATATAGTCTAGGTGTTAACAGATGTTAATATAGAAAACTTTTTATTTCTTTTTTGTTCTTTTTTTTTTTTTTTTTTTTTGTATCTTTCCGAAGCTGGAAATGGGGAGAGACAGCCAGACAGACTCCCGCATGCGCCCCACCGGGACCCACCCAGCACGCCCACCAGGGGTGACGCTCCGCCCCTCCGGGGCACCGCTCCGCCGCGAACAGAGCCACTCCAGTGCCTGGGGCAGAGGCCAAGGAGCCATCCCCAGTGCCCGGGCCATCTCTGCTCCAATGGAGCCCCGGCTGCGGGAGGGGAAGAGAGAGACAGAGAAGAAGGAGGGGGGGGTGGAGAAGCAAATGGGCGCCTCTCCTATGTGCCCTGGCTGGGAATTAAACCCGGGTCCCCGCACGCCAGGCCGACGCTCCACCGCCGAGCCAACTGGCCAGGGCCTCTTTTTTGTTCTTAACAGAATATTTAGCATATTGATGTTTAGGAAAACACCCTTGACCATTGACAGCTGTAATTCAAAAGTTAAGGAACCACTAAGTCATATTGTCCTGCACAGGAATAATTATTTCAGTGCTGGTCACTAGGAAGGAAATAATATTTATGTGATGGGTCTGTGTCAGTGTTTGTATGTCCCCTGTGATGGTTTTGTGAAGCTCTTTTACTTTAAAGATCAGTGAAGCTGAAGGTCAGAGCAGGAGAGGGGTGGTTTAGTCTCTTCTGGATAGGACTGATTAGAGTCCGTAACAGCCACAACTGACTTGGACAGCTCACTTAATAACGTGATAGGTAAAATGCGGTAATTCACCTACTGTTGGACCTTAACGAGATGTCTGCAGAACACAGCTTGAAGGGGACCGAAGACAGAACCTATTGGATGACCTTGTAACCCGAGAGAGACTACTTCTGGCATCCTTTAAGAACGAGGGTGCAGAGCCAGACCTCATCAGGTATGATGTTTTAACTTTCAGGGATTATGTGGTGGGTGAAGGTTTATTTGCAGAGAGAGAGAGAGACAGAGAGAGAGAAGCTGTTCTGTGAATGGCTTCATTCCTTTAAATAGGAAAAGATATTCTGATCGCTGATAGCGTTTCCCGCTATATCTATTCAAGTTAGTTTTCATTAGTTTTCTAGGTTCAGTAAAGTGGGTATGTTCAGCTGAATCCCATCTCAGGGGGAGGATATTTAGGTGGAATACAGGCAAAGTCATAACATTTCCTTTGCATTCCTTGGTTGAGCTGTTGTGTGCTATGTTAGTGGCCTTTTAAACTCCTCAAGTCATGTACTTATTTGTGAATTTTTTTTTCAATTGTCTCCTTGAAAAAATGTGTCCTGGTAAGACTCAGTCTGTGGCTCGTGGAGGTGGGGGAGTGCGGCATTTGGATTCTTCTTCGTGTCCTTTGCCAACGAGTGATTCTCACCCTGGGGGGGGGGGGGGTGTGACAGCCGCTCTGTACCCAGCTCTGCTGGAAGACCCAGGGAAGTGGTCCAGCTCTCCAAGGTTGAGGTTAATGACCTGTAAATAGTCACATCTTTAGAATCAGCCTGCCCCCTGTGTCCACACGCCCTCAACACCACTGTGGGAACAATCACAGAAGGAAAGGTGCTTAGGATAGCAGCTCCCTCTCTCTTCACCAAGGATGGTGATGTTATTGAGGGAACACCACTGTGGGAACAATCACAGAAGGGAAGGTGCTTAGGATAGCAGCTCCCTCTCTCTTCACCAAGGATGGTGATGTCATTGAGGGAACATCACAGTGGGAACAATCACAGAAGGAAAGGTGCTTAGGATAGCAGCTCCCTCTCTCTTCACCAAGGATGGTGATGTCATTGAGGAGAGGCTGCTTGTTCCTAGTCAGGGATAGGATGACTTCCCAAGGGCAGTGGTGTTGAGGTGTTGACCTGGGCTATGCATTACCAGGTCCTGCCTCAGACAGTTCAAGGGAAGGGGTCATGCGGGTCCCACTTGATTCTGCAGCCAGGACTGCGCACCTCTTCCCTAGGGCAGATTGAAGAGGACGTGTTTCCTGTTGGTTCCAGCCTCCTCCGGCTGGGTGGCGTAAACCACAGAAAGGTATTTTTTTCATAGTCCTGGAATCTACACTGCTGACAAAAATTAGGGGACCAGGGAACATGCAGACACTCCAGTACTTTCAGCCTTTTGTACAGTGCATTTTCACCAATGAACCAAAAGTTGGTTTTGCATCTCATTTGCATAATTGAACAACTTTCTTTGACTTGTCGTTTGCTTTCTGATGTTCTTGTTTAATGAAAAAAAAATCAAATGCTTTTTTTTAATCACTTTATATTCATTTTGAAATACCCCTAACTTTTGTGAGCAGCAGAGAAGCCCAGGGTCAAGGTGTCAGCCTCTCCGTTGGCTCCTTCTGAGGCCCGCGATGCGAGGGCCCGTGCTGAGCCTCTCTCCTGACTCATAGACGCTTCTCCGTCTTCACATGGCCATTTCTTTGTGTGAATCTGTGTCTAAATGCCCTCTTCTGATGAAGATAACAGTCACATGAATTACGGATCATTCACATGACCTTATTTTGATTGTATAACCACTTTGAAGACCCTATCTCCAAATACTGTTCTGAGCTTTTGGGGGTTAGGACTTCAACATAAAAGGTTTTGTGGGGACACAATCCAGCCCATAAATAGCCCAGAAGTTCCGATCCTAGACATTCCATCAGCTGATCAATGAGAAAATGTGTGCTAGATAAAGTCATTCTCCAATATTGTGTAGGAAAGTCCCTGGGAAATGTGTTCAAGGGCTATGAGATGGACACTCAGAGAGCGTGGACCCAGCGTGTCGGGGAGGATCGCACCATTGTATGCTTACTCAAGTCAAACAACGTAAGTGTGGACGAGTGAATGAACATTCGCGTTAAAGTAGCTTGTCAGAAGTAGGTTAGATTTGAGGCCAGAGTTTCTGGTCTTTGATTTTACTCACCTGCCTATATCAAAGTGGTATTTTTGCTTCTTTTTTTTTTTTAACCCCTAAACCCTACACTCGCGGCCTCTTCCTTCCCCAGCTCCTCATACCCTAATCATTCTGCTTGGACCTCGCCTTCCAAGGATCTGAGTTCAGTTGTAGACACGGCCAGTGTCGTCCCAGTTCAGCCTTGCCCTCCTGACTCCTGACGGTCAGGTGGCCTAATGATTTCTGATGCCACCTGTCGGGCGCCTTTCGGCTCCGTCTCTGGAGCAACCTCACTTCCTTCTCTGCTGGTCGGGGTGCCTAGGACGTCCTCCAGGGACTCACAAGGATTTCCTCATCCTCCTCACAGTCAATGACTAGCTCTGGGCGCCTCCAACATTTTTCCTTGGCTTCTCTAATCTCTGGACTCCTCCCACATTTTTGTTTGCTTTAGTACTTCTTGATATCAATGTGGGTTGCCTTGTCCCTGGTGGGAGGTGGGGAAGAACGGTGGCATCTGTCTTTCCTTTTCAGGGTCTCAAACTCGGGCCCGCCCACCAATTTTGTACGGCCCGCAGACTAATCCACGAAGTTTTTGAGGAATTGGTTTTTTTTTTTTTTTTTTCCATTTTTCTGAAGCTGGAAACAGGGAGAGACAGTCAGACAGACTCCTGCATGCGCCCGACTGGGATCCACCCGGCACGCCCACCAGGGGTGATGCTCTGCCCATCCTGGGCGTCGCCATGTTGCGACCAGAGCCACTCTAGCGCCTGGGGCAGAGACCAAGGAGCCATCCCCAGCGCCCGGGCCATCCTTGCTCCAATGGAGCCTCGGCTGCGGGAGGGGAAGAGAGAGACAGAGAGGAAAGCGCGGTGGAGGGGTGGAGAAGCAAATGGGCGCTTCTCCTGTGTGCCCTGGCCGGGAATCGAACCCGGGTCCTCCGCACGCTAGGCCGACGCTCTACCGCTGAGCCAACCGGCCAGGGCTAATCCACGAAGTTTGATTAGTCTGCGGGCCGCACAAAATTGGTGGGTGGGCCGCATGCGGCCCGCGGGCTGCGAGTTTGAGACCTCTGCTAGGTCATGACTTACAGAAACACATTGGCCAGAAAGCTTGATCAGAACTTTAAAATGCCGCAGGTGTGCTCTCCATGGTGCATCTGTCATCAGTGCTAGGTTATCAGCACAGCACACTTGCTCTTGGAGAACTGGGGTTCATCTGCTCATCAGCGTGTCAGAGCCCCGCGATAACGGACAGCAATCCCACGAGGTCAGTGGGCCTGACCAGGACTCATCTGAAACCTGCCGGTCCCCACTGCCCTGAGCTCCGGCCCCTCTCTCATCTGAAACCTGCCGGTCCTCACTGCCCTGAGCTCCGGCCCCTCTCTCATCTGAAACCTGCCGGTCCTCACTGCCCTGAGCTCCGGCCCCTCTCTCATCTGAAACCTGCCGGTCCCCACTGCCCTGAGCTCCGACCCCTCTCTCATCTGAAACCTGCCGGTCCTCACTGCCCTGAGCTCCGGCCCCTCTCTCATCTGAAACCTGCCGGTCCTCACTGCCCTGAGCTCCGGCCCCTCTCTCATCTGAAACCTGCCGGTCCCCACTGCCCTGAGCTCCGGCCCCTCTCTCATCTGAAACCTGCCGGTCCCCACTGCCCTGAGCTCCGGCCCCTCTCTCTTTCCTGTTTCCTCTATGTGCTCCTCCTCTCCTTCCCGCCCAAACCCCTGGCCTCCTCCCTCCTTCTCCCCACCCCTCATTCCCGGGAGGCCTGCTGCCCCTCCCTGCTCTGCCCTTTTCTCTCCCTGTTCATATGTGGCCTTATTAAGGAGAGAAGAGACTTGTTGAACTTCAGGTTGGATTAGCATTTCCTTTAGACAGACATTATTAACATGGCAATCCCATAAATGAATGCGTAGCTGTCATGTGACAGGATTTTAGCTTTACCTTGAGGATTACTGGTCATTATTCTAAAGCAGAAAGCCTTGATGTGAGACTTTGGTCTAAATAAGCAATGGTTGACTAGTTTAGGGCATTTGGAAACTTGTTAAAGAAGTCTCTGCGTAACAATGTCTCTCGGCGGCTAAGCCATGATTTACAAAGCACAGACACAGCTTCGGCTGAAAACCCTACTGCCCTTTGCATTTGAGTGCATTGCTGAGTCTCACAATTAGTTAAATCTTTGTCTGTAAAGAGAAAAAAACTACCATTGCATACTCCACTGCTCTGTGACCATCTCAAAGATTATGTGATTAACTCGGTGAGAGTGGGTGGCTAATTGGTGAACCTTTAATCTTCACACCAGCAACTGTATTGAGGATTATAGGACATAGGAAGTTATTTAGTGGTTAAGACGGTAGTTCTGTGTCAGGAATGGCATATTAACAAGCAAAGCAATTGCCAAAATCAGAAGAGTAGAAGATGATAATGGAATAGAAACATTTCATTCAAATTTAATTTTAGAGATCTGCTTTTTCTTTGAGCTGCTAAAAAAGTAAAACATTTCCAATTCACATGTCATGTCTCTGTATTGGCAACCAAGGTAGATAAAAGAAAAGTTTACATTCAAGATCACATTAAAAGTACGTTCCCTCCCCCATTTTAAATCATTGAATGTTTTATTGCAAAATAAAGCTCAGTTTATAAGAAGCATGATTTGTAGCAGATAATACTGGGATTTCCTATAGAATTATTGATTTATACTTTATACTGCTTAAAGTTCTGTTAAACACACAACCAGCCTACTTTTCCAGAAGTAGGAAATTGCTGAGAAATATACAGCTGCATCATCAGCCTGGGAGACAATGGATACACCATAATAATTTATCCCACATCCTGGAAATTCATTGACTTCCTAGTTTTTTTAATTCGTAAAAGATATGCTAGAATCAGGAAAGCTTTGCCCTTCTCTCTAGTTCAATGAGCACAAGGATAGTTCAACCAAGGTGGGATTAAGTATAGTTAAGAGTATTAAAATTCCCTGCTAATTTAATAAAATACAGTTAAGGAAGCAAAAACGTGTGGTAGAGAGAAACCTTCTTTCATTAAAGTAGATATTTATTGAGTGCCTGCTCTGTGCCACACAATGAACAGTACTGGAAATGTGGTAGCAAGAGAATCAAAGCCGCAGCCCCCGTGTGGGCAGTGGAGCTATGTCCAGATACAAAGGAGAGAAGCATACAGATAAGTAAGTTCCGCAGAAAAGTGCTGTATATCGTGCTTTGAGAGAAAATCAGCGAGGAGCTAATTACATAGGGACCAAAGCCTAGCACAGTGCATGATAGATATTTACTCAATGAAAATCATAATAATAATAACCAATGTTGTTTTCTATATTTTCCATGACACCTAGCACAGCGTCGGGTATTTGGCAGGCACTCAGTTGGTTTTTGTTGAGTGAAAGGTTGGCTGAGGCAGGATCTGATAGGCCAGGCCCTGCTAATGAAACAGACCTGGGCTTTTTTGGCCTCATATAAAGTCTGCCAGTGCTCCAGGACAGCAACCTTCAAGATCCCGGACTCGGGGAGTTCGCCTATTTTCAGCTTATGGTTGTATTGTCTTGACATGAGTCCTCCATGTTCACTATGACATGAGAAGAGAGAGGAAATGAGAAGGGAGAGGGTGTGGAGAATTCAGCACTCCTCTTATATGCTGCAGCCTGGAATTTTCACACATACAGCTCATTGGCCATAACCAGTCACATGGCTTCAACCTAGCTGCAAGGGAGGCTGGGAAATGTAGTCTTTATTTATGTTCATGGAGAGGGAAATGAAATGGATCTTGGGGAAACATAGCTTTGTCTATGCCTCACTGAGTAGGTAGTTTGATGGAACAGTAAGTAACTGGTACAGTCTGGCTGCCTGCTTAGTCAGCAGAGTTTAGGATCCGGAGATAATAGAGACACCTGACATGAATTAAGGGGGGCTATGGCAGGATTTGTTCATCTTTCATAATGTTCATTCTTAAAGAGTTTAGTTAGGTAGGGAAAACATAGGAAAAAGCAGACACTCCACAACACAAGAGAAATTAAGTGCAGAAGGGTATATGTAACGAGGACTACAAGGGGAGGGTTTTGCAGCAGAGAGAGGAAGATTAAAAGCATGCAAAGGGACTGAACAAGAATACAGTGTTAGGCCCTGGCCGGTTGGCTCAGCGGTAGAGCGTCGGCCTGGCGTGCGGGGGACCCGGGTTCAATTCCCGGCCAGGGCACATAGGAGAAACGCCCATTTGCTTCTCCACTCCCCCCTCCTTCCTCTCTGTCTCTCTCTTCCCCTCCCGCAGCCAAGGCTCCATTGGAGCAAAGATGGCCCGGGCGCTGGGGATGGCTCCTTGGCCTCTGCCCCAGGCGCTAGAGTGGCTCTGGTCACGGCAGAGCAACGCCCCGGAGGGGCAGAGCATTGCCCCCCGGTGGGTAGAGCTTTGCCCCTGGTGGGCGTGCCGGGTGGATCCCGGTCGGGCGCATGCGGGAGTCTGTCTGACTGTCTCTCCCTGTTTCCAGCTTCAGAAAGAAGGAAAAAAAAAAAAAAATATATATATATATATATATATATATAAATAAAAGAATACAGTGTTGATTGTCCTTAGCACTTCTGCCCAACCAAGTGATGCCTGGTTTAGCTACTACGCTAGTGTAGCTTTTAGGGTGCCCTCAGACACCATAAAAACCAATTCCAAAGGGATTGTAGATCTCAGTGTGAAAGGTAAAACTAGAAAGCATTTAGAAGAAAATATAGGAGAGGATTGTCTATGGTCTTGAGATAGGCAAAAATTTCTTCTGCAGGACAGGAAAAGCATTGAATGTGAAGGGAACACACAATAAATTGGATTTCATTAAAAAAAGAAATTCTGTTTATTCAAAGATATCACAAAGAGAGTGCAAAGCCCAGCCACAGAACGGGAATCTATTTGCAGTACCTGGAGCTGACTCAGGAGTTGTACTGGAACAAAGAGCTCTGTAGTCAAGAAAATCAGTGCACAGGAAGCAAACAGGCAGAACACTTGAAGTTGGACTTTGCCATAGGAAATATTTAGTGACTGATACACATGTGGAAAGGTGTTCAGTTTTATTAGTCATCAGGAAATTGCAAACTAAAACCATGATGTTGTATTATTACACCTACCAGAATGGCTGAAATTCAAATGACAGACAAGTCAAGTGCTGCTAGGATGTTGGAGTGACTTGGAATTCTCTTATATCACTGGTGGAACTGTCAATTGTATAACCACTCTGGAAAATTGGTTGACTGTATCTCCTAAAACTGGAGTGTGTGAGGATATGTACAAAACTGTTTGTAGTAGCATTATTCTTAATCATTCTACCCAGAAAGACCCCAAGAACATCTACACTATAGGGGGTGAATACAGCATAGCATCTTTGTGCAGTGACACTGCACAGCAAATGAGAAGATGTGATCTACAGCCGCACACCACGTGGTGGATGAATCGCTCAAACAAGGCTGAGAGAATTGAGCCAGGCAGAAGTGTCCACACCGCACGGCTCCATTCCTATAAAGGCTGACTTACTTACGGTGTTATAAATCACAAGTGTGTCCCTTTGGACTTAGTGACTAGAAGGGTACATGAGGGGTTCTGTTAATGCTCCGTTTTTTTGCCTTGGCTAGTGATTAACTGGGGGTGTTCACTTGGCAAATTATCTCTGAGCTATATATATACTTATGGTTTTCTGTTCATATGTTGTACTTGGATTTAAAAATATGTGGCCCTGGCCAGTTAGCTCAACCAGTTATTGTGTCATCTCAAAACACCAAGGTTGTCGGTTCAATCTCTGGTCAGGACACGTACAGGAAACAACCAGTGAATGCACAACTAAGTGGAACAACAAATGAATGTTTCTCTTTCTCTCTCCCCTACTTCTCTCTGTCTCTAAAATCAATCAATAAAAAATAAATTAAAAGTAAAAATATGTATGTAAGTATATATATGATACATTTTTATATAACACATGTATTATACTTATATATGTACTATATATACTTGTATATGTTAAGTATACTTATACATGTATACATGTTTATATGTAAGTATAATGTATGATTATGTAAGTATAATATATAATACATGTATACTTATAAGTCTACTTATATATGTATATGTGTATAACCATATATACACTTAACCATACACATGTGCATACATACAAGCACACACACTCACACTAAGAGCTATGTTCTGAACAGACCACAAGATGGAGATATGAGTCAATGGAAGGGGAAGTTACTCAGCTCATTAGTCCCAGTTTCAAGATTTTGGAAAATTAGTGTTTTTCTTCCTTGAGTGCGAGGAGAGAATCTTAAGATGCTTGTCCTGCCTAATTTTATCAATAGAAAAGGACCCCCTCACTGTTCCGCACCCGCTGGTCCCGCGCCCTCCTCTGTGCAGGTGCAGGCGAGCTGGCCACTTCCCACTCCCCTCTTCCCTCTCTGGACCGGTCCCCGCAGACCTGCGGCCCGGCCCCGGTCCTGGTCCCGTAGTCCTGTTTCTTTGTCTCTTTCAGCGTCCTTCCCGGCCTCTTCCTGTCATAGCTTGTCTTCCGTCGCTCTTTCCCCGGGGAGAAAGATGCCTAATTTTGGTGTTTTTCTTTTTGGTTTTTGTTTCCCTTTGTTAATTTTGAAAGGAGAAGGTTTGCTTTCAATGCCTCTTTTTAATACTCTTCACTGGTTATGTTTTACCTTTGTGGGTTTTCGTTCCCCTAGTCTGTTCCCTTCCCCTGTTGCACCTGCTCGTGGGGAAATGACTCATCTTTATTGGATTTATAACAATAATCAACACGATAGGTGTTTATCAGAACAAGTCAGAGCACACTGGGGCACAGCGCGGAGGCCCTGGTCTCTCCTTCCCTTGCCTGCAGCGCTGTTCTCCTGAGAAACCAGCGCAGCTGTTGGGGGCTTACTCCCCCGCCCTGTCTGTGCTGCAGCAAGTGCTCACAGATATATTTCCATAAATGTGAGTTTCATGAAAACAGAATTATACTATACATACTCTGTAATTTACTTTTTTTTCATTTAAATTTGGGCATTTCCCCAAATCAATAGATCTAACAAAATTATTTTCAGTAGCTACATTATTCCACAATATGAATATGCAGCATTTTCAGCCACTCCCCATGTGATGGGGATTGGGTTGTTCAGTTTATTTTTGTCATTACAAAACAACGTTGCAGCAAATATCCATAAAGAACGGGTGGATTCTCTTAGGCAGTCTCCAACTTGGAGTTTCTGGGACAAAAGGTGTGGGTATTCAAAATTTAACAGGTACCCCATGTCTGTTTCTTGAAAGTCGTAATGCTTCCCGTCCGCTCTGACACTGGTTTTGAGTCCTTTCCTTTTTCTTGTTCATCACGCCTCGTAGATATTATCTACCTCCATTTGTTCCTGCAGTATGCTGCTCACTTTGCGTGTATTATTCAGTGGCAGGAAAAAAGGGCTTAGTATCAGAAGACAAAGGTTTGAATTTTGACTCCGTTTCATCTTCTGTGAAATGAAGGTAATCGTGACTCCTCAAAATAGTGTGAAGTTCAAACGAGATCAACATACGTGAACGTGTGTGTTTTCTCCTTGTAAAGTGCTTTCGAAACCATCCTGAACACTTGCTGCCACTAGTCCTCGCAGAGGGGAATCCAGAACTGGCACGCTGTTTCGGGAGGTCTTTCTGTCCTGCGCAAAGTAATCAGAGAACAGTGCCTGCTCCTTTATAACTAGGTGCTAAGTTGTGTGGTGGGAGCCAGAGGGATCTGGGTGGGCAAAGGAGGTCTGAGTGAGGGGAGGAAGCTGAGAAGACCGCGAGAGCAACAGGACTTGAGAAGCCCTTGTAGACTGAATAGGTTTGCACATGTATTTTCCTGCTTACTGTGTACTTCTCTACTCCTGCTCTTTCTAGACCAGTCGTTGCCAGGCTAATTGGCACACAGGTTCCCAGCTGGTTGCATAAACATCCCCTGAGGGAACATACAGATTCCTGGGCCCGGCCTGCAGAGGGAACGCCTGGCTTCCCATCTAATCAACTTGGGTTTTTAAACTACGAATTCAATTAATTGATGTAATGAAAAGCAAGGTAGTTGGGGTGGACATGGTGACTGCCCAGGTGGCTATTGGCTTTTGTGCGTCTTGGATACATGTGCATTATTCATTGACACCCTTAAATAGTCTTTTCATGCCGAGTTTGGATTTTTATGTATCAGCTAGCAAATTCTACTGTAAAATCTTTGATGTTAGAGTTTAAACACTGTAGAGTGTTTAGTTTTACTCCCTGCCAGTCAATAATTTTATTTCTTTAGACTTGCATCTTTCTCCATTGAACGGTGTTAATCTGCACAAGTTATTGTGTATGTTAGTGCACTTAGTTTATAAAATGAGTGAGAATGGAAACAGGTGGACTAAATAAGGTGCAAACCAGTGGAGTTGACAGTGGAATCATGGGGCAGACCGAATACCTGAGTGCAGATTGTCAACCTCGGTCGGGCACTCACTGGCTTTGCCGCGTGAGTGTGTTTGGTTGTGAAGGAATAAGTGAAAGAAGGTGTAGAGTGTTTCTTACTTGAAAGTGTCAAGAAGGCACAGCTCTGGCACTAGGAAGTTCCTCATAATATGGGAGCATGTTGTTGACTTTTGCTCATTCTGTTTTGAAACATGTTTTCAAGAGGGCGTTGTGTAATAAAGTAACGACATGCTTATAAATGTACCCAATACATGCTCATTACTGGATTAACATTTGTCTTGTAGTTGAACTTCAGTCACTAACCAGCAGATGGTGCTCAGTCACCGTCAGTTTAGCACTGTGGCTAATTCATCTTTCACTTAAAAATCTTGTTTTTGTATATCACCCCTTCTTGCCCCTCTTCAGGTATGGTGACAGTCACACTTAAAGAATCGTTCCTTTAGTTTTATTTGCTTGATTTTAGATTGCCTGCATGACTCTCAGGAATAGAACACTGGGATTACTTAAATGTACGTCGGAGGCCAAAATAACGACTTCATGACCTTTTCCACCGTGCACTTTTCTTTTATGTGAACTGTTTGGTTAAGTTTTTAATTTAATGTTAAAGCTTTTTATTGGTAAATTAGGCCAGTAATGAATATAGATAACATGGGATTTCTTTAGAATTAGAAAAATATTTGACTGCAGTTGATTTGAAAGATGCTCTGGTAAGAATTCCCTTGACTGATTTGTAAGATATTTTTCTTGTTTGAGTTCTTATTGCTCTGGACTAATACACAAAAGGTTATCTATTCAATTTAAGAAAAAGTTATTTTGAGTATTTACTTTGCAAAGGGCACAGTCACGTTTATTGTCACTGGAGTATCAGCTTTCTGGGGTCAGGTATTTGTCAACTTGTTCAATTCCAAACCCCTGGATTAGTGCCTGGCACATAGGAGGTACTCCGTATTTGCAGGAAGGACAGATGGGCGGGTAGGGGGACGGGGACAGGTAGGAGAACAGGACAGAGTATTGGGCTTAAGAAGTTAGCTATCTAGTAAATATGGCTGCAAGTAGGTTTATGTCCATAGATCGTGGTCTTGGGTGCAATTTTTCTTTGGGGTTGTTATTAGGAGCTATGTTGAAGTTGGAGAAAATTCTGAAAGGAAATGAAAAATTGCCCTTTCCCTAAATTGTGTCCATTTTCCAAGTGACCCCATCTGGCAGTCTATCTCCTGTATCCAGTCTGTCCACCAACACGTGTGGAGTTTTCCTTTGACTCATTGTGTGAATTGTCTGTTTCTTGCTGTTACTTTTTGTCATTTCCCTTGTCCAGACCTTGTCACCTTCTGCCTAAATGGCATCGGCCTCGGGCCCACCTCCCCGACTGCAGCCTCTCCTCAGCGAGATCCAGTCTGCATATTGTTGCCAGATTTTGCCTCTAAAGAATTGATGTCAAAGACACTCTTTCTGATTGAAATTTGAGCCGCTGTGCATCTTTACAATCACAGAAGGAAATTACCAGGAAAAGTTTTGACAAAGGAATTACACTTTCATACCATAGTAGCATGTTCACAATTCACTGACACCCTGGGAATATTTTCACTACTTCTGACTGCAAATCTCCCTGGGGTCTGTGATACTGACTGATATTTTTTTTCCCCCAGATAAAACAAACATTTTATATAGTCATTTTGACATCTTTTTGAAATGTTAAGAAAAGCTAAAGTGAGTGACTTCTTGGAATTCACTGCCTTTTCAATTCTATATTCAGTGGATAAGAACACCTTCCCTTTGAACTCTAACAATTCAACTACATTTGTGAGCAGAAAAGCATGGATTATCTGTGCCCCCCTCAGTATAATCATATTTTTTTCCTTTTTTTTCCAAGTGAGAGGAGAGAAGATAGAGAGGCACACTCCCACATGCGCTCTGACCAGGATCTACCTGGCACCCCCCCCTCTGGGGCTGATGCTCTGCCCATCTGGGGCTATGCTTGCAACCAAGTTATTTTTAGCACCTGAAGTGAAGGCTGCATGGAGCCATCCTCAGCACCTAGGGCCGATGTGCTCGAACCAGTTAGGCCATGGCTGTGGGAGGAGAAGAGAGAGATAGAGAGAAAGGAGAGGGGGAAGGGTGGAGAAGCAGATAGTCACTTCTCTTGTGTGCCCTGACCAGGAATTAAACCCAGGACTTCCACACACTGGGCCAACACTCTACCACTGAGCCAACCAGCCAGGGCCAGTATTATCATAATTTAATAATGAACTCTATCTCCCTTTGGGGGATCGAAATGCAATATTTTTAGATCTTTAGAAGCAACTATAAAATTTTTTGTAAAAATCTTTATATGACACATCTAATCTACTAAGGTGGCATTTATTTGATTAGTTCCACTTTTTAACTAACTTCTATCTTGAAAGACTATGGAGAAAAAGTATTTATTAAAAAAACAACAACATATTTCAAGTCTACCCTCACCTCAGAAGGACAGTATTCAAGCATCTCCTTTCTTTAACATACTTTTCAACCGAGAAACACCCCATCATCCTTCTGAAATCGGAGATGAGCTACAAGGTGTTTTTGTGACAGAATTCCCTGTCAGGTAATGTTCTCTCTGTCTGTTGGGACAGTATCAGTCTTTGCTGCTAATGTCTGAAAGGCAGGTAGCAGTTTTTTTTCTGCTTAAAAAAAAAAAATCTCACGATAAAAATGTTGAGGGCCCCTCTCACTTTGTCTCTCTCCCCTGCTGAAAAAGCTCAATAGCTTCCCTGGCTCCGTCTCATAAACATGGACCGCGGGCTTGTTCCCCAGCAGACGCTGAGCACTGTTTATTTGGCCCCAGCGGTATAAACATGACTGTCATGTGGCCTCTCTCCTCACAGAGCTCATAATTTAGGAAGGGAGACAGATGAGTAAATAACGAACTGCGCTCCAGCCTGATAAACGCCGCGCTGGAGGTTTGGCACCAAATGCTGCGGGAGCACCAGGGAGTGACGGGTTCGGAGGGCGGGCGGCGTGGGGCGGGGCTCGGGGAAGACTTAACAGGAGAAGTGACATTTGAGTCGAGCCTCAGGGGGTGAAGAGAATTTTGCCAGATGGACACAAGGGGTGGGGGCGGGTGGGGACCCTCCAGACTCATACAAAAACACGAGAGTGTGAAAGTTTGTGCCTTTGGTCTGAGCAGCTTGAGCCGCCCGCCCGTGGGCTGCGGGGAGGGAAGGCACGGGAGGGGGTGCTGTACCTTCTGGGGAGCCGCGCAAGTCTGGACGCCGGGGATGTTATGTACGGAGAGACTCCGCTGGGGAGGGAGAGCCCAGGCAGCCAAGCGTTAGGCGACTTGAATGAGGGTGACTGGGGACAAGGAGCCCGGTCTGAAGGCCGTGGCCGGGTCTGAAGGCCGTGGCCGTCTTGAACGTGCGCACTGGGGAGGGTCTGAGCCAAGGCAGTGCCGTGGGGATGGGAACGAGGGTGCGCAGGAGAACCCCGCGGAGGGACAGGGCCGTGGTGATTGAGGGGGCGTGGGGTCCCGGCGGGAGGAGGGAGAAGTTCGGGTGACTTGGGAAGACGGTGAGGCCGCTCACGGGAGTAGAGAGCAGAGGACGGAAAACAGCTTTTGGGAGTGAAAGGAATGAATCTGACTTTGGATATATTGGACATTTTGGATTTGGAGCGGAACACCATTCGGAGACTCGGAAATAAAGAGCAATAAATGCAGATATACAGCTGTAGGAAAGTAGCATGGGGAGAGATAAATTTAGAAGTCTTTTCGTTTTTATTTTATTTTATTTTTTATTGATGGGTGGGGAGGAGGAAGTGAGAGGGAGGAGAGAGATGAGAAGCATCAACTCCTCATTGTGGCACCTTAGTTGTTCATTGATTGCTTTCTCTTATGTGCCTTGACCCGGGTTCAAGCTGAGTCGGCAACCTTGGGCTCAAGCCGGCAACTTTGGGCTCAAGCCAGTGACCTTGGGCTCAAGCCAGCGACCTTAGACCATGTTGCCTACACTCACGCTGGAGAGGCTGGGTTCCGGCCAGGGATTTTGGGGTTTCCAACCAGGGACCTCAGCATCCCAGGTCGATGCTCTGTCCACTGTGCCACCACTGGTCAAGCAAATTTGGAAGTTTTTAATAGTAATTTTCAATCAGGTTGAGGGTTGGAAAGAAATGTCTCACCAGGGTAGTATATGTAGGGTTTCTTTTCAACTATTTATGTACTTTTCCTTTACTTCCCCCCCCAATTATTTTAAATTTTACTTTATTTGATTTTTTACAGGGACAGAGAGAGAGTCAGAGAGAGGGATAGATAGGGACAGACAGACAGGAATGGAGAGAGATGAGAAGCATCAATCATCAGTTTTTCATTGAGACACCTTAGTTGTTCATTGATTGCTTTCTCATATGTGCCTTGACCGCGGGCCCCAGCAGATCGAGTAACCCCTTGCTCAAGATAGTGACCTTAGGTCCAAGCTGGTGAGCTTTTTGCTCAAGCCAGATGAGCCCGCGCTTAAGCTGGCGACCTCAGGGTCTGGAACCTGGGTCCTCTGCATCCCAGTCTGACTCTCTATCCACTGCACCACCGCCTGGTCAGGCTAAATTTTATTTTTTAATTACAGTATTATTCTGTATTAGTTCCAGGTGTGCAGCACAGTGGTTGGACAAGCATATGCTGTACAAAGTGGTCTCCCTGATATTTCCAGAACCTATCTAACACCACACATAGTTATTGGAACACTACTGGCTGGATTCCCTGTACTTGACATCCGGGACTGTTCTGTGACTGCCAGCTTGTGCCTCAGTCCCTCCCCTTTCTCACCAGTCTCCACCCCTGCCTGTGCCTTCAACCCCTTCCCCTTTCTCACCAGTCCCCACCCCTGCCTGTGCCTCAGTCCCTCCCCTTTCTCACCAGTCCCCACCCCTGCCTGTGCCTCAGTCCCTCCCCTTTCTCACCAGTCCCCACCCCTGCCTGTGCCTTCAACCCCTTCCCCTTTCTCACCAGTCCCCACCCCTGCCTGTGCCTCAGTCCCTCCCCTTTCTCACCAGTCTCCACCCCTGCCTGTGCCTTCAGTCCCTCCCCTTTCTCACCAGTCCCCATCCCTGCCTGTGCCTTCAGTCCCTCCCCTTTCTCACCAGTCCCCATCCCTGCCTGTGCCTCAGTCCCTCCCCTTTCTCACCAGTCTCCACCCCTGCCTGTGCCTTCAGTCCCTCCCCTTTCTCACCAGTCCCCATCCCTGCCTGTGCCTTCAGTCCCTCCCCTTTCTCACCAGTCCCCATCCCTGCCTGTGCCTCAGTCCCTCCCCTTTCTCACCAGTCTCCACCCCTGCCTGTGCCTCAGTCCCTCCCCTTTCTCACCAGTCCCCATCCCTGCCTGTGCCTTCAGTCCCTCCCCTTTCTCACCAGTCCCCATCCCTGCCTGTGCCTCAGTCCCTCCCCTTTCTCACCAGTCTCCACCCCTGCCTGTGCCTTCAGTCCCTCCCCTTTCTCACCAGTCCCCATCCCTGCCTGTGCCTTCAGTCCCTCCCCTTTCTCACCAGTCCCCATCCCTGCCTGTGCCTTCAGTCCCTCCCCTTTCTCACCAGTCCCCATCCCTGCCTGTGCCTTCAGTCCCTCCCCTTTCTCACCAGTCCCCACCCCTGCCTGTGCCTCAGTCCCTCCCCTTTCTCACCAGTCCCCATCTCTGCCTGTGCTTTCAACCCCTTCCCCTTTCTCACCAGTCCCCACCCCTGCCTGTGCCTCAGTCCCTCCCCTTTCTCACCAGTCCCCATCTCTGCCTGTGCCTCAGTCCCTCCCCTTTCTCACCAGTCCCCATCTCTGCCTGTGCCTTCAGTCCCTCCCCTTTCTCACCAGTCCCCATCTCTGCCTGTGCCTCAGTCCCTCCCCTTTCTCACCAGTCCCCATCTCTGCCTGTGCCTCAGTCCCTCCCCTTTCTCACCAGTCCCCATCTCTGCCTGTGCCTCAGTCCCTCCCCTTTCTCACCAGTCCCCATCTCTGCCTGTGCCTCAGTCCCTCCCCTTTCTCACCAGTCCCCATCTCTGCCTGTGCCTCAGTCCCTCCCCTTTCTCACCAGTCCCCATCTCTGCCTGTGCCTCAGTCCCTCCCCTTTCTCACCAGTCCCCATCCCTGCCTGTGCCTTCAGTCCCTCCCCTTTCTCACCAGTCTCCACCCCTGCCTGTGCCTCAGTCCCTCCCCTTTCTCACCAGTCCCCATCCCTGCCTGTGCCTTCAGTCCCTCCCCTTTCTCACCAGTCCCCACCCCTGCCTGTGCCTCAGTCCCTCCCCTTTCTCACCAGTCTCCACCCCTGCCTGTGCCTCAGTCCCTCCCCTTTCTCACCAGTCTCCACCCCTGCCTGTGCCTTCAGTCCCTCCCCTTTCTCACCAGTCCCCATCCCTGCCTGTGCCTTCAGTCCCTCCCCTTTCTCACCAGTCCCCACCCCTGCCTGTGCCTTCAGTCCCTCCCCTTTCTCACCAGTCTCCACCCCTGCCTGTGCCTCAGTCCCTCCCCTTTCTCACCAGTCCCCATCTCTGCCTGTGCTTTCAACCCCTTCCCCTTTCTCACCAGTCTCCACCCCTGCCTGTGCCTCAGTCCCTCCCCTTTCTCACCAGTCCCCATCCCTGCTTGTGCCTCAGTCCCTCCCCTTTCTCACCAGTCCCCATCCCTGCCTGTGCCTTCAGTCCCTCCCCTTTCTCACCAGTCCCCATCCCTGCCTGTGCCTTCAGTCCCTCCCCTTTCTCACCAGTCTCCACCCCTGCCTGTGCCTCAGTCCCTCCCCTTTCTCACCAGTCCCCACCCCTGCCTGTGCCTTCAGTCCCTCCCCTTTCTCACCAGTCTCCACCCCTGCCTGTGCCTCAGTCCTTCCCCTTTCTCACCAGTCCCCACCCCTGCCTGTGCCTCAGTCCCTCCCCTTTCTCACCAGTCCCCATCCCTGCCTGTGCCTTCAGTCCCTCCCCTTTCTCACCAGTCCCCATCCCTGCCTGTGCCTCAGTCCCTCCCCTTTCTCACCAGTCTCCACCCCTGCCTGTGCCTTCAGTCCCTCCCCTTTCTCACCAGTCCCCATCCCTGCCTGTGCCTTCAGTCCCTCCCCTTTCTCACCAGTCCCCACCCCTGCCTGTGCCTCAGTCCCTCCCCTTTCTCACCAGTCCCCATCTCTGCCTGTGCTTTCAACCCCTTCCCCTTTCTCACCAGTCCCCACCCCTGCCTGTGCCTCAGTCCCTCCCCTTTCTCACCAGTCCCCATCTCTGCCTGTGCTTTCAACCCCTTCCCCTTTCTCACCAGTCCCCACCCCTGCCTGTGCCTTCAGTCCCTCCCCTTTCTCACCAGTCTCCACCCCTGCCTGTGCCTCAGTCCCTCCCCTTTCTCACCAGTCTCCACCCCTGCCTGTGCCTTCAGTCCCTCCCCTTTCTCACCAGTCCCCATCCCTGCCTGTGCCTTCAGTCCCTCCCCTTTCTCACCAGTCCCCACCCCTGCCTGTGCCTCAGTCCCTCCCCTTTCTCACCAGTCCCCATCTCTGCCTGTGCTTTCAACCCCTTCCCCTTTCTCACCAGTCCCCACCCCTGCCTGTGCCTCAGTCCCTCCCCTTTCTCACCAGTCCCCATCTCTGCCTGTGCTTTCAACCCCTTCCCCTTTCTCACCAGTCCCCACCCCTGCCTGTGCCTTCAGTCCCTCCCCTTTCTCACCAGTCCCCACCCCTGCCTGTGCCTCAGTCCCTCCCCTTTCTCACCAGTCCCCATCTCTGCCTGTGCCTCAGTCCCTCCCCTTTCTCACCAGTCCCCATCCCTGCCTGTGCTTTCAACCCCTTCCCCTTTCTCACCAGTCCCCATCCCTGCCTGTGCTTTCAACCCCTTCCCCTTTCTCACCAGTCCCCATCCCTGCCTGTGCCTCAGTCCCTCCCCTTTCTCACCAGTCCCCATCCCTGCCTGTGCCTCAGTCCCTCCCCTTTCTCACCAGTCCCCACCCCTGCCTGTGCTTTCAACCCCTTCCCCTTTCTCACCAGTCCCCATCTCTGCCTGTGCCTTCAGTCCCTCCCCTTTCTCACCAGTCCCCATCCCTGCCTGTGCCTCAGTCCCTCCCCTTTCTCACCAGTCCCCACCCCTGCCTGTGCCTTCAGTCCCTCCCCTTTCTCACCAGTCTCCACCCCTGCCTGTGCCCTCAGTCCCTCCCCTTTCTCACCAGTCCCCATCCCTGCCTGTGCCTTCAGTCCCTCCCCTTTCTCACCAGTCCCCACCCCTGCCTGTGCCTTCAGTCCCTCCCCTTTCTCACCAGTCCCCATCCCTGCCTGTGCCTTCAGTCCCTCCCCTTTCTCACCAGTCTCCACCCCTGCCTGTGCCTCAGTCCCTCCCCTTTCTCACCAGTCCCCATCTCTGCCTGTGCCTTCAGTCCCTCCCCTTTCTCACCAGTCCCCATCTCTGCCTGTGCCTCAGTCCCTCCCCTTTCTCACCAGTCCCCATCCCTGCCTGTGCCTCAGTCCCTCCCCTTTCTCACCAGTCCCCATCCCTGCCTGTGCCTCAGTCCCTCCCCTTTCTCACCAGTCCCCATCCCTGCCTGTGCCCTCAGTCCCTCCCCTTTCTCACCAGTCCCCATCCCTGCCTGTGCCTCAGTCCCTCCCCTTTCTCACCAGTCTCCACCCCTGCCTGTGCCTCAGTCCCTCCCCTTTCTCACCAGTCCCCATCTCTGCCTGTGCCTCAGTCCCTCCCCTTTCTCACCAGTCTCCACCCCTGCCTGTGCCTCAGTCCCTCCCCTTTCTCACCAGTCTCCACCCCTGCCTGTGCCTTCAGTCCCTCCCCTTTCTCACCAGTCTCCACCCCTGCCTGTGCCTTCAGTCCCTCCCCTTTCTCACCAGTCTCCACCCCTGCCTGTGCCTCAGTCCCTCCCCTTTCTCACCAGTCTCCACCCCTGCCTGTGCCTCAGTCCCTCCCCTTTCTCACCAGTCCCCACTCCTGCCTGTGCCTCAGTCCCTCCCCTTTCTCACCAGTCCCCACCCCTGCCTGTGCCTTCAGTCCCTCCCCTTTCTCACCAGTCCCCATCCCTGCCTGTGCCTTCAACCCCTTCCCCTTTCTCACCAGTCTCTATCCCCGCTTGTGCCTCAGTCCCTCCCCTTTCTCACCAGTCCCCATCCCTGCCTGTGCCTCAGTCCCTCCCCTTTCTCACCAGTCCCCACCCCTGCCTGTGCCTTCAGTCCCTCCCCTTTCTCACCAGTCCCCATCCCTGCCTGTGCCTTCAGTCCCTCCCCTTTCTCACCAGTCCCCACCCCTGCCTGTGCCTTCAGTCCCTCCCCTTTCTCACCAGTCCCCATCCCTGCCTGTGCCTTCAACCCCTTCCCCTTTCTCACCAGTCTCTATCCCCGCTTGTGCCTCAGTCCCTCCCCTTTCTCACCAGTCCCCATCCCTGCCTGTGCCTCAGTCCCTCCCCTTTCTCACCAGTCCCCACCCCTGCCTGTGCCTTCAGTCCCTCCCCTTTCTCACCAGTCCCCACCCCTGCCTGTGCCTCAGTCCCTCCCCTTTCTCACCAGTCCCCATCCCTGCCTGTGCCTCAGTCCCTCCCCTTTCTCACCAGTCTCCATCCCTGCTCCCCTCTGGCGGCCGTCAGTCTGCTTTCTGTATCTGTGAGTCCATTTCTACTTTCATTGTTTGTTTGTTTTGTTCTTTAGATCCCTGGTTCCCCCCACCCCCCACCCCCCCAGATTCTGATATTGCCCTGCTAGGGAAGGGAGCATGCCCATCTCCCACCCCCAGTTAAGAATCCACAACCAGGCCCTGGCTAGTGGCTCAGTGGATAGAGCATCAACCTGGCATATGGACATCCCGGGTTCAATTCCCAGTCAGGGCGCATAGGAGAAGTGACCATCTTCTCCTCCCCGTCTCTCTCTTCCTTCTCATCTTCTTCCCCTCCCACAGCCATTGGCTCAGTTGGTTCAAGCGTGGCCCCGAGCACTGAGGATAGTTCTGTTGGAGCACATCTGCCTCAGGCACTAAAAATAGCTCGGTTTATTTGAGCATTGGCCCAAGATGGGATTGCCAGGTGGATCCTTGTCAGGGTGCATGAGGGAGTCTGCCTCACTATCTTCCCTCCTCTCTCTCACACACACACACAAAATCCACGACCATAATGACTCAAGAGAAGAGGAAGTGTAAGTGTATATTGATTTTGTGTTGAGGCTAGCTCCCGTTCTTACAACCTGAAATCACTGGAATGGAAAAATCACCCAGAGAGAGACAATAGAGTGAAAAGAGGTCTAAATAGCATTCCTGACGAACACCAGTATTCAAGGGGCAGATGGAGGGAGAGTTACCTGCAGACGACAGAGAGGGCTCTGTCTCTGGCTGAGAGTGGTATGGGCAAAGCTGGGGAGGAGAGGCTCGTGGACAGGGAAAAAGGCCAGCGGGGACACGTGGGGCCCAGAAGAGGGAGGGGCAGAGTCAACCCCGGGAAGAGGGTCAGCAGTAAGGTTCCAGGGGAGGAGAGTTTCAGTAGAGAGATCGGGCGGAAGTTGGACTGCAGTGGGTCGGAGAGCCACCTGGAAGGGTCCGGAGGTAGAATCGATGAGCGGAGTTTATTCTTTAGGGCACTTTGGCTGTGGACAGGAAGGAGAGTTGTAGCTGGGAGATTTATAGGATGGGGAACGAGTGGCTAAGGTGACAGGACTCTGGAAGAGGGTGAGGGTGAAGCGACTGGGAACTGGCCGAGGTTCCCAATGGCTGCCGACTTTGGAATCAGCGCGACTCCATTCTGACCCTCATATTGCACCCGTGCTCCGCTGTTACCCCGTGACACACAGGGCTCACGTTCCCCGCCCTGGAGACATCCTTTGTGCTCCTGCTCCTCCTTGGAATGTCTTACCACCTCTCTCTCTCCCAGAACTCAACCGTGCCCATCCTTTGAGGCTGTCCTGAGTCTCCTTACCTTTCCTGAGGTGGTGGAAAGCGAGCGCCTGGGGTTTCAAGTCAGAGGCTGTGGGCTGAACCTTCAGCATTGCCACCAAGGGCGTGACCTCGAGAAAGTCACGATGACGTTTCCTTACCCTTGGTTTTCTAGTCAGTGATACCAGCTCTGACTGACACACGGGCTTGTGTGCACAGTCCAAGTGAAGTGATGTTTGTGAAACGCCTTTGGAATTGCAGAGCACGTGATATAATCTCCTGACCAGGCTTGTTTATTTCATTCATTCAGTTATTTGCCGAATAAGTTAATTCATTCACTAATTTTTTTTCAGTGCTGATTATGCCAGGCATTGAGGATCTAGTAATGAACAAGATCGTCCCTACCCTTGTGAAGCTTTAAGTCAGGGGTCCCCAAACTTTTTACACAGGGGGCCAGTTCACTGTCCCTCAGACCATTGGAGGGCTGGACTATAAAAAAACTATGAACAAATCCCTATGCACACTGCACATATCTTATTTTAAAGTAAAAAAACAAAACGGGAACAAATATAACATTTAAAATAAAGAACAAGTAAATTTAAATCAACAAACTGACCAGTATTTCAATGGGAACTATGCTCCTCTTACTGACCACCAATGAAAGAGGTGCCCCTTCCGGAAGTGTGGTGGGGGCCGGATAAATGGCCTCAGAGGGCCGCATGCGGCTCGCGGGCCGTAGTTTGGGGACCCCTGCTTTAAGTCTTGTGTAGGAGACAGAAAGTCAACAAATATAATGTATAAATAATAGCAAGTGGTTTAAGTACTATAAAGAAAAATAAAGCAGGATTGGGGGCTGGGGAGCTTAAGGGAAGGTTACTATTTTATGTATGTATGTATGTATGTAGGTAGGTAGGTAGGTATGTTTTTATTGATTTGAGAGAGAGAGAAAGAGAGAGAAACATCAATTTGTTGTTCCACTTATTCATTCATTGGTTGATTCTTGTATGTGCCCTGACCAGGGATCGAACCCTCAAACTGGGACGATGCTCTAACCAACTGAGCTGCCCGGCCATGGCGGGAAGGGTGCTATTTTAGGTAGAGTGACCAGGGAACCCTCTCTGAGAGGACATTAGAGCAGAGTAGACATGAACCCTAACAAGGCCACGTGACCATCGGCGGGGAGAGTGCCTTAGCCGTGGTGGGGAGGGGGTGGACAGCAGGTGCCCTGATTCTGAGAGGTGGATGAGCTCATTGTGGTCGAGAAACAGCAAGGCTTGTAGGTTATGGTAAAGATGTTGTATTTTAGGGATGAGTGGGAAGACACAGGAAGGTTTTGAACAGAGGAAGCAGATTTACTATGACAATGATCACTCTTTGAAGCAGATTTACTGACAGCGATCACGCTGACCTCTGTCGTGGAGAGTAGACAGTAGGGGGCAGGAGCGGGAGCAGGAGACAGGAGTCCTCGGCCAGAAGCAGTAGAATGAAGAAGAAGTGGTCAGATTTTAGGTACGTTTTGAAGGGTTTGCTGCCGGACCCGATGCCGTTGGGTATGAGAGACAGAGTCAGAGGTCATTCCGAGGGTTTTGCCCTGAGCCAGTGGGACCGTGGTAGTCTTGAACTGAAAATAGAGAGACTGGGGGGAGAGGAGAATGGATTTTGCTGGGAGACTGGTCTTTTTTCTCTGTACTTATTTATGCAGTTTACTACTCAGTGAGAAAAAATTTAAAGCAGGAAGGATATAAAGATGATCTTATTCAGTGATTTCCAGTGATGGGAAAACATCTTCCTTATAGGAATAAAGGGAATTCCTGGCTCTCCTCACCGAGATGAGACCCCCTACCTCCCTCCCAACCCCACTGTGGATGAGAGTGGCTTATTCTTCAGGTGCTGGGCTGGAACTTTGACAGCCATTGGCCTCCTCGGTTTGCTTGTTTTGTGGGCTGAAGAGGTTATTGGAATTGCAGGGGATACAAAGCTCGCAGTTCTCTAAGTTCAGTTAGTAATCACTCCATGTGTGGTTAGTTTTTCTTTTCAGTTTGATTGTAAACTCTTTGAAAGCAAGAATTATATTTTAAATGGTTTTGTACTTTCCTTTTTACCTAGGAGAATACTGAGTAATAATAGGCACCAGTCCAAACATTAAGTTGAGCGTAGAACCTAATAGGAAAACCCAAGTGTTCTGCACAGTGACACCTGTGACCTTACCTGCGTTACTAGCAAAGGCATTTCCATTGCTGGGTTTCCCGGTAGGTTTGGGCATCAGCAAAGTACAGACACCAAAAGAGAAGAGAGAGAGAGAGAAAGAGAGAGAGATAGATAGAGAGAGAGGTAGTTTAACCTCGAATAACTTAACAAAAATTTTGGAACCAGATAACCAAGAGAGAAGGCATTGGGGAATAATTTTTACTGCGGCTTACTATTGCTTTTATGGTGAACTGTGTGTGACTAGACGAAGATAACCTTTTCAATGCTTAGAACTTTTATAGGTCTGGAATGAGCCCTGGGACAGTCTCTCCTGTGTGTCTGGTGGTTGGTGTGTTGTTTTTTCCCCCTGTGACGTGTGCTCCATCCATATTAATATTAACTTGTGCCCATGTTGTACTTTTATTCTCCAGCAGATGTTGTAAATGTGTATACATGTCTAGTTAAAGGCTGTAGTTCTCATGTGTTGTTTTTTGAGATTGCTAAAGCAACTTTCTTGCATTTTCTGCTTCAATAATTAAAAACAGTGTGCACTCGGTGTGGCAGGAACCAGCAGTGGGACATTCCAGCGTTCGCTTTGCAGGAACAATGTTGAGTCCGGAGCAACGTACCAGCTGGGACGGATGCTCACAGCTGGTGAGAGACGCACTTCCCAGGGTGCTCTCGGAGCCTCGCACCCACCGGGCCGGTTGTCGGCCCTTGCGTTACCCGCGACTGCTGTCTCGATCACGGGCTGGCATGCGCACGATGGTGTAAGAGTTAGGGGGTGTCCTTTGATGGTAGACTCCCTTCTTTCTTTCCTTTTCCCATTGCTTTCTTCCCGTCCTCAAAGCTACGTGAAATTGAGTGGTTATCATAGGGAATAAATAAATGTGAAATCTTGACATTTTAGGTACTCGGCCAGCCGAGGAAAGTAAGGCTATAAAGAAGCACGTCTGTCTCTTTGATGAAGCGGAAGGTAGTCGTACTTCCATTGGGTGCGTTAGACTCCTTGAATAGAGAGACCAGCTCTGTGCTCAAAACTGTAGTTTAAGGAACTTTCTTCTAGTTTTGCATGTGTTTTGTTCTTGATACATATCACGTTATTCTGTTAGTTTTCTAGTGCTAAGGTAAAAATGAAACGAATATAGCCTTTTGAGATATTCCCATTTATTAAAAAGCAGTATTTCAGTGCCTCTGTGAATACAGTACAGTCATTGGTAAAATGCTACTGATGAACATTTACTGAAGGTTAGACCCTTCCAAGCACTGCATCCAGCCCTTGCACCCTCCCTGCCCACCCCCACTCCCACCAGCATGAGAGCAGCGCCCGTACTAAAATGTATACTTTGTAAGGGCAGCAATTTTGGTCTGTTTTGTCTATATCCTCCCCCCCCCCCCCCATCCCCACTGATGAGAACAATACCTCCCACATAGTAAGTACTAAGTAAATGTTTTCTGAATGGAGTTATTTTCTTTATTCCCAGCAGCTGTGTGCTCTTGCTGGTGGGTGTGGCCCCAGGATGTGTGCTCCAGCTGACAGCTGTTCACACTGTGTGTGGGGGGGGGCAGGGTGCAGTTGTGGCAAGGGGCATTGTCTCTTCCTGCCTTCCACCCATGGACAGGAGGCTCATTTATGTAAAAGGGTAAACAAGAGAGTAGCAGCTACTTGTAGACAAGACGAGAGAGCTGAAGAGAAAGGGCTAGAAGAATTACAAATAGGGTGAGCAAATGCATATAAAATGCCTGGAGCTGTGCTTGCACGTGACAAATGCTTACTACATGTTAGCTCTTATTGTCACTGCTACTATTGTTGGGTCACCATTGTCACTATCGTCATTTTCTTTTTCTGCTTTATTTTTTTTTATTTTATTTTTTTGTATTTTTCTTCAGTTGGAAATGGGGAGGCAGTCAGACAGACTCCCACATGCGCCTGACCAGTATCCACCCGGCATGCCCACCAGGGGGCGATGCTCTGCCCATCTGGGGCGTCACTCTGTTGTGACCAGAGCCATTTTAGCGCCTGAGGCAGAGGCCACAGAGCCATCCCCAGCGCCCGGGCCAACTTTTGCTCCATTGGAGCCTCAGCTGCGGGAGAGGAAGAGAGAGACAGAGAGGAAGGAGAGGGGGAGGGGTGGAGAAGCAGATGGGCGCTTCTCCTGTGTGCCCTGGCCGGGAATCGAACCTGGGACTCCTGCACGCCAGGCCGACGCTCTTCCACTGAGCCACTGGCCAGGGCCCCACTATTGTCATTTTTAAATGAATCCTCTGAACTCTAAAGTGAGGGACTGTACACATCTGGATTGAAGAGATCAAAGGTGGTTTCATGAACAAGATGGTCCTCGTGGCTTGGACGGAATGGGGACAGGAGATGCTTGGGGCCTGAAGAGTCCTTATCAACAGGACACTGAGGCTGAAGCCATGTGGGCCTGCTCTGCAGACAGCAAGGAGGCCAGCGTGTCCAGTGCAGAAGGGGCCCGTGACTTGCCAGAGGGAGTGAGGGTTAAAGATCGATAATTCAGAATGTGTTTATTATGTTATGAATGCTACATTAAATTCATAAAATTGAATTTGAAACCCTGCCTGGGTTTCTATCTGTGAGCTACCAAATAGCTGTTAATAGAATATTATATGGTCATCTTTTTTTTTTTTTTTTAATGCTAGAAATCTGTGGTTGTTTTTGAGATAAACATTGTGCTTTTGTGTCACATAGCCTGGGAGACAAACTTTGTCTTGATAAAAAGGCCACTTCCATGTGGCCTTCTGTTTCTGAAATTTAAGACCCCCATTTAGGATTGTTGACTCAAATGTGTCTTGGAGGGTTAGCAAGGGCCTGAGTGCTTCCCTAGTCTCCGGAACAGGCTGTCGTTCTCCAGGGGGCCAGGCTCGTGCTTAATTCGTCCTCATATCTCTTCCCGCACTGAGCACAGGTGCTGGCATCGGCTAAGGATGCAATAAATTGTGGGTGAATTGAATTTTCAAAGCGTTTGAGGCTGGCCACCTCTGCGCTTGTGGGAGTCATTTGCTGCAGAACTCTTACTTTGTGAGTTATGTAACACATTTACTCTTGTTCTTAGGTCCAGCCTGATGACGGGAGGGGCTAGGCGAGGCATACCCAACCCGTGGCTCATGGAGGAGTCAGAGGAGACCAGAGGCTTGGGTTTCGGTGAAATCCGGCAGCAGCAGCAGAAGATCATCCAAGGTACTGAACACCCAAGGAGTGTGGGCTCAGAAACCTGTCAGGTGTTCACTGTCCCTTGAATGTTCCTCATCCCCCCACTCCTAGAAGATAAGGTCTTTTAAAGCCCTTAGTAGTTTTTGCCTCAGGATACCTGAGGAATAGACAAATGATGTCATCCATGGAGGTAACTCGGAGGTCCTGTTTCTCTATTAGGAGCCTAGAAGGCAGGCAGCTCCGCCTCTGGTCCTCCCCCTCCCCCCACCCGCCCCACCCCACCTCTGGTCCCCCTCCCAGGGGAATGGGAGTTATGTGCTCCCTCCCTTTCCCTGCAATCAGGAGTTTGTTCTCCAAACACAGGGCTCCGTCTTTTTCTTATATAAAATAAGTCATTTTGGCCTTTCCCTTAAACCTGCTAATTATGTTTTACTGTCTCCTACTTTTTAAAATTCAGAAGTGCTGCGTGACTGTTATACAAGGTTCAAACAATACAGGGATATATATACATAAAATGAAAACCTCTCCATATTGCTTCTCTAGTATAGAAACAAAATAATACACAGAGTGGGGCACAAGGAGGTTTACCGTTGTTCATGTGGCAAATGATACGATAATCAAGAAATAATAATACAAGAACTAACACTGTGTTTCACATACAACTACAAACTGACTCTTGTGCACCCTGTAAATTTTTTTTCTACAGATATATATTTAGTTTAAGAACAGATTTTGCATAAACAGGATTATGATATATATAATTCTGCAGCTTTTTTAATTTTTTACTTAATTTGTGTCATGGACATTTTTTCATGTCAGTATTGAGATGTGTTTTATTCTTTCTAGTTCTGCCTTTTAAAAACAGCTTTCTGGAGGTATAGTTGAGATTATTGTAAATAGCACACAAAGTATAGTTTTGACAAATGTATACACCTGCGAAGCCATCGCTATCATCAAAATAATGAATATACTATCATTATTCCCAGAAGTTTCCTTTATGTGTTTTTGCACGTCTTACTGCTGTCCCTCCCGGTTCCTAGACAGCTGCTGATCTGCTTTCTGTCACCATAAATTAGTTTCTACTTTCTGTAATTTTGTGTTAATGGAGTCATGTAGTTTGTACTCCTTTTGGGAGGAGGGAGTCTAGCTTCTTTATCTAAGTGTAATTATTTTAAGATTAGTCCATATTGTTGCATGGGTCAATATTCCATACTTTTGTGTTACAGACTAGTATTCCATGGTTTGAATTAAGCACAATCTGTTTATCCATGTACACGTCAATGGATATTTTGATACTACAGATGAAATTGCTATGAACATTGATATGCAAGTCTTTGTTTAGACACGCATTCTCAGTAAATACCTACCAGTGGGACCACTGAGTCATACATCACCACCAAAAAATGTATGTCTTCTCATTGTTTCAGATCCTCACCAAAACTTGGTGTAGTCAGTCTTTTTAATTTTAGACATTCTAATAGGTGTGTGTTGTATTGTATTGTGGTTTTAGTGTGTATCCTCCTAATGACTAAGGAACTCTTGTATGTGCTGCTTTGCCATTAGTATGTCTTCTCTGGTGAAGTGTCTTTTCAAGTTGTTTACCTATTTTTAATTGGGTTATGTGTCTTCTGTTATTGAGTTGTAAGCATTTCCTTAGATATCCTTTTGTGTGTTATTTGTCAGAGTTTTACAAATATTTGCTCCCCATCTGTGGGTTATATTTTTCCTTCTTTCATGATATCATTTGAAGTGCAGAAGTATGTTGCTTTTTCAGATTGGCTTCTTTCAGTTAGTAATAAGATGGCTCATTTCTTTTCAGCACTGAGTAAGAGTCTGTATTCTGCAGGTACCACGTTTGTTCATTCATCTACTGAAGGACCTGCTGGTTCCTTCCCAGTTTGGGCAGTTATGAACAGAGCTGCTGTAAATGTCTGCGTGCAGGGTATTGTGTTCATATCGTTTCCAGCTCTCAGGGTAAATGCCAGGTTGTGTGATTTCTGGGTTCTATGGTAAGAGTAGATTTCCTTTCATCGGCCATGAAGCTCTCTTCCCAGGTGGCCGTCCCACTTTGCATCCCCCCAGCAACGGACGAGGGTCCCTATCTACATCCTCTTCTGCATTTGTTGTCAGGTTCTAACAGACACGTGGTGGTATCTCATCATTTTAATCTGCATTTCTATGATGACATCTCTGAAGTATTTTTTTCATCTCCTTATTTGCATCTGCTTATGTCTTCTTTGGTGAGGTGTCTGTTAAGGTCTTTGGCCCATTCAGGATTCCTGTGTATTTTGGAAAACCGACTTTTATCAGATATGTCTTTTGCAAATACTTTCTCCTACTCCATGGCTTGTCTTTCTCATTTTCTTTCTTATTTAAAAAAAATTTAATTAGTGTTAGCATGGTAGATCATTCTCTGTCTATTTGCTTTTCATCTCTATGTACTTTTATATTTAAAGCGGGGTTCTTGCCTGACCTGTGGTGGTACAGTGGATAAAGCATTGACCTGGAAATGTTGAGGTCACCGGTTCGAAACCCTGGGCTTGGCTGGTCAAGGCACATATGGGAGTTGATGTTTCTAGCTCCTCCCCCCCTTCTCTCTCTCTGTCTCCTCTCTCTCTCTCTCTCTCTCTCTTTCCCTCTCTCTCTCCTTTCTAAAATGAATAAATTTAAAAAAATTGGAAAAAAAGTTTAAAGCGGGGTTCTTGTAGACAACATATAGTTGGTCTTGTTTTCTGATCCACTCAGGTGGGCTGTTTTTTAGTTGGTCTAGTTTTACTTCTTCATTTAAATTTGGATGCCTCTTACTTACTTTTTCTTGCCTTATCACACTTGCTACAACCTCCAGG
The DNA here is from genome assembly GCF_036850995.1 of Saccopteryx leptura. Classification (NCBI taxonomy): domain Eukaryota; kingdom Metazoa; phylum Chordata; class Mammalia; order Chiroptera; family Emballonuridae; genus Saccopteryx; species Saccopteryx leptura. Next base: position 359,793,355 of record NC_089504.1, on the reverse strand, counting down.
ACAATGTTGAGGTGAACAGAAGTGGTGAGAGCAGACAGCTGGCTTTGTTTCTAACCTTAGAGGGGAAGCGTTCATTTGGAAGGCAGGTGTGGTGAAGGTTTCTTTGTTCGGTACTAGATATTTTTCTTTTTCTAGAAATATTCCTGAAAAAAAATTTTTTTTGAGGGAGATGAGTTGTTTGGATATTGCTTTGTAATGTAGACCAGAGCCATGCTTACTTTAGAGCAGGGGTCAGCAGATCATGGCCTGCGAGCCACATCCAGCCTGCTACCTGGTTTTGAATGTACAAATGTTCTTTTTTACATTCCTAAGTGCCTCAAAAACATTCAAAAGAGGAATACTTTGTGACTGTAGAAGTTATATGACATTTGAAGTTTGTGTCCATGAATAAAGTCTTATGCGGACACAACCATGCTCATTCATTTTATGTACGGGTGTTTTTCTGCTACAACAGCGGAGTTTAGTAGTTGGTCTCGAGACCGTATGAACCACAAAGCCTAAAATATTTAATATCTGGCCCTTTATACAGAATGTTTGCTGACACCAGTCTGGTGGTAATTTACCCCACTCCTGAGCCAAAACCATTCTGAGTACAGACATACCTCGGGAATGTTGCAGGTTCGGTTCCAGACCCTTGCAACATTGCAATAAAGTGAGTCGTAATCTTTTTGCTGGTAGAGGGTGTTGCCTTCAATTTGTAAAAAACGCCACATCTGTGACGCGCAATAGCGAAGTACAGTAAAAGGAGGCCCGCCCGCACTCTGCCGGTGGAGTATGAGGTGGCCTGGTCAATGGTAGGAGGAGTGGTGTCCAGCCCTATGTGAGCTCAGAAGTCGCTTCCAGGCGGCTCTTCCCCCAGCCCCGGTGGGTTTCCTCGTGTAAATGGCCTGCCCAGCACTCGGCTGAAGCCTCGAGGCGGACCCAGGCACACCTCCAGTTACCTCCATGTGCCGCTCCTCCTCTCTGGTCCGGGGCCCTGTGCACACCAGCCGCCTTGACCTGTTTGAGACGGCTGGGCTCCCGCTGGGCTCCCCAACCCAACACGACAGCCTGGCCGCTCCTCGGAGGCAGTGATCAGAGGCGGTCACAGAGCGCGTCTCCTTGGCTTCCCATCTCAGGGATCACTGTCCTTCAGTTTCTGATGTCTGTGTCTTGAAACGATTGTTTTGTATATTTTGCCTGTGGTTTTGTGGGTTCCCTCCCACCCACCCCTGTTTTAGGCCAGAAGTAAATCTGGTTCTTGTCCATTCATCTTGGCCGAAAGCAGATGTCTAATTCTGTTGTGAAAATACCTAGTGATTGAGACACTGTGCTCCCTTATATCTCCAGTTCTACAGTCCTCACCTCCTACCATGGCCTCTTGGTTGTCCCTTGACTCAAACACCACTTATTCAGTACCTGCTCTGGACTACCAGTTGGGCTCTGAATTGGGGCAAAGACGTAGGAAAAAAAAGACAGAGCCCCCGTCCTTGGGGCCCTTGTTGTGTGCTTGGTCAGGAGCCTGAGGTTGCAGCTCTTAGAATTGCCCCTCACTCTGGCCAGAGAGCTCAGTTAGAGCATTGTTCCAAAGCACAGAGGTTGCCGGTGTGAACCCCGGTCAGGGTACATACAGGAACAGATCCATGTTCCTGTATCTCCTCTCTCACCACAATAATAATAATTTTTAAAAGAACTGTCTCTGTCGTATTTACTTGTGAAAATGTTGATAATTTTTTGCTGTGGAAAATTTTAAGCATAGAAACATAGAGAGAGTAAGATAACAATTCTACTTTACCCATCAATTGTTGCAGCAATTAGCAACTCATAGTCCATCATGTTCCATCTCAATGTCTACCCAACTATGCATTTCATGGGGTATTTTTGAAGCAAATCTCAGATATTATATATCATTTTATTGGTGAATATTCCAGAATATGTCTCTAAAGTATGTTTTTTTAAAAGATAAGGGCTGGTTTTAGCCTGACCAGATGGTGGCACAGTGGATAGAGCATTCACCTAGGACGCTGAGGTCCCAGATTCCAAACCCCAAGGTCGCCAGCTTGAGTGCAGGCTCACCGGCTTGAGTGTGGGGGTTGCCAGCCTGAGCATGGGGTCATAGACATGACCCCATCCATGGTTGTTGGCTTGAGCCCAAAGGTCGCTGGCTTGAGCAAGTGGTCACTGGCTCAGCTAGAGCCCCCTGATCAAGGCACATATAAGAAGCAATCAAGGAACAACTAAAGTGCCGCAACTATGAGTTGGTGCTTCTTATCTCTCTCCCTTTCTGTCTGTCTGTCTCTCTCTTGCTTAAAAAAAAAAGAGAGAGAGCAATAAAGGCTGGTTTAAAAAAAAAAAAAAATATATATATATATATATATATATATAGTCACAACGCTATGTCACCCTTAACAAGTTTAACAGTAATTCTGTTATATAATCAAACATCTAGTTATTGTTCAGATTTCACTGATTGTTCCATGATGCTTAGTTTTCTATTATTATATATACATATTTAGGTTGTTCAGTTCGGGATCTGAACATAGTCTGTACATTGCAACTAGTGGATGACCCGTCAGTTTCTTTAATAGCTAGGTTCCTTTGCCAGCTCTCTCTCTTTTTCCTAGCAGTTTCTTGGTTGAAGAAACCGGGTCATTTGCTGGGTAGTTTCCATCATCTAGATCTTGCTATTTGCATGCCCATATATTAAAATATTCCTCTGTCCCGTAGATTTTCTGTGAATTGGTGGTTAGATTGAGCAGCTCAATCAGAATCAGGTCTGTTCCTTTGGGTGAGAATGCAGGATGATGACTGTGCCTTTATCTGCAGCCGCCGGATACTCCGCCCACAGTTACATGATATTTAGTTAGAGGATGGATTTTCTGAGTATCTAAGGATAGAAAGTCTCCAAACAAAACATCAAACTATTGCAAAGAGATTTTTTAAAAAAATGATTGTATTAGTTTTCTAGTCTGTCGTAATAAATTAGTATAGCGTTAGTGACTTAAAATACAAATCAGTTATTTTACGGTCTGTAGGTCAGAGTTTCCAGATGGGTGTCGCTGGGCCAGGGTCAAGGTGTTGTCAAGACAGGGCCCCTTGGCAGAGGCTCCGGAGGAGAATTCAGCTCCTTGCCTTTCCGGCTGGCAGCGTCACTGGGCTCGTGGTTCCCGTCCTCAGTCTTCAAAGCCAGCAAGCTGCATCTCTCAGATCCTTCTCTATGTCCCCCTGTGACCACAGCTGGGAAAGGTTTTCTTTTTTAAGGACTCATGATAACACTGGGTCCACGTCGGTAATCCAGAATACTCTCCCATTTCAAATGACTTAATCTTAATCACAACTGCAAAGTTCCTTTTGCTGAGTAAGATCGTGTATTACTACTGGCATTAGGGAGTGGACATCTTTTAGGGAACCATTATTCTACCTATTCCAATGGTCATTCATTTTTTTTTCTCTATTTTTCTGAAGTTGGAAACCGGGAGGCAGTCAGACAGACTCCCGCATGCACCTGACCAGGATCCACCCGGCATGCCCACCAGGGGGCGGTGCTCTGCCCATCTGGGGCATCGCTCTGTCGCAATCAGAGCCATTCTAGCGCCTGAGGCAGAGACCACAGAGCCATCCTCAGTGCCCGGGCCAACTTTGCTCCAGTGGAGCCTTGGCTGCGGGAGGGGAAGAGAGAGACAGAGAGGAAGGAGAGGGGGAGGGGTGGAGAAGCAGATGGGCGCTTCTCCTGTGTGCCTGGCGGGGAATCGAACCCAGGACTCCTGCATGCCAGGCCAACACTCTACCACTGAGCCAACCGGCCAGGGTGTCATTCATTTTTTAAAAGATGAAATCATGCCCTGGCTGGATGGCTCGGTTGGTTCGAGTGTCGTCTAGATACGCAGAGGTGGCCGGTTCGATCCCCTCCAGGGCACGTACGGGAGCAGATACATGTTCCTGTCTCTCCCTCTCTCTCCCTTCATCTCTCTCTAAAATCAATAAATTTAAAAAAAAGAACATTATTATAAAGTTGAAGAGTGATTAATAGAGTATGGTATGTTGCAAATGATCTATAGTGATATAATGAGTTGGGATATGTGATAGAGTAAGGCCGATTACAGTAATGAGTGATTCATGCTGACATCATAATTTTGTGTGGTTCTGCATGACTGTCTGCAGGGTTATTTATTTTTTTTCAAAGTTGGAGAAGGCAAGATAGAGAGACAGACTCCTCCATGCGCTCAGACTGGGATCCACCCAGCAACCCCCGCCTGGGGCTGATCTAATCAACCTAACTATCCTCAGCTCCGAGGCTGACACTCGGACCAACAGAGCTACTGGCTGTGAGGGGAGAAGAGAGAGATTGGGGAGGGGAGGGGGAGAGAAGCAGATGGTTGCCTCTCATGTGTGCCCTGACTGGGGATCAAATCTGGGATGTTCACATGTTGGGCAGACACTCTATCCACTGAGGCAACCAGCCAGGGCTCAAGGCTCTTTATTGTTTATATTTTTGCAACTAGCAGCATTTTATTTTGTTGATTGTCTCTATGATGATTATACCATATAATCTTCTCTCCTTAGCTAATTCTGTTTTAGGATGTGGAGAAGGTCGGGTTGTCAATATCATCATTACATACTCAGTATCTTAGCTCTCTGGACTGTGTCTTTGGACTGTGGAATGAAATTTTGTTGTAGGACTTAAACATGGGAAGGAGGTGCCAAGTTTTCATAAAAATAATTTGAGTGGAGAACTTTTAGCCATCTTTCTGTTTAGCATTAGAGAGATAACTTTTAGGTAGTTAAACTTGCAGTGAAAAGGTTGAGAGAAAAGGGAGCAGTGTATTTTTCATTCATAATCTACGTCTCTATTCGAGAAAGCAACTTCATAGCTTTAATGAATGTTTTCCTCATTGAAAACTGTAGAGGAAACTTCTTTCCTCTTTTTAAATTGTGTTACCTTTTAATTCATGTGGACACTTGACCCTCAGTCCCATGTATAGGTTATTTTTGGGATTTTACTATAATATTGGTCATCCTATAGCAGCACTAGGTTGATGATAGATTTATCTTGGAGGCCATCCAAGAGGTTGTTACTAAAGACCAAAACGACCTCATTATAAAGAGATTTTGCTATAAAATGGTCCCTTAGAACGATCCCTGGAGAAAGCAAGTCATTTGTATAGCTTAAAAAATACGTGGTGTCAAAAAATGTCACTAAGGGGTCCTTACCTCACACCATTAGTTTAAATAAATTCCAGATGAATTAAAGAGTTAAGTGCAATGGCTTAATTCCATAAAAAGACTTGGAAAAAAATATAAGTAAATGTTAATGTGATCTTGGGTAAGAAGAATTTTTTGATATCTGCTTTTGTAGATATGCCTTTATAGGAACGAGTTTCCATCAGCGAAGGAAGCCACAATTGGCACGGTCCCCTCGTCGGGCATATTGCTTGTGTGGAAAGGGTCCTCAGATTTAGCCTCAGGACGTCCTTCAATGCTCCTGAAAACACAGGAAAAGTTTCTTGCAGAGAGATCACCGAAACTACCTAGTTAAAAGAATAAAAAACAAAACCAAAGAATGAAACACTTTCCATTTTAAAGAAAGGACTTTTGAGTAACTTGAGTTCTTTTTCCTTTATATTTTCAAAATCTAGAAAAGCAATACATTTTAAAAAACAAAAATACTATTTTAGTATTCATTTTTTTGATCCTGCTTTTTTGCTTAATAATGTATCATGGACATGTTTCAACATCAAAATATACACGGACAATATCATTTTTAATGGCTATGTAGCGTTTTATTATATGGCTGTATTATACTTTTTTTAGAGAGAGACAGACAGACAGAAAGGGGGGGGAGGAGAGAAATGAGAAGCATCCAACTCATAGTTGCGTCACTTTAGTTATTGATTGTTTCTCATACGTGCCTTGGCCAAGGGCTCAAGCTGAGCCAGCGACCCTTGGCTGAAGCCGGCGACCTTTGGGTTCTTCACACTTTAGTTCACCCTGGGTATTAGCATTCTTTCTCATTTTCATTTCTTGTCTATAACCTTGGCTCATTTTGAAAATGGGAAGAGTAAGTCTTATTGATTTGTACATGCCTTTTATGTATTAAGTATTCAGAAGTTTAAATGTTTATCTAGTCAAATCTCATTATTTTTAATATTTAAAATTTTAATTCATCTGGAAATCATTTTAGCTTAAGGAATGAGGTAGGTATTTAATTTTTTTCTTCATTTTGTTCCAATAATGTTAATGATTTCCTTTCTTTTTCTGACTGATTTAAAATGTTGCTTCGGCCCTGGCCGGTTGGCTCAGCGGTAGAGCGTTGGCCTAGTGTGCGGGGGGACCCGGGTTCGATTCCCGGCCAGGGCACATAGGAGAAGTGCCCATTTGCTTCTCCACCCTCCCCTCCTTCCTCTCTGTCTCTCTCTTCCCCTCCCGCAGCCAAGGCTCCATTGGAGCAAAGATGGCCCGGGCGCTGGGGATGGCTCCTTGGCCTCTGCCCCAGGCGCTAGAGTGGCTCTGGTCGCGGCAGAGCGACGGCCCGGAGGGGCAGAGCATTGCCCCCTGGTGGGCAGAGCATCACCCCTGGTGGGTGTGCCGGGTGGATTCCGGTCGGGCGCATGCGGGAGTCTGTCTGACTATCTCTCCCCGTTTCCAGCTTCAGAAAAATACAAAAGGAAAAAAAAAAATGTTGCTTCTATCGTATATTGAATTGTGTTAATAATATGCCTGGGTATATTTCTGGACTTAAAGTTGTTTTCCTTTGATTTTTAATTCATAGCTCTACTCTTCCTTTCAGAACAGGACGCAGGTCTGGACGCCCTCTCTTCCATCATAAGTCGCCAGAAGCAGATGGGGCAGGAGATCGGCAACGAGCTGGACGAGCAGAACGGTGAGCAGGAGCCTGAGACCCACGGCCCTGGCGCTGTCAGTGCGGAAGGCTGGGCTGTGTCTTCAGTGATTTCACTACCACAGAACATGTCATGTGGTTCAATAGCAATAGATGACTATGTTTAATGCAATCAAGTGTGGTTTCAGGCAGATGTAGATTGTAGTTACTAAATACTATGTAAAGAAACTTGATTTAAAAAAAAATCTCTAGTCCTGGCCGGTTTGCTCAGTGGTAGAGCATCGGCCTGGCGTGTGGGAGTCCTGGGTTCGATTCCCGGCCAGGGCACACAGGAGAAGCGCCCATCTGCTTCTCCACCCTTCTCCCTCTCCTTCCTCTCTGTCTCTCTCTTCCCCTCCCGCAGCCAAGGCTCCATTGGAGCAAAGTTGGCCCAGGCGCTGAGGATGGCTCTGTGGCCTCTACCTCAGGCGCTAGAATGGCTCTGGTTGCAACAGAGCGATGCCCCAGATGGGCAGAGCATCGCCCCCTGGTGGGCGTGCCGGGTGGATTCTGGTCAGGCGCATGCGGGAGTCTGTCTGACTGCCTCCCCGTTTCCAGCTTCAGAAAAATACAAAACAAACAAACAAACAAAACTTTAGTTCTCTGGAGCTGCTCTTTAAAATACGGTGTTTTGTGACCCATTTATTCCAAGTGCGTTCCTTCCTGTGTAGCACGGTGACAGTGCTCGGCCCACTGCACACTGATGCGGGGCACTCGGAAGCTCCAGGGACGCTGTTGGCCCCAGTGAGTCTGGCTCCTCTCCGGCACACGGCACACGTGCCAGGCTGCGGGGCAAGGAGGTGCCTGAGGACCTGTGTCCGGGGCTTGATGTGCTGAGTGTGTCTGAAGGAGGATGGATGTGCAGTCCACAAGCAGGGTGGCTTGGAAGAGACAGAACTGTAACGAGAGCCCAGCTGTGAGGTGTGGAGCTCCCCGGGGCCTGAACGAGAGGGGCGGCAATGGGAATGGAGAAGGGAGGGCGAAGGCAGGGGACCGATGGCGCTTTCTCTGTGATGGACACAGTCAGGGGCATTGGGAGGGTCCCTGGTTTGTGAGCGGAGACCCTAAATCCAGTTTAGACACGTCCAGTTAGAGATGCCGGCCGCAGGAGTGAGAAGGAAGCTTCCGCGTAGGGGCGACGTGCTTGAGCTGAGTTTCAGTGAAGCTCCGACTGTGCGCTAGGCGCTGTTATCTGTGTCATTTCACTGACTCAGCGCCAGGAAGGCCATGTTATCTCCATTTGTCGGAGATGAAGCTCAGAGTGGCCGGGGGACCTCCTGATGTCACACCCCTTACACAGGATGGAACTGAAATTCCAGCTCGGGCTTCTGAGTCTAACGTGACTGCCTTTTCTGCTCCACTAGCTGCCTCTTTAGGAAGACAAAGTAGGGAAAGAAAAATAAAAAAGTAAGAGGTGACAAGGTTTTAGCTGTTGTTGATTGGACCATGGAGGCTCATGACAGAATGGTTTTCAAGGACAGGAAGCTGGGCGTGGGCGGTGCTCGCTCGGGGGGAGGCCGCCCCGGTCCACTCTGCACACACTGTGCTTTCCTTGTGCTCTGTGAGCCTGCGTTCGTTTGTTCCCACGGTACTGTTCCATGAATGGGCCGTAAATAAATAAGTCCCGTCTCTCAGCTGTCATAAGCAAATAGATCACTAAAGCAATCTTAATGGCGATTCTTAATTGTTTAAACACAGAGAGGAAGACGGTTTAGTTCTTTTCCTGCTGGTGCTAATGTGGACGTGCTAATTCATGTATTTGCCTATAATTCACTTCTTGGCCAGCTGCTTCCTTTAAAGACAGTGTTGGTAGGAAAGTTAGCTCTGTGGAAAAACTATCATATGTAGACTTGTTCTTTATCTCAAGGAGATTGAGCCTATTCAGCGGCTCTCCTCCGCCCCAGTGGGGACGCTCTAGAGACAGCTGGTCTCCATCTCCCCTTGGTTTCTTTCAGAAGGCAAGGGGGGGGGGGCTCAAAGATCGGCAGAGAGATACAAAGAGGATCAGCCGAATTGGGGCCGTTCGAACCTCGGGAAGCGTGGCGGGGCCTGGCACACACTGGCAGAGTCCCACGAAGCGGCCCTCTCCTCCACGAGAGCCGTGGCTCTGTGGGCCCCGGGGTGCGGTTCTCAGAGTGGCTGATGCTGGATCTGGGTCTCAGCCACATCTGCTGTGGCCAAGTCCACCTTATTCATCTTCTGGTTTGTTCCCTTCAGAAGGCCCCGTCCTCCTGAGCATGAACTCTAAGGAATTGTCTGGTAACCAGTGCCACAGTTCAGCATTCGGGACAGCATCTGGCTGTCTGACGGGGCCTTTGTGCCTCGCCACCTGTACAGTTCACCCTGAACGCAGGGCACTGAATTCTGTGGCTCCACGAGGTGATCGTGGTCTGGCTCTTCGCTGCCCTGTCCTGCCAACCCCACCTCCCTCCGCCCCCATCCCCACCCATAGCCCGCAGCCCGCAGCACCCCTGCCCCGGGCCCCAGCCCCCGGCCCCAACCCCTGGCCCCCCACCCACAGCCCGCAGCCCACAGCACCCCTGCCCCGGCCCCCAGCCCGCAGCACCCCTGCCCCAGCCCCCAGCCCGCAGCACCCCTGCCCCGGCCCCCAGCCCGCAGCACCCCTGCCCCGGCCCCCAGCCCGCAGCACCCCTGCCCCGGCCCCCAGCCCGCAGCACCCCTGCCCCGGGCCCCAGCCCCCGGCCCCCCACCCACAGCCCGCAGCCCGCAGCACCCCTGCCCCGGCCCCCAACCCCCGGCCCCCCACCCACAGCCCGCAGCCCGCAGCACCCCTGCCCCGGCCCCCAGCCCGCAGCACCCCTGCCCCGGCCTCCAGCCCGCAGCACCCCTGCCCCGGCCCCCAGCCCGCAGCACCCCTGCCCCGGCCCCCAGCCCGCAGCACCCCTGCCCCGGCCCCCAGCCCGCAGCACCCCTGCCCCGGGCCCCAGCCCCCGGCCCCCCACCCGCAGCCCGCAGCCCCCCCAACCCCCGGCCCCCAACCCCCGGCCCCCTGCCCCCTGTCACTGTATATTCAGGTCTTCCAGCACGTCCCTGGCATCGTCACCAAACTGCCCACCCTTTTCCTCATCAGGCTTGGTCTCTGGCATATGAACAGGATAATCACAGTGTTGGTCACACCCTTTTTAATTCTGTATGAGAAGATTGGAAGCTGCATTTCCAAATTGATGGTAATGTCACCCTCTGGCTTCGTGGTTATGTTCTAAGTACAAGGTATTTTGTTCGTGAAGTTTTGACGCTTGACTCCAAACGGTGCTCCGCGTGGCCTCTCTCTCAGCCTCTCGCTCCTCTCCTCTAGTGAAGGCGAAGAGTCAGTCAGTGGGGCAGCAAGTCAGAGTCACAGCAGAGGTGGTGTCCTTCTCCAGTGCCCGGAGTCCTGGGTACCCACGCAGGTCACAGGACAGGTCCAGGGGGGTGCAGCCCTGTTCTCAACTCCCATGGACGTGCTGGCCTTCTCGATGGTGACAGAAGGGGCAGAGGCTGAGGATAGTCCTCACAGGGGGAGCGTTTCTGTCCTCGCAGTCCCTCGGTCCCCTCGCAGGGGGAGCGTTTCTGTCCTCGCAGTCCCTCGGTCCCCTCGCAGGGGGAGCGTTTCTGTCCTCGCAGTCCCTCGGTCCCCTCGCAGGGGGAGCGTTTCTGTCCTCGCAGTCCCTCGGTCCCCTCGCAGGGGGAGCGTTTCTGTCCTCGCGGTCCCTCGGTCCCCGTGAAGGGAAACGGCTGACTCAGCCCTATTTCCTAGGAGCGAATGTGCAGGTCAGGAAGCCGCCAGCGTGACTGCCGTCTCCCTGGGAGGCCACCGCGCAGAAGACCAGCTCACGCTGGCAGCCCTTGGCCACACACCCCGTGTACGTCCGTGCACACCCGTGTGTGTCCCGGGCTGGAGTGGAGAGGAGGGCGGGCGGCGTGGGGGGAGGGGCAGGGAGGCCGGGGTTGAAGTGCGAATAGGGAGGCAGATGTGAACACGTGTAACTCTGTGACCGTTCTTCTGTGCGTGCGTGGGGTTTATGTCTGCAAGTGCCAACCTCTGGAAGGCAGTATAGCGGTCTGGGACTACATACACTCTCCCCACATATTCAACAAGGGCACTGGTTCTCGGACTTGTCACACTTTGAAGTCATCTGGGGAGCTATACACAGTACTGATGCGTGGGTCTACTCTGATGGTATCAAGTACTGTGGCGGGCAGAAGAGCACACCACCTTCCCTGAAAGATGTCTACAGGCTGGAACCTGCGAACGTGTCAGACTGCATGGCCCAGGGGCATCAGGTTGCAGATGGAATTAAGGTGGCTAAGTCAGTTGACCTTAGAAGCTTGTTCTGGATTATCTAGGTGGGCCCAGTGTAATCACAGAGGTCCTTACCAGTGGAAGGCAGTGCTAGAAGTTAGAGTTCAGAGTGCTGTAAAGTGGGAGGGACTCAATCAGCTGTTCCTGGCTCTGCAGATGGAGGAGGGGGCCACAAACCAAGGAATGTCAGCAGCCTCTAGAAGCTGGAAAAGGCAGGGAAATGCATTTCTCCCCTAGAGCCTCAAGAAAGGAGCTCAGCCCTGCTGACACCTGGCCCTTGCCCTGTCAGACTGCTGACCTCCAGAACTGCAAGGTAATAAGTTTATGTTCTAAGCCACAAAGTTCATGGCGATTTGTTACAACAACGATAGAAAACCAAGTCAGGTTGGGTCAATGGTGGAAATAGTTACGTAAGATCCCTGGCTGATAGAATAGCCACCGTTTCACTGTGCCAGAGAGTAAGAGAGATCTAGAAGGTCTTGTTCCTGCAATTATAGGCTCTGACCCAGAAAGGATGTGTCAGTTTCACTCACAACTCATGGGTCAGAGAGAATCATGTGCTTCTACCCAACCACTAGGAGGTATAACCATACTAATGTATCTTTCGGAGGGGGAAGGAAGACCCACAATGTTGGTTGAATGGCACCAGTGAATGCCATAGGGGCAGGATTTATCAGTTAAGGGCCAGACTGCCGCTGATACGTTTTAGCTACATGATCTTGAGCAAGTTAGTGACTCTTTCTCTGTCCTAACATTACCGGAAGAAGCCGGGTTCGGGGCTGCCGGTCACTTTCCCGCTGCACCTGAGCCAATCAAACACGAACGGGGGACTGAATGGTGTAAGAGTGTCTTTCATCAGAGAAGCCGACAGCCTGAGAAGGCAGAGGACCTCCGTCCATAAAGCGGCCGGGCAGTCTCAGGTCTGTCTGTGGTTTTGTAGGGTGAGGGGGTTTGTTAGTAGTGAGCGAGAGCTGGGAGTCGGTCAGGTAGCAGTGAGCGAGAGCTGGGAGTTGGTCAGGGAGCAGTGAGCGAGAGCTGGGAGTTGGTCAGGGAGCAGTGAGCGAGAGCTGGGAGTTGGTCAGGTGGCAGTGAGCGAGAGCTGGGAGTTGGTCAGGGAGCAGTGAGCGAGAGCTGGGAGTTGGTCAGGGAGCAGTGAGCGAGAGCTGGGAGTTGGTCAGGGAGCAGTGAGCAAGAGCTGGGAGTTGGTCAGGGGGCAGTGAGCGAGAGCTGGGAGTTGGTCAGGTGGCAGTGAGCGAGAGCTGGGAGTTGGTCAGGGAGCAGTGAGCGAGAGCTGGGAGTTGGTCAGGGAGCAGTGAGCGAGAGCTGGGAGTCGGTCAGGGAGCAGTGAGCGAGAGCTGGGAGTCGGTCAGGTGGCAGTGAGCGAGAGCTGGGAGTCGGTCAGGGAGCAGTGAGTGAGAGCTTGGAGTCGGTCAGGTGGCAGTGAGCGAGAGCTGGGAGTCGGTCAGGTGGCAGTGAGCGAGAGCTGGGAGTCGGTCAGGTGGCAGTGAGCGAGAGCTGGGAGTCGGTCAGGTGGCAGTGAGCGAGAGCTGGGAGTCGGTCAGGTGGCAGTGAGCGAGAGCTTGGAGTCGGTCAGGTGGCAGTGAGCGAGAGCTGGGAGTTGGTCAGGTGGCAGTGAGCGAGAGCTGGGAGTTGGTCAGGTAGCAGTGAGCGAGAGCTTAGAGTCGGTCAGGTGGCAGTGAGCGAGAGCTGGGAGTTGGTCAGGTAGCAGTGAGCAAGAGCTTAGAGTCGGTCAGGTGGCAGTGAGCGAGAGCTGGGAGTCGGTCAGGTAGTAGTGAGCGAGAGCTGGGAGTTGGTCAGGTAACAGTGAGCGAGAGCTGGGAGTTCGGTCAGGGGGCGGTGAGCGAGAGCTGGGAGTTCGGTGTGCTGGAGTGTCTCCCTGGAATGTCCTTCTGACACTGACACAGGTCTGTCTGGTGTCCTTGATGTCGCTCCAGGATGACCGGGGTCTGGCGCCTCTGGGGGCCATCTGTGCCTCTGGGAACTTTTCTGCAGGAGAGCTCCCTGTATTTACTAGTAACCCCTTCTAGGAAATCCTGTGACTGAGCCCTGATAAGAAGTGATTGCAGTCTAACCCCTTACCTAATCTTCCGTTGATTACAACTAAAAGCTACTATCACTGAAGCCAAATCTCTAACTCTTGGGTCCCCTGTCACTAACTTTCTTGTCTACCAATGGGGTATTCGTGCCTATTTTATAGTGTGGTTACGAAGAGGAAACGAGTGGATATGTGTGGAGCTCTTAGGATAGTGCCTCACACCTTGTTAGCACTCTGAAAATATTTTTTATTATTAGCTCTATTTGTTCAAAGTAGAGAGTTTTTGTCAAAATGACAGACTGAGCTGAAAGAGGGTTCTCACTACTCCCTTCTCCAAACACATGGAAATATTAGATGAAATACAGTGGTGGGCAAAATGTTTACAGTTGTTCATATGGAAAATTGCACAATAATTAATACAAGAACAAAGTCTGTATTTCACATACAACTGTGTAAACCCCTGTATTTTTTATTTTTATTTTTATTTTTTAGTGAAAGAGACAGACAGGCAGACAGGAAAAGAGAAAGAGAGAGATGAGAAGCATCAACTCATAGTTGAAGCACTTTATTTGTTCATTGAGCCTTGACTGGGGGGCTCCAGCTAAGCCAGTGACCTTGGGCTCGAGCCAGTGACCATGGGGTCATGTGTATGATCCCACGCTCAAGCCGGCAACCGTGTGCTCAAGCTGGTGAGCCTGCGCTCAAGCCAGTGACGTTGGGGTTTGAACCTGGGAAGGTCTTAGGGTGGGGATGCCCCTAAAGCTTCCATACCCTCTCCAGGTATGTCACCCTCCTAGCACACCTACGTGTTCAAGCTAGGAGCTCCCCGAACCTCACTGTTCAGGTTTTCCTGAGGTTTTATTACACAGGGGTGGTTGAGTGAGTCTGTGGCCACACGAGGAACCCAGATTCTTTGAATTTGCTGAGTCTGCACAAACGATATTCAGACACACACACCGTCCTGACCATCTGGCCTTGCTGCTAGCTGTGGGTGATGATAGCGTGGGTTTGGCCCACTTTGGTCACAAGGATGGATTTCTTCCTTCTGATCTAGAACCTTTTTTTATATATATATATAGAGAGAGACAGGAAGGGAAAGAGGGTGAGAAGCATCAACTCATAGTTGCTTTACTTTAGTTGTACATTGAGCTTTTTGTACATGCCTTGACCAGGGCGGTGCCAGTCCTAAAGTCAGCGGCTTGGGCTTTTCATGCCAGTGACCTTTGGGCTCAAGCTGGCGAGCTTTGGGATTGTGTGACCAATCCCCTGCTCACACCAGCAACCCTGCGCTGACCAGCTCGCACTCAGAGCCGGCAGCCTCGGGGTTTTGAACCGGAGACCTCAGCATTCCAGGTTGAGGCTCTATCCACTGTGCCACCATTGGTCAGGCGGTCTAGTGCCTTCTTTACCCCTTTCTTCTAGGCCCCTATCTTGGTCTTCACCCTGGCCAGTCTAAGAGGCCATCTAATGAGAGGGAGGCAAGGATTTTCCAAAGGAAAAGCTGTGGAAACGGTTGTCAGGGAAAGGGCATTCCGCCTCAGGTCCTGGCCGGCCGGCTCCATGCTTCATCGGGCCCGCGGTCCCCTGGGCTTCCCCACAGTTTCTTTCTGACTTCCAAGGCGGATGCTAGTAAGCCAACTGTAGCCGCTGAAGTGGAAAATGGACGCCAGAGAAACGAAGCCAAGATGAGAGGCCGAGAGACTCTCAGAGGCAAGGCCAAAGCAGTCGCAGCTGCGGAGAGTGGCGGGTCACCTGGGAGCTCAGCCCCTGCCACTGAGCCCAACGATACTGTTGTTCCTCCTGCTGGGTGCCTTCACAGGAAGGGGAACGTCAGGGGCCCCCAAGATCACCCCATATTTGGTGGTTTGCTAGAAGGACTCCTAGCACTCAGCAGATACGTGCCTACTCACTGAGATGTATAATCCCCATCAGTATCCACAGCACTGGTGCAGCTGTTCACGGACACGTGCAAAGAGGTGAAACACGTGAGTGATCTATGGCACGCTTGCCCAGCCCAGGTCAAATGAGGCAATGCTCTCAGAGATGACCAAGGGTGAGAGTTCGCTCTGGGGCCAGGTGGCCGGGTGTGAATCCCAGCTCTGGCTCCTGGTAGTGGGGCGGCTTCAGGCAAGTCAGTGAGCACTTCTGAATCTTGTTTTCTCCAGGACAGAGAGAGAACCAGAGAGAGGAGTAGACAGGGACAGACAGACAGGAACGAAGAGAGATGAGGAGCATCAATCATCAGTTTTTCATTGCGACACATTAGTTGTTCATTGATTGTTTTCTCATATGTGCCTTGACTGGGCCTTCAGCAGACCGAGTAACCTCTTGCTCAACCAGTGACCTTGGGTTCAAGCTGGTGAGCTTTGCTCAAACCAGATGAGCCCGTGCTCAAGCTGCAACCTCGGAGTCTCGAACCTGGGTCCTCCATGTCCCAGTCGGATGCTCTATCCACTGCGCCACCGCCTGGTCAGGCTGAACCTTTATTTTCTCTTTTGAAACATCGAGAAAATAGAAACTATCACAATGTTATATTTTGGATTTAAGATACAGTCCATGTAAGGTACATATGTAGATAGATCGATAAATAGATAGATATAAGTAAGATGTTCACACACATTATATAAACATACTTTCTTTAGAAACAGTGTTCATGGTGACTTTCTACAACAGAGCTACCATGATTGATGAGGATCAATTCTAGTTACACTCATGGTCGTGATTTGTTACCCAGAAAGAATACTAAGTGAAATCAGCAAAGGGGAAGGGGGCGTGGGGTGCAGTCCAGGGGAAACCAGGCCTACGTTCCCTGGGGGGCCTCTTCCAGCAGAGCCACATCAGATGTGCTTCAGTCCCCCAGCGATGTGTTGCAACACCAGTGAAATGCTGCCAACTGGGGAAGCTCAGTAAAGACTCACTCAGGGCCCTGGCCGGTTGGCTCAGCGGTAGAGCGTCGGCCTAGTGTGCGGGGGGACCCGGGTTCGATTCCCGGCCAGGGCACATAGGAGAAGCGCCCATTTGCTTCTCCACCACCCCCTCCTTCCTCTCTGTCTCTCTCTTCCCCTCCCGCAGCCAAGGCTCCATTGGAGCAAAGATGGCCCGGGCGCTGGGGATGGCTCCTTGGCCTCTGCCCCAGGCGCTAGAGTGGCTCTGGTCACGGCAGAGCAACGCCCCGGAGGGGTAGAGCATCGCCCCCTGGTGGGCGTGCCGGGTGGATCCCGGTCGGGCGCATGCGGGAGTCTGTCTGACTGTCTCTCCCGGTTTCCAGCTTCAGAAAAATACAAAAAAAAAAAAAAAAAAAAAAAGACTCACCCAGGCCGGGATATTTAGAGGGCATCACCTTCACGAAAGCACCCCTGCCTGGTACGTTCCCAAATCCCCAACTCCCAGAAGCACAGCAGGCGTTCCGCACAAACCAAACTGTTGATGCCATTCAGGAACAGTGACCGCTCTCATCAGTACATGATGGGGCCCTTCCCCAGAGTCAAGCTCCTAAAAGCCCAGCCAAGGCCCAGCGGGGTAAGCAGGCCTTTCTAAGAGGAGCAGGTAGGCCTGCTGTGAGCAGGGCCCTCCACCCACTGTGATGTCTCCCTCATGCTGTTACTGCTCCTGGGGGAAGGCGGGGCGAGCCCTCCAGCACAGGGGAGGGAGACAGAAAACACGGGAGAGCCGCTGGAGGTGAACTCCCTCTCTCCGCAGTGTCAGAGCATTGGAAGGCCGGTTCCATTATTGAGGACCTGGAGCTGAGCGCGGCTCCCTTCAGGAGTCTCCGAGAATGTGCTTCTAAAAGTGGAAGCTATTTAGCATGTGGGGTGATGAAAAGCACTGAAGAACGTGGGTAATAAAAACTGAAGCAGCTGGAAGGAAATGGCCTGATTAGAACCAAGTGGTCGGGCGGGGAGAGACAGCGTGGAGAGGAGCTGAGGTTGCTGAGCAGCCGTTTCAACCGACTCGGGGTCCTTGGCGGGAAGGGAGGGTCAGCGGCCCAGCGCCCCGACAGTCTGTGCTGGGTGGGGACGCCATGTTCTCTTTCCATCTGGACAGCTCTGCCAAGGGGAGAGAGACGTCTTAGAGAAAACGTTCTCAGAGCCGTGGTCAAGACCTTTGGGTTTTACTTTTTCTTATGAAGACAATTGTTTGCACTGTTTTAAACCAGTCCACTCTGGAAGCTGGATTGTGATCCAGGGTCAACGTGTTCTGTCTGTCAGTTTGGTTAGTTTGAAATCCATAAACACAACTTAAAAAATTTTTTTGTTGTTGTCTACTAAAGAATGAACTGGTCAGTTAGAGTATGTTCACAGGGTGGGCGAGAGCAGGCTCAGAGCTGTCCTGTGGAGGAAGACGACGGTGATGACTACGGTAACTTGATTACCTCGGAGGAATGTCCCAGAGGCTCAGTGCACTTAGGGCCGGTCCCCGAAGTGCTCAGGTTTCCGGCCCTCGTTATTTACACATTCTTGGACTGTACTGCTGGACTCGTGCATACTTTGGCACGGTTCTTTATAAACCTCCTCTTGCCCACCCCTGTACGTACAGTGAGCCTTTGGGTGTGCTTCAGGGGGAAGTGTCATATGCCTACAACTAAGTGAACTTAAGGAGACCACAGCGTGTTTCTGTGCCCTTGGCGTCATGTGGGAGGGACCATCTGAGACCACACAGAAGGGACCCTTACTTCTGTTTCTGGACTCACCCCTAACTCACACAGGGTTTGTGCTACCAAACCCATTCATTCTAAGTGTGTCCCGTCCCTGGGGATGGGAAGAGTAGGGCGAATACTCCTTCACTATTTTATTTTGTCATCTAACCAAAGAGCATAAAAGTAGCCATTTTTGTTTGGCTTTGTTTTAAAAAATAATACTTTCTCTTGTTCTTCTTCTTGCCGGAAATGGGCAGAGAATTTAGGGAAAAGTAAGTAGTTGTGTTTATGGGAATTATACTTTGGTGGGCTCGTGGTTTGGAATGTAAATTGATGAGGTGATTGTATTCAGTTTTCATCTTGTATCACTTGTGGTCACTTGTGTACACATAACCCAACTAGTGCCACTGTAGTTAGGCCTCAATTCTCCATACGAAGGAAGAAAAAGAGACATAGAGTGTGTGTGTGTGTGAGAGAGAGAGAGAAAGAGAGAGAGAGAGAGAGAGAGAGAGAGAGATGTGGGCGTAGACTTGGATTTGAATAGGAGTATGTCTGAGGTCTAAGAGTTCACAATACATGCAAGTACGAGGTAGCAGTACTACTTACATTGCTCAAGGGAATTTGTGGGTTGATCGGGCGTCTCAACCTGCTTCACTGAGGATTCTGTTGTGCTCCTTTATCTGGAGTCCTGTGATTGCCAACCCAGAATGGGCTGCTCAGTCTTGTTCTAGGTTGAGTTTTTTTTTGTTTTTTTTTTTGTTGTTTTTTTTTTACAGAGGCAGAGATAGACAGGGACAGACAGACAGGAACGGAGAGAGATGAGAAGCATCAATCATCAGTTTCTCGTTGCGCATTGCAACTTCTTAGTTGTTCATTGATTGCTTTCTCACATGTGCCTTGACCCCGGGCCTTCAGCAGACCGAGTATCCCCTAGCTGGAGCCAGCGACCTTGGGTCTAAGCTGGTGAGCTCTTTGCTCAAGCCAGATGAGCCCGCGCTCAAGCTGGCGACCTCGGGGTCTCGAACCTGGGTCCTTCCGCATCCCAGTCCAATGCTTTATCCACTGCGCCACCACCTGGTCAGGCACCTAGGTTGAGTTTTAAAGCCCCATGGAGTATAGGTCAAATAGAGAAGGAAAAGTACCAAGATCATAATTAGGAAAGCTTTTTCCCCCCAACCTCTTTACTGAACTTGTGCCATGTACTTTGAAAACTGAGTATCTCTTGCTTAGTCATAGAGGCATTGAGTTACCAGTTGGATTCCCTTGGGGGCAGATGCAGGTCAGAGTTAGCATGCTGGAGTGTTTACGAGGGCGTCCCTGTGGGCTCAACGCCTGCGAGAGGGAGGCCATGCATGCAGGACGGGCAGGAGAAGCTGGGCTTGGAGACAGCCTCAGCCAACCCCGTGGAGCGTCTGGAGCCAACATGGTCTTTCAGAGTTGGCCCATGGTGAAGTCACATGTCTGGGCCTTGATAGTTCCATCTGGATCAGTCATTGAATATGGAGAGCTCAAGGAAGGGCAAGGCAGACAGCTCTGTGCCCTTGAGACAATCCCAGGGAGACTGATGGCCTAAAGCCATCTGCTGACAGCAGGCCCAGCAGCAGAGGCAGAAAGTCCTTCTGGAAGGGGAGTGGATGGTGCTCTCTTTTGGGTCCGTCACACATTGGACCAGTTTTAAGCATTTGAAGATTGTTAGGTCTGTAGAGTAAGAAATGAACGGTTCAGATGGGGTGTGAGTACCTTAGAAGGCACGTCTCTGGAAATGGTTGACCCACACCCAACAGTTTTGAAAGATATTTATAATTCCTTGAAATTAAATCAGTATATTGCTACCCCTGTTTCTAACCATAACTTTGTCAATTGTTGGGTAAAAACGTAGGGCGTCATATCTTTCCTCACCTTGTATAGTTCAGTGTGTATCATTGTGGGGCTACCTGTTGTAGGGCCTTCTGTGTTTAGAAACTGCTACTCATTTGTGCTTGTTCAGAAACACTGGAATCTGCCAGCAGGAACCCGGGAAATAAGAATGAAACACTAAATCCAGCAGAAATGACTGTTTGCTTTATTTTCTGTCTGACCATGTTTTACCGACTGCCTCTTCAGCATCCCAACCCCTTTCACTTAAAAAAAAACAAAACACCAGACTGTATAGCTTTATTCTTTTAAAAATGTCTCACATTGGTAAAACTTACTACTAACTAATTAATTAATGCAGGTAAGATGAAGTGAGCAGGTTTTTAACCGAAGACCAGTAAACTTCCCCAGAAGAAATTACATAAAGAATCAAACTTCCAGTTCAGTTGGAAATAAGATGGTTTTCCTTAGGAGTTAGCTTTTATGCTTTCTTTACCTTTTAAAATAGAACCGAGCCTGACCAGGCAGTGGTGCAGTGGATAGAGCGTTGGACTGGGATGTGGAGGACCCAGGTTTGCGATCCCGAGGTCGCCAGCTTGAGCGCGGGCTCATCTGGTTTGAGCAAAAGCTCACCAGCTTGGACCTGAGGTCACTGTCTTGAGCAAGGGGTTACTCGGTCTGCTGAAGGCCCATGGTCAAGGCACGTATGAGAAAGCAATCAATGAACAACTAAGGTGTTGCAACGAAAAACTGATGATTGATGCTTCTCATCTTTCTCCGTTCCTGTCTATCTGTTCTTGTCTATCCCTCTCTCTGACTCTCTCTCTCTCTGTAAAAAAAAATAATAATAAATACATAAAATAAAATAGAACCTAGTATCTCCTTTATAAGAAGTATTTAACTGGATCTAATGTTAATTTAAGGGCCATTCTCAATTAAAATTTGATCAAGCCTGACCTATGTTGGTGTAGTGGATAGAGTGTTGACCGGGGACCCTGAGCTCCAAGTTTGAAACCCTGAGGTCTCTGGCTTGAATGCGGGGTTGCTGGCTTGAGTGTGGGATCATACACATGACCCCATGATCGCTGGCTTGAGCCCAAGGTCGCTGGCTTGAGTCAAGGGGTCACTTGGTCTGCTGGAGCCCCCCCTCCCCCCCCCCGCCCCGGTCAAGGCACATATGAGAAAGCAATCAATGAACAACTAAGGTACCATAACTATGAGTTGATGCTTCTCATCTCTCTCTTCCTGTCTCTTTCTCTCTCTCACTCACTTAAAAAAAAAAAAGAAATGTCAAAATGTTAGTCCCTCTCAATAGCCAAAATGTCTTTCATCTCAGAAGTAGTACTTACTATATCTCCCATAGGGATTAAGGAACATAGTCCTCTTTGGAAATAGGTGCCCCCCCCCCCCATACTTTCCAAGACTGTCCTGCTCAACCAGCCTTCGCCTAGTCATGTTTAGGTATTTCTTCCATTGAATTTTCCCTATTTTTCTGTGGACTGCAAAGCGTGAGAAAGGGGTTAAAGAATATTGACCAGCATGGTGGCTGAGAACAAAGGCTTTGAAATGGGAGAGACAGCTCCCCCCCAAGTTCTCTAGCCGTGTGACCAAGAACAACCGACCTGACTTAATCTTCCCAGCTTCTTTCCCCGTAGACCTGGGACGATAGCACCCACCTGCCGTGCGGTGAGGAGGAACCCACGTGGCCTCCTGTGTGCACAGCACTCAGCATGGCGCCCCCGCCAGCCCGCCAGCCGGCAGGAATGGCAGCCCTTGTTGTTACAGCGCTCGGAAACCGCCGGGCGCTGTTTGGTTTTTCATACTCCGTGATGACAGGCATGCTGCTTGAAGAAGTGTTTGAACTCGCCTCTTTGAAAGTTCAGTTTCTCCAGGTGATCCCGCACACCTGTGATACGGCTGATCTCAGGGTATAAATTTCCCCACTGCACCCAATTTCCTTTTCACCACGCACAATTCATTTCTGATGTTAGTCGCTGAACTTGGAACCTTCTGGTTTTGATCGGCCGGTCAGGGCTCTGCTCTGCGGCCGGTTCTTTCCTGAGCCTGCTCCATATGTTCCGGAAGGGGCGGGTCCGCCAGCCGCGCGGGCAGTCTCGCCGACCCGAAGCCGGGGACAGAGGTAGGCTGCCGCGTCCGGCGACTCGGGGTGGACAGCTGGGCGGGATGATTAATCGTTTAGCATCTTTGTTCTTTCTGTTTAGTTACGGCGCTCGAGCTGTTTAAATCACTCTAAAAATAACACGCCTGACATTTCTCCGGTTTTAAAAAAACAACCTGAAGCAATCATCCTCTGCCTATTACCGAGGAAGTGTTTTCGGTGAGAAAGGAGAGAAAATTGCCTGACTTGGGGGAGAAGAAGAATTCTGAAGAGCTTCGTGGTGGAGAATATGTTAAAAGCTGCAAGGCTCGCCAGCGTGGCTGCAAGTGTGTATTTAAGAGGCTGAGATTGGCATCCGAGGGCCCTCGGGCTCTGTAGCGGGTCCCAGTCTGGCATCCATGCCTGGTTGGGACCCGTCTCAGATGCCCGCTGCTGACACTCTCCACATAAGACACATATTTGAGATTTCTCAGCACTTAGAGCCCTCCAGGAATCTCAGAAGTGGACTTAGTAAAGTATCAGAGACCAGACATCACGGTTTGATTTCAAATTTAGCTACCTTTCTTTCCTTCACACGCTGTTTTCTAACCGTAAAGGACTGCTCGTTCATCTGTCGCTCGTGCCTAAGCCTGAGACCTGGTTTAAGGATTCTCCGTAGCAGCAGACTTACAACGTGGGTGTCAACATTCGCCCGTGTCGTAGGCGTGTCCTAAAATACTTGCACAGCACACTGAAGATCATAACTGCAGATCGTCATTTAAACCCCTCCATACACCTTTCTATTTATAGGAATACCTTAGACAGCCTTTTTCTAGCTGTTCTTTTTGATAATTGCCTTTTGTAGCTGCTGATTTTTAAGAATCAGATTTGAGAAAGGTATAGAGCATGCATGGTAACTGACTAGAAGCAGAATATGTTGATCCTTTGGTAAATAAAGTACTGACTTTGCCTTGGGGAGTTATTTTGATTAGGAGGGAAGAACTTAATATTTTTTTAAAAAGTCTCTTATGAAGTCGATTCCAGTGATACCTTTTGTTATCAGGAATTCTGTAGCGGAGGAAACCCTGTAATATTGGTGATGTGTATTGGGCTCCTGCTCTGTGCAGGGCTGTTCTTCTGGTTTATGTAAAGTACTGAGTTCCATCCTCACAGCGACCCACTTTACAGATGAGAAAACTGACAGAGAATTGAATACTTGCCTACGACCACATCACAGTGAAGCGGCCCGTTAGGCACAGGAATAGGTTCCGGAGGGGCTTCTTTTGAGTTACTCCTCAATGAGTTTCTTCTCCCTTCTTCCTAGAAGACCGGGAGACCTTGCTCTCCTGCCGTTAGGCCCCAGGTTGAAAGGATATTTTTCTCTTGGACTTTAAAGGGCTGTAGCCTAGATAGTGGGTCCCCATGTTCTGGTGCTTGGGGAGTGTGGCCCGCCCCTCAACTGCTACATCTCTTTAGCTGGTTCCCTAACTCTCCTCAGCTGCTGTTGCCTAGTTCAGAGGGGTTACAAACGTGCCCCCAACAATCCTTCCCTGTACAGACTCACTTTATTGGAAGCAGCGTGTTCCTAGATGATTGTTATTTAGGGTTTTATTTAGAGTTTCACCATTTGATGTAGTTTTCTCCTAATAGAAATCCTTGGAAGGGAAAAGAACTCAGGGTTGAAATGAGGTTTTGTTCTCAGTGAAGTCACAATGATCTCTGCTTTGGTTTGCTTAAAGCTATTACGAAGTTACAAGGTTAGTTGTCCTCACTAAATCACTCCGGGGGTTTCCGATGACTTCAGGTTTCCTGATATCAAGGCCCTGTGCTCTGCGCTTGCTCCGTGTGGCTGAACAGGAGATGTACTGGCGAGGGGGTGTGTATCCTAGCACACCAGAATATCTACACCTACATCTGTATGTAAAATAGTATAAGGCCCTGGCCGGTTGGCTCAGTGGTAGAGCCAATGTGCTTCGGCCTGGCGTGCAAGGGGTCCTGGGTTCGATTCCCGGCCAGGGCACACAGGAGAAGCGCCCATCTGCTTCTCCACCCCTCCCCCTCTCCTTCCTCTCTGTCTCTCTCTTCCCCTCCCGCAGCTGAGGCTCCATTGGAGCAAAGATGGCCCGGGCGCTGGGGATGGCTCCTTGGCCTCTGCCCCAGGCGCTAGAATGGCTCTGGTCGCAACAGAGCAACCCCCCCCACCGAGGGGCAGAGCATTGCCCCCTGGTGGGCATGCCGGGTGGATCCCGGTCGGGCGCATGCGGGAGTCTGTCTGACTGTCTCTCCCCGTTTCCAGCTTCGGAAAAATACAAAAAAAAAAAGAAAGAAAGAAAGAAAGAAAAAAAAAATAGTATATACAAAAGTATCTCTAGCCTGACCAGGCGGTGGCGCAGTGGGTAGAGTGTCGGACTGGGATGCGGAGGACCCAGGTTCGAGACCCTGAGGTTGTCAGCTTGAGTGCGGGCTCATCTGGTTTGAGCAAAGCTCACCAGCTTGGACCCAAGGTCGCTGGCTTGAGCAAGGGGTTTACTCGGTCTACGGTAGCCCCGCCCCCCAGTCAAGGCACATATTAGAAAGTAATCAATGAACAACTAAGGTGTCACAACGAAAAACTAATGATTGATGCCTCTCATCTCTCTTCGTTCTCGATCCCTCTCTCTGATTCTCTGTCTGTAAAAAAAAAAAAAAAAAGTAGTATCTCTAGCACAAATAGTAAAATTTAAACCGAGCCTTAATTTTCTTGGTAAATTTGGTTTAATACCTGCCTCACAGGGCCGATGTGAGATTAAGCAAGATGACATGTACGACATCTAGCACAGTGGTGGACCTTTAGTTATAAGTATCCTGTAAATAGTAACTATCTTCCCGTCTTCACACTCGCTACGTTCTAGACTGGCGGCTGACTCTGACAGCCATCCCAAGTTACTAGTCTGTGCCAATTACAGGGAACCTATTCTTGTCAGAAACTGGATTGGTAACGGACAGGTGACCCACTCAGTCAATCACAAAGGAGGATCTGTTCTAAGGCCTCTGACAAAAGCTTCCTTTTTCTTCTAAGAAAGAGATTCAAGAAATAGGTGGCTCACCCTCTTCTTCCTCTGGAATGCTTGTCTGGATATGATACTTGGAACTGCTCTCGTTCCCATTTTATGACGAGGAACCGACCTGAGGGCAAAGCCCTCTCTGAGTCTGGAGGGTAGAGATTGTGGTAGACCCAGTGGCCCCCAGGGAGTCCACGTCCTTGTCCCTGGAACCTGGGACTGTATCCCTTTACGCTGCAACAGTGACCTTGCAGATGTGATTAAGGGTGTGGGCCTTGAGGGGCAGAGATTAGTTTGGATTATTTGAATGAGCACAATGTAATCACAAGGGTCCTTAAAAGTGGAAGAGGAAGGCCTGGTGGCACAGTGGATAGAGCATCGACCTGGGATGCTGAGGTCCCAGGTTCAAAACCCCAAGGTCACCAGTTTGAGCATGGGTTCATCCGGCTTAAGTGCAGGCTCACCAGCTTGAGCGAGGGGTCACTGACTTGAGTGCAGGATCATCAACATGATCTCAAGGTTGCTGACTTGAGCCCAAAGGTCACTGGCTTGAACCCAAGGTCGCTAGCTTGAGCCCAGGGTCGCTGGCTTGAGCAAGGGATCACTGGCTCGGCTGGAGCGCCCCCCCCCCCCCGCCAGTCAAGGCACATATGAGAAGCAATCAATGAACAACTAGGATGCTGCAACTATGAGTTGATGCTTCTCTCATCTCTCTCCTTTCCCCTCTCTCTCCCTCTCTCCCTCCCTCTCTCTCTCTCTCTTTAAAAAAAACTTGGAAGAAGGAGGCAGGAGAGTCAGTGTCAGAGGGATGCAGTGTGACAAAGATGTCACCATTCATTGCTGACTCTAAAGATGGAAGGGGCCACGAGCCAAGGGATGCAGGCAGCCTCTAGAACCTGGCAAAAGCAAGGACACAGGCTCTTCCTTGGAGCCTCCAGAGAGGAGTGCAGCCCTGCTGACGCACTGACTTTAACCCAGTGCGACCTGCATCAGACTTCCAACCTCCAAAACTGTAAGAGAAGACACTTGTGTTGTTTTAAGCCACCAAGTCTATGGTAATTTGTTACAGCAGCAGCAGGAAATTAATGCAGGGACGGAAAGAACCTGGATACATAATGGCTTTGCTGAACTTCTGAACCAGCTGACCCTGGAGCTACCCCTGAATTTCTCAGCACAGGAGACAGTCTTTCTATGTTGTTTGTTTAGTTTGAGTCTGATTCTCTGCTACTTGTAGCCTCAGCTGTCCTGATTGATACACACATGCTTAGCAGAGTTACTGTATATAAAGTGGACTCTAAATAAGTATTCCTTGAATTGCGAAAAAGTGTTGGAGAAAAGCTCCAGAATTCACATCTAAAGAAGCAGGGCTGTTTTCTGATCCTAAGTGTAATAACTTAAAACTTTTTTTTTTTTTTAATAAAAGACACAAAAGATGTTTGGACGGACGGATAAATTACTGGAATACTGAGATGGTCTGGAACTACAGCAGGTGCACTTTCCAATTGCCAGATTCATTTCCTATTGTGACCTCCAGGCATTCGAAATTCTACTTTCCAAAATACCATTTCCCAACATTCTGTGACCATGCCAAGAAGTGATTATTTTTACAAATCCAGACGATTTCCTAATTTAGGATAGCTCCGGCAGAGGTGGGAACGGAGGGGGACTTCGACTCCTTCTCCGCCTCCACGGAGTGGGAACGGGACCGCTCCCACCGAATGTTGCTGACAACCCTGAAAGCAGTTATCATCGGACAGCTGTTCCGTGGCCTCGGTGAACTCAGCTGGAGGCCCAGCCCGGCTGCACATCCAAGAGGCCAAAGATCAAATGCTATTTTGGTTGGTTTCCAGGCCTTCGCCCTACCACCTCTGGGTTTCAAATTAGCTTTTTAATTTCTTCTCCAAAGACCATCCCAGGCCCCACACCTCCATTCGCCTCACACCCCCCCCCCCACTCCCCAAATACACTCGCTGAGCACCACCTCCCACTCTCCCTCCCCTTCACCAGAAAGGTCTTCCTTCTGAAGCCGGTGAAGAGCGTGTCCGTGGGAAACGGGACTCCCTGTCACAGCCTCCAGCCGCTCTCTGCGCGTCCAGCCAGGGCCTCTTCTATTGGTCGCATATTTAATATATTCTATTCAGCGCCTTTGGTCGTGATGGTCCCCTGGGATCTGACTTGTACTGTAAGGGGAGTGGGGCAGGTGGGGGCTGGGGGGGCCGCGCGTGCAGGGGACAGGCCATCACAAGCCTAACTCCCAGACGGGGGACGGGCCGTGGACCACACAGGGTTGGATGAACCAGTGTCAGTGAGCTTCCGGGCCTGGGAAGTGAACCCTCTGGCTCCCCACACCAATTTCTAGCCAAGCTGGGCTCTAGAAACAAGAAGAGCTTAAAAGAAGAGGGAGGCCCAGCCCATCCTACTGAGAGTTCCCTAGAGGACTTGCACACGGAGGTCCGCGACAGCGGGAGGGGGAGTTCGTTCACTGGGGGTGCTCTCTATGTGACTTGACCTTGCAGGGCTGATCTTTCAGGTGCTCATGTGTGTACAGGAACCTCTCGTTCTGCTGCTGTCATGCAGAGAGCCAGAAGTCACGGTCACCTTGGCCATCGGCCCCTGCTTTCATTTCTCCACCCGCCCTTCCTTAGGCTCAGCATCAACCCCCAGAGCTGGGTACTTCCTATGTCCCATCAGAACCTCTCAGAGCTACACTGTGTTTTAAAGGACCGATTCCCGCTCCTAGGAAGCAATATAATTGCGTAACGAAATTCTAGTGTTCAGAAATAGAAATACATTTATGTTAAACTTCTAGTTGAACAAAGTTTTTTGTTTTCTATTTTTCTTTTTCAATTTGGTAGCTAAATCCCGTTATCGGTTGAAGAGAGTTTTCTTTCCCTCTTACCCACCTTTCTCTAGCATCGGTCTTCTTCCCCACGAGCACTCTTGTGTTTGAAAGGAGGGAAAAGAGAGCTAATCATTTCAGGTATGTCCGGCCAGACAAAGCTCCCCCCGGAAGTTCTCAAAGGCTGAGACTGTCTGGGGTTAAAATAAATTAAGATATTTAGAGTAAAACATCAGAGAAGATTCCAGATTATGAGTTGCTGGAATTTGAGTCCCACACCAGCCCCATCATGGTGATGATGAAACGGCTGTTGGGACCTGTCTCATACTCACTCGTTATTATTTGACCCCAACCGAACAAATCATGTACCTTCGACTAAGAAACATTACAGTCGGTTCCTCTACATTTTAGCTGTAAATCACCAAGTTAAGAGATTGAAGAGAAAAGCATACATCCGGTGAAGCTCAAATGAAACCAAACAAGAAAAAAGACCCAAACTGCCCAACTCAACTTTTCTAAGCAGCGAAACTTTTGTTCAGTTTTCTAAGAATGCAGGGACTGTGTACATATGTGTGTGAGTGTGTGTATATATATATATATATATATATATATATATATATATGTATTATGTGTACATTTAAATTGCACACGTTTTTCTTATCATTTGGGGGGAAAATACTCAGCTCCTTGAGTATTTTTTCATTCTTCTATAAATACTTACTTTTCCTTGAAAGGGAAACTTAGAGATGGGCTTATTTATAAAATTATAGAAATAATTTAGACATATGTATTGTGGGAGCTATTATAACTCTTGGAATAGGAACTGTCATTACTCTTAGCAGCCACAAGCTAGACACTCTTTTAAGTTCTGTAAGTCATTTAGAAATCGTGAACTCTAGCAGGGGCCGTATCTATGTCACAGGCACCATCTCATTTGGAAAAATTACAAAAGACATTGTATCCAAAGGGAATCAGTGCTTACTTTGGAAGATTACATTAAACGTTGAAATAATGCCTGGTGTAAGTTCTCCAATAGATTGTCTGTCCTTGTAGATAGCAGACTTAGTAACAAAGTGTGAGATGAAAAGATGAGATGCAGTGACATTGACTTGTGTGACCCCGCTGTTTTCTCTGCCAGGAGATGGATTTAAGCGGAACCAGCTCCAGCTAGTCTTTGAGCCAGACTTTAAGAAGTTAATGGGATCATGGTGAGGTTGAGATCTGGGAAAAGTGAACAATTCAGAAGATAAATGCTGGAAGGGAAAGGCAGTATAAACAGAGGAGAGAGTTCTGAAATTCATGCAGAAGTTTTGTGGGCTAAAGGTTGTGTGGGCGCCATTACTTGAAGATGGAGTGAAGGAGTGATGTAAGGCAAAGCCGTCTGATCCATTTTTGTGTTCCTGGGGCTGAGCAAGGCGCCGGGTGCACAGTCTGTGCTCTGCAAATGCCTGTTCTGTTGTTAGAAGGCAGGAGAAGGTAGCACCCATCAGGGAGAGAGGCCACACAGGGGGCCTTGTTTCAGGACGTCAGTTGGACTTCTTCCATTGGTGGAGAAGAGCATGCATGCGCACCAAATACTGAGCAGAGCATGCAGCTCTTGTCTCCGACTCCTTTCACTGAGAAGACATGCGTCTGAGACTCACTCATGTTGTGTGTATCAGTAGTTTTCTTTTTATCGCAGAAGAATATTCCACTGTATCTCTGTACCGCAACTCGTCCATTCATTCACCAGCTGAAGGTTCCAGCTTTTGACAATATTGAATAAAGATGCTGCAAACAATTTATGTTTAAATTTTTGTGTGAACAAATGTTTTTCTTTCTCTTGAGTAAATGCCCAGGAATAGAATTGCTGGTTTATAGGGTAAGCATTGGTTTAGTTTGCTGAGAAATTGACGAACTGTTTCCCAGAGTGTCTGCACCAGCAGCGTGTGAGAATTTCAGTTGTAGCTTATTCTTCTCAGCTCCTGGTATTGTCATTCAAATATTCAAAAACAATGTTTTGGCCCTGGCCGATTGGCTCAGTGGTAGAGCGTTGGCCTGGTGTGCAGGAGTCCCGGGTTTGATTCCCGGCCAGGGCACACAAGAGAAGCACCCTTCTGCTTCTCCACCCCTCCCCCTCTCCTTCCTCTCTGTCTCTCTCTTCCCCTCCTGCAGCCAAGGCTCCATTGGAGCAAAGTTTGCCTGGGCGCTGAGGATGGCTCTATGGCCTCTGCCTTAGGCACTAGAATGGCTCTGGTTGCAACAGAGCAATGACCCAGACAACCCAGACGGGCAGGGGCATGTCGGGTGGATCCCGGTCGGGTGCATGTGGGAGTCTGTCTGACTGCCTCCCCGTTTCCAGCTTCAGAAAAATACAAAAAAAACCCCAAAAACAAACAAACAAACAAAAAAACCCAAAAACAATGTTTTGTATAATTCTTTTTTTGATTGATTTTTAGAGAGGAGGGAGAAAGATAGAATGAGAGAGAGAGAGAGAGGGAGGGAGAGAGAGAGAGAGAGAGAGAGAGAAGCATTCATTTGTTGTTCTGCTTAGTTGCATATTCATTGGTCACTTCCCATATGCGCCCTGACCAGGTTGGAACCTGCAACCTTGGTGTTTAGGGATGATGCTCTAACTGAGCTAACTAGCTGGGGCCCAAAAACTTTTTACCCATTTTTTAGTACAGTATCTCTTTAAAATTTTTTTCTATTAATACTTTTTATAGAGCTTACCCTTACACTTCAAAAGCAAAATCTCTTTCTGAAGAGTGAAATTTTTATATTAAGTTTGTTTTAAAAAAGTAGGGCCGATTCTCATTATTTGCGGTGCTTATGTTCCATAAAGTCACCGTGAACACTGAATTAATGAGAATTGAGCCCCCACTACCAGAGTCATACAGGGTTAAGTCCCCACAAGCCTTTGACCACAGCGTTTTCACAACTGACCAATATGTAGCCTTGTTTTAAGTGTGTTTCTGTCTAAAGACACATGATTTAATAAGTTTTGTTGATTTTTCACCAGTGAGTTCAAGGTCAACATTCTGAACAATGCCTATCTAATAATACTACATGCATTTTCCCTCTAAGGCACGTCACAACCAATACTTGAGCGTCGTTCTAAATGAGCGAAATCACTAACAAAAAGCACAAAATTGTGAAAAACAAGGCACCAAATAGACTAGGAAGGAGACCCTTGTTTCGAGTATGAGATGTGACATCAAGAAGGGGAAAACGTCACCGAGCCTCTCCTCAGCTGGGAATGTCACTCAGGGGACCCAGGTTTGTGCCACTTTGCACATGTCTAGTCGTGAGTGTGAAAGTGCCCCAGTATTGTATTCGGGGTTACAAATCAGTATCGATGAGTAGGTAAATTCACCCATATTATGTATTTTAGAACGTGCTTAAATTTTGTTCGGTTTAAACAATGATACGTAGTAATTTGGTGTAATGCCAAACATAATTAGACATGTCTGTTGCAATAAATTGATGTGAGATAATTAACTTGCTAACCTAGTACCATGGAATATGCAGGTTGCTCTTAAAATGTTCCTGAGATTTTACCCCATTGCAAAAACACACTCTTATTTATGTTAGAGCCCGTACACCATTCCAATGTATTAAGCATGCAGTTAATTCTCCGAAAGTAGTATAAAATGTTGACCTCCAAATTTTATCATAGTTATTGCTATAGGGTGTGTGTTTAAATTCGCAGAGACAGATTAATGTACCAAACAAACCTCTATTGCCTAAAAGTAATTATAATTTTTCTAGATTGACTGTCGATCTGATCGAGGCCCCAAAGAAATCACCCCTCTTTACTAAGACAGAACAATAAATTGGTTTTCCTGAATACAGTGGGTAAAGAATCCAAGTTCTTGACCTTGAATATTTCACTGGTAGTGTTCTGTGCAGTAGGGAACAATCAGGATGACATTTGCTGAAATGTTTGAGATTTATAACTTAATAGCTTGAGCATATGTGCCAAAAAATAAAAATCTTAAATCCCATCAAATCAAGATTAATTCCCTATTAGCATCCTAGCCCATAGTATAGTGCAGGTGGCGTAATAAGCTGTCCCTCTCCATATATCGTTACAAAACAAGCTGTTTGGGCGGTGACATGAAACATTGTGTGTCTTCTCTCTCACTCTCGGTGGGAAACAGAAAACAACCCAACCGCTGCTCAGTCATTCTCGGTGTGGATTTTGGCATTTCATTAGGAAGTGCTATCTCACAAACCTTTTCACTGAGACGCACATGCAACTCTCGGGAAACTGCTGAATTCCCTGGCTTTGTACTCCTGCCAAAACCCTGTTGCTTCTCCCCTTTATTAACAACTGCGTATTTATCCCTCCCTATCTTTGTGAGAGGAGCCCAGGCAGCACTCCCTTGCAAAGGAAAACAGTAGTTTGCTTCCTCCCTCTCACTAGCTTGGCAGAAATTAATCCCCTGGGCTAGATCTAGTCTTCTTTCTATTCAGCTTTAATTTAATAGTGTGAACTGTGGACCAAGGGGTACTAGCAGAAATGGTACAATCATGATTGTGTTTCTTCATTAAGATGTGTTTTTGAAACATGTGCCAAAATTGTTCATGACATGTTGTCCTTAAGCCTTCGATTAGTCTAGAAAAGTAGATGATGGTGTTGCTAAGTTGGCTTCCAATGAATATGCAGTCGGTCAGCAAACATTTAGTGAGGATCTACTATGTGCCAGGCGTTCTTCTAGGCCAGTGGTAGTCAACCTGGTCCCTCCCGCCCACTAGTGGGCGCTCCAGCTTTCATGGTGGGTTGTAGCGGAGCAACCAAAGTATAAATAAAAAGATAGATTTAACTATAGTAAGTTGTTTTATAAAGATTTATTCTGCCAAACTTAGCAAAAATCCGGCATAAAGTACTTGGTAAGTGATTATTATTATATGCTTTAACTTGCTGTAACTCTGCTTTATAAATTTTATAAAGTAAAGTTACTTCCCTACTTTATAAATCACCATTACTGTGGAGCCGGTGGGCAGTTAGACAGTTTTACTACTAACAGAGATACAAAGTGGGCGGTGGGTATAACAAGGTGGACTCCCCCTGCTCTAGGCTTGCGCAGTGCCGTGGTGAGTGAGATGGCCCCGGGCCCCTGTGTAAGTGCACCATGTTCCTGAGCTGAATGTCTTGGGTTAAAATGCCTGTTATTAGAAGATGACAAAAAATCAAGTGCAGAAAACCTAAATGTACCTAAAGTTTCAAAATGGCTTAAAAAATGATAAGTTGAAAGCATGTTAATAGTTTATTAAAAGTGAAAAATTTGTCCCTGGCTGGCTGGCTCAGCGGTGGAGTGTCAGCCCGGTGTGTGGAAGTCCCGGGTTCGATTCCTGGTCAGAGCACACAAGAGAAGAGACCATCTGCTTCTCTACCCTCCCCGTCCCTCTTCTCTCTGTCTCTCCATCTCTCTCCTCCCACAGCCATGGCTCATTCGAGTGAGTTGGCCCTGAGCACTGAGCATGGCTCCATGGCCTCACCTTAGGTGCTAAGATAGCTCAGTTGCCAAGCAGTGAAACAGTGGCCCCTGATGGGCAGAGCATCGTCCCCTAGCCGGCTTGCCGGGTGGATCCCAGTTGGGGCACATGCGGTAGTCTGTCTCTCTGCCTCCCCTCCTCTCACTAATAATAATAATAATAGTAATAATAATAATAATAAGTGCAAAATTTTGGGAAATTTAATAACTCAAACTTAATACAAAATAAAACATGTCAGCAGGTTGATCTATTTTTTCAAATTTGTCACTTTGGTTCCAATTTTCTTGGAACCGAAGCACAGCTTGCCTGGTGTTTTAAAGCTCTTCCCTTCAGGAGCTGCACTCGTCTCATGGTCCTAGGAAAACCCCCACAGAACGCTGTTCTTCTTCCTGAGACCCCGGACTATCTTGTATGAATGGTGTAACAAGCTATATTTCTTCATTTGTTGTTGCAAAACAAACTCTCTTGGCAGTGACATGAAATATCATGTCTCTTCTTTCTCACTCGCAGTGGGAAAAGGAATAAAAGTCCTCCTCGGTCATTTCTCTTTGTGGATTTTGGCATTTCTTTGGAAAGTGCCAATATAGCTATTTGTTTTTGATGTTGCTCTGCAAAGCTGTATGCAGCTACAGCCTTCCAAGTCACAAAGCAAACTCAGTCCCTACGAGTTCTCCCAATTCGGGTCAGAAAGGTGGGAAACTTTTATTTTTCTAGGCAGGGAGTCCATGAATAAATACACTTGCAACCTGCTCGGCCTCCCCAAGTGCCCCTCCGCAGGCAGCCCCCCCCCTCGGAGCTGCACATCAATCTGTCGCTGACGGTCAGCGGAGCCGCGGAGAGCCAGTGTTATTGTGAGCCTACAGCGGGATGACTTGCTTCCCAGCTGGTGATCAATCTGCAGTCGATGCCCCGTGTTTGCCTGGACAAATGAGCCGGACCCCTCTGCCACATCTCTCTGCCAACTTTTGAAAGAAAGGGTCTGTTTTCAATTCTTTTCGGGGGTAAAGAGAAAAAGTCTGTCTCCCTTAACACAACCAGCTATTGAAAAATCTATGCAAATACCCACGGCCAGTGCCCTTAGTAAATTGTTTTGAGGGGTCAGGAAGTTGCACTAAAAAAAGAAGAGAAAAAAAAATACGTTTGTATATTCACACACACACACACACACACAGTAAATACCTTTTGTCTTTCTTTGGCAAGTGCTGTGTGCGCAAGCTGCTTGTGCCACCGCTGGAGGCTTTTTACTGCAATGTGAGAACTTCCCGGGGTCAGGATTTTAGTTGCTTTCTCCGAGCTCAAGGGGAAGCCGACAGTTTGATACCAATGTGAAATGTGCTACAGAGCTCTTATTTAGGCTTATTATTATCCCTAAATAATAATAACGTGGTGGAGGGGTCCCCCTCGTTTGTCCAGGCAAACACGTTGCCACAAGTTGATTACCAGCTGAGGTGGAAATAATTCCCTTGATCCAGTGCTAATCAGAACACACAATGTGGTCTTACTAGTTGTGAACTTTTAAAAAATATATATTGGTCAATTGATTTCAGAAAGACAGAGAGAGGAAGGGGGAGAGAGGAGAAGCATTCATTCATTGGTTGTTCCACTTAGTTGTGCATTCATTGGTTGCTTCCCGTACGTGCCCTGACCGGGGATCAAACCCGCAATCTTGGCGTTTTGGGACGATGCTCTCACCCACTGAGCTAACTGGTCAGGGCCTAGCTGTGAACTTTTAAGAGAACTTCATTAAAGTTCACTAGGGCAGAGAGGTGCCTGCACAGTCCAGAAATCATGGCATAGCAGAGGGACTCTGAGCTGGTGGAGCTGAGGAAGTAATCGCGAGGAAAATGTATGGAGGGTCATGTGAGCGAGGAACGGAGTGAGGACCCGTGGGCAGGGAGCAGGCGTGCCAGGAAGATCTCTGCATACTGAACCGCACTGCGACACGGGGCTCAGGTGTGTCTGCCGCCCGTGCGAGTGAGTCCCTGCTCGCCAAGGAGTATCATCCACTACAGGGGCGAGGGAACTCTTCCTGGATGGGGACGGCAGAGGGGAAGGGTCAGAAAGAGAAGTCGTGTATCATCCGGTGGAGATTTAGTAACGCAGAGGATTGTTCTGTCTGGCCTGTGAGGACGCGAGCCCTCTGGGTAAACAGATTCTATTGCATGTAGCGCAGGTGTATGAAGGAGCAAGGGGTGATTCGCACCGGGGCCAGGGTGGGTGGAGTCCTCGTTTCTCCAGGGAAAGTGGGGGGTCCCCAGGCCACGTTGGAGCTAGTGAAGATAAAGTAGATGAGATAGAGGGGAACTCTGGAAAGAAAGGGGAGATCACGTGAGCTTGCTGCTCAGTTGGGACATTCTTCTTGAGACATAGAAGGGATTTCTGGCTTAGCGAGCACTTGTATCCGATGAGCTTAATGGTACCTTCCAGCGTCCTGTCCCACATGGAACTGTAGCAGGCTGTCCCACACTGCTGGATTGCATGCCCCCCGAGGGTAGGGACTGACTGTGTGTGGCCCATCTCTGCACTGTCCTCACCCACACAGATGGCACACAGGAGATGTTTGATGAACGAGCGACTCCATTCTCAGGTCTGTTTCTGCAAAGAGAAAAGAATTGAAGACCCTACAGCTGCTTTTAAGAGTCAACTTAATAATTCAGGCCCAGACAGGAATAGTCCAAACTCCTAAGAATGGTGGTATTGCCCTCGGGTCGGACATGCGGTCCTCTGGGCCCCGCGCCTGCCTGTGAAGGTGATGTGCTAGGAGAACATGCTGTAGAAGCACCTGACTCCTTCTATATTAACTGCTGTGCCTTACTAGGATCTTCTCAGACATCTAAGAAACTAGCCCTAGCCCTCTCGGCCCTCCCATCTATGGGATTATCTAAATAGTTGTCAATCTAGGTCCTGGCCGGTTGGCTCAGCGGTAGAGCGTCGGCCTGGCGTGCAGGAGTCCTGGGTTCGATTCCCGGCCAGGGCACACAGGAGAAGTACTCATCTGCTTCTCCACCCCTCCCCCTCTCCTTCCTCTCTGTCTCTCTCTTCCCCTCCCGCAGCCAAGGCTCCATTGGAGCAAAGATGGCCTGGGCACTGAGGATGGCTCTGTGGCCTCTGCCTCAGGTGCTAGAATGGCTCTGGATGCAACAGAGCGACGCCCCAGAGGGGCAGAGCATCGCCCCCTGGTGGGCATGCCGGGTGGATCCTGGTCGGGCGCATGCGGAAGTCTGTCTGACTGCCTCCCTGTTTCCAGCTTCGGAAAAATGAAAAGAAAAAAAAAAATTGTCTATCTATAGTCAGAACACCTCCCACTTTCACCCGCCTTTGAGTATAAACGACTTTTGATGTTAACACCCACTGAGGCTGTGTTCACATTACCTTTGAATTCTCACTGACTCTCCCCTTTACATATCTGGGGGTCCCACCAGGATACATTGCACGCCCTCTGCTCTCTGAGCTGCTCCTGCACCCCCCTCTCCGTCCCCACTTAGAGACCAGGCTTGCCTCCCACCGCCATGACTGCCAGTTCCTGCGTGGCCTCACGGGACGTTACCTAAGGGAAAGATGACTTCGTGGTAATGTGGGTAAAGGACAGGAGGAGATCAGGATTGAAGACGGGGAACCAGTTAAGAGGTGGCTCAAAGTTGTTTAATCACGAGCTAAAGGGCTAGACCGGAATGGTTAGGGTCGGGGGAGGGTAGGAAGAGAAGCGGACAGATTCTGTTCCTGGGGTACTCTTACGCTACGTGTCAGAGAGAGTCGCTCCTCTTGAGTTTGGAGATCAATGAAGAACAGTAAGCTTTAAATTTAGCTCGGCAGTCAGAGTCCAGGGATGGTGGTCAAAGCCATGCTTCTGAACACAGGAGAGCCGAGGACTAGGACAGAGTTTCGGGGAAACTGCCGTTGATCAGAAGGGTGGTGTCTGGCAGCAGCCGGAGAGATTTCAGGAAGCCAAGGAAAACAAGGTCCTAGGATATTATGACCAAACTTTCTAAGGTTCCTTCTCCTTTCAATCTATTCTGTTCTAATGTACCCATCTTAGCATTTGATTTCCTACAGACAGGGTCGTTAATTATTTGAATATATTTGGTGCCTCCCAGTTGGCCCGAGGTGAGACTGAGCCCAGCTTGGAGGTGAGGGAGGCAGGTGAGAAGGTTGAGCAACAGGAGTGAAATTGACCCCTGGGCGCCGGAGATCCAGAGGAGGCGGGTCGTAGTGACGAGGCTGTGTGGGCCATTGCTTTGGGGGACTAGAGTGCCCCCAGGATGTGGGGCTGAAGTTCCAGGTACAAGGAGACTTCTGAAGGTTGTCTCGAAGGGCAGTGGATTGAATCAGGCAGTGATGGGAAATGCTGTGGATGTCAGTGGCCAGTGGAGCCACCTGTTACTGGGACGAAGCGTTGACTAGGTTGGTGACGATAAGAACTGAAAGAAGGATGCATTGGAGAGAGAAAAAGGAGGAATCCTCCCACTTCGGCGATGAGTCTGAAAGGAGGTGTAAGGGCAGGGCGTGTATGGGGTGACCCCCAGCCTGTGAGCCCGTGTGTCTAGACAAGTCATGCTACCAATGACAAATCTCCACATCTGAGAGTGAGAAAACGTCTTTGAAGTCGTCTCATTTGGTGTGTCCCCGTCACATCTAGTGGAGGAGCTCCGGGTGGAAGCCATTGGGTTGTAAATGTCATTCTCAGTTCCTTTCTTTCCGTCCCTTCTTTCTGCCCCCTGCCTAGTGACATTTTCCAGGGTTCCTGAAATGGGCTAGTTTACGCCATCATCATGCTGAGCCTCCAGCTTTTTCCCTTCTCCGTCCTTACAAAGTGTGGAAACTCCCACGTGGAGAGGAACTTAAACAGGATCCCCTTCGCCACGGGCCTTTTTACTTTCCACGTACACAGTGGGGAGGGGGGCAGGCAGGGACATTTTGGTGAGAATTTAAAACCTGGTAGTTGTGGTTGTATGTTCCAGCTCCAGACTGCCCCTCCCCCACCAGGAAGGGATCGTGAGGGCGCCTCCTTGATAAAGATGACAAAATTTACGCAGAGGAAAGTATACCGGTGTTAGTCACCATCGATGATTACAGTATGAGAAGATACGGCAATTGTAGTTGAAAGTCCATTTTGCAGAAAAGATAAACACCTTTGAACTGTTCACAAATAGGGATCTTTCCAGCTGTGTTGTGTACCGCTAAGTTAAAATGGGTGTGGTGTTACGCTCAGTCTACAGGAAAAGAGATACTACGTGAAAATACAAAGGAAATAACGGTCTTGCTCTACTTTATAAATCATCTGTTGGATCTGCTTCGGTGAGGCGTGCCCCTGAAGGAACTGGAATGCACTATCTGGAGTCGGGGACCAGGAGCAGGAGCAGATACCGTCAGGCTCCCACTGCAGTGCCAGGTGGGGGGGGCTAGCACACTGCAGCCCACCCCCTGATCTTGTGGGGGGGCCAGCACACTGCAGCCCACCCCCTGATCTTGTGGGGGGGCCAGCACACTGCAGCCCACCCCCTGATCTTGTGGGGGGGCCAGCACACTGCAGCCCACCCCCTGATCCTGTGCAGTACACAGCGAGAATTTAGGTCTCTCTATTTTTAAGTGGTTGAAGAAACCCCAAAGCAGAACCCTATCTCATGACGTGAAAATGATATGAAGTTCAAACATCAGTGTCCCTGACAGTTTTGTTTTTTTTAATATGGTTCTGCTCGTGTGACTCCATTTTATCTCTGGTTGCCTTTGCTTTCTAGCAGCGGAGCTGAGCAGTTGTGACAGAGACATATGGCCTGCCAAGCCCGAAATCTTAACCACCTGGCCCACTGCAGACAGTGCTCACCAGCCGCTGGTCGACAGCAGCGT
Organism: Saccopteryx leptura; assembly: GCF_036850995.1. NCBI lineage: Eukaryota > Metazoa > Chordata > Mammalia > Chiroptera > Emballonuridae > Saccopteryx > Saccopteryx leptura. Next base: position 359,754,347 of record NC_089504.1, on the reverse strand, counting down.
TTGCCAAACTTTCAGGCGCCCGTGAGTTTCCTGGGGAGTCTTGCTCAACGACAGACTCAGAGCAGGTCCGGCGGGCCCGAGGGTCCGCTTTTCCGACAGGCTGGCAGACAGTGCCCACACCCCCGGCCCCCGTGTCACACTGGGTGTGCCGAAGGGGAGGCAAAGCAGAGAGGTGTTTTCTGAAGGAGTGAGGATCAAACTCGTAAAGTAGGAACAGGCTCGTTTCACTTCAGCCCAGAGGCCAGGCCTGGGGCCGGGACGCTGCTCTGGCCGCTGCCCTAGGAAGGACTCTCGGACGATGACCACGATGACGGGAAACCCAGCAGCGTTGCTGCCGGGGCTCCGAGGAGAGAAGCTGGGAGCCTCGGAAGATTCCTGAACCGGACAAGTGGTGAGGCTTTCCCGAGGTGGAGAGCGGTGACTGTCCTCCTCTCTTCCCGCCGGTGTCTTTGGTGGACAATGATGACGTGAAGATAGACCGTGAACGAGGGCAGCCAGGACTGAATTGGTGGCAGATACAGGCCTCCTCTGATGGGCAGGTGTGGTGTTAACTGGGTGGATCTCTCTTAGATGGCACAGCTGCTCGTTTGCTTCTGTAAGCGGAGCGCGGACTATCGAGGCCTAACGGTCAGGGAACTCAGTAAACGTTTAGCGGCGACTTTCCTCCTTTAACCTGCACGCAGTATTACTGAAGCGGCCCTGGCGTGCGCGGAGCAGGAGGTGGTTGTCACACCCGCAGGCAGGGTTTTATTCGGTAGCTTGTGAAGCAGTGGAGAGGGAGCCCCGCCCTTCTTACTTTCTCCACTTGCTCTTGTCGCTCCCATGTCCCTTCCCCGAAATCTGTCACCATCAGCCTTACAGCAGGTGATCGGTGCTTGTCCTCAGTCTTGCAGCTGCAAGTCATTGTTGGTCCTCTTGTTCATGGCTCCTTTAAGTACTTTAAAAAGAAAGGGGTGGGGGAGGAAGGATGGAGGGAGGGAGGGAAGGGAGGGAGGGAGGGAGGGAGGAAGGAAGGAAAGAAGAGAGGGAGGGAGGGAAGGAGGAAGGAAGGAAAGAAGAGAGGGATGGAGGAAGGAAGGAAGGGAGGGAAGGAAAGGAAGGATAAGAAACAAAACTAGCCATTTTGAGCAAGCTGATAGATGTTGGAGTGTGTAGCATATCTCAATAGATGAGTGAGTCATGGAGTAGTCTAGCAACCTAATAGTTAGCTATTGATGAATGCTTTCAAAGACATAAAACTCAATAAGTTAATAGTACAACCATCTACGCAGAATTCAGTGAGTGGCTCTGGTAGTGGCCTCAGTGTGTGTGTGTGTGTGTGTGTGTGTGTGTGTGTGTGTGTGTGTGTGTTTTACTTCGAATGCTTTTCATTTCAGCTTGTCACGGGGCCTTTAAAGACATGATTTATGTTTCCTAATACCCTAGGGAGGTTAAGTATTTTCATATTTATTGCACGGAAGAGCCCTCTGTGATTGCTTGCCTGTCCTAAAATCGGTTTGGTTGGAAAAGGACTCAGGAATTCTGACCTCAACTCTATATCCAAACCAGGAGTCAGCACTTGAAAAATGTGAATCAATATCTTGCCCGGAGAGTTTGCTTCATGGTGCTAACTTTGGGGAAGAACAGATGGTGGGAGGCAGCATTCACACAATGCTGCCTTTTCTTTTGTAAATCCACCTCGATTCCCACGTCCCAGAGCTCCGGGTCGGTGAAACAGGCCAGATAGCTCTCAGCTCTTTCGGAGTTCTCAGGCAGTTCTTCATCATCCATTATATTGTGTTCATCGCTATCATAGTTGTTGCTCTGATATTATTAGAACCTGAGTAACAGGCCCTGGCTGGTTGGCTCAGTGGTAGAGCGTCGACTCGGTGTGTGGAAGGAAGTCCCAGGTTTGATTCCCAGTCAGGGCACATAGGAGAAGTGACCATCTGTTTCTCCATCCCTCCGCCTCCCACTTCTCTCTCTCTCTCTCTCTCTTACCCTCTCACAGCCATGGCTCCATTTGTTTGAGCAAGTTGGCCCCAGGCGCCGAGGATGTCTCCATGGCCTCACCTCAGGCACTACAATAGTTCAGTTGCCCAGCAATGTAACAGCAGCTCCAGTGGGCAGAAAATTGTCCCCTAGGGGGCTTGCCAGGTGAATCTCCATCAGGGCACATGTGGGAGTCTGTCTCTCTGCCTCCCCTCCTCTCACTGTAATAAAAAAAAACCCCAAAACACTCAAGTAACATAACCCAGATTTTGTCCTAAGTGTGTTGGTGATCTTTCCCTCAACAGGTTGTTTCTGTGTCTACGGTCGTCCCCCGATCTGCAGGGGAAGTATTTCAAGACCTGCAGTGGACGCCTGACACCGCAGATAGTGACAAACCCTACAGCAGTGGTTTCCCAACCTTTTTTGGGCCACGGACCAGTTTAATGTCAGAAAATATTTTCACGGACCGGCCTTTAGGGTGGGACGGATAAATGTATCATGTGACCGAGACAAGCGTCAAGAGTGAGTCTTAGACGGGTAACAGAGGGAATCTGGTCATTTTTTAAAAATAAAACATCATTCAGACTTAAATATAAATAAAACAGAAATAATGTAAGTTATTTATTCTTTCTCTGCAAACCGGTACCAAATGGCCCACAGACCAGTACCGGTCCGCAGCCCGGGGGTTGGGGACCACTGCCCTATAGTATATTTTTTTCATTTACACACACATACTTTGATAAAGTTTTAACTACTCTTGCTTGTACAGGCCATTGTTAAGTAAAATAAGTGTTGTCTGAACACAGGCGCTGCAATATTGTGACAGTTGATATGATGATCCGTATGCCGCAAAATGACGGGCAGACTGTTAGCTTGTACTGCGTGGAGACACTGGACAAAGGGGTGGCTCACTGGACAGAGGGATGGAGGGGACCGCACAAGCTGTCCTCACACTACTCAGACTGACATGGGACATGAAACTTAGGAACTGTTTGTTTATGCAGTTTTTCACGTAATGCCTTCAGACCACAGTGGATCACCAGGTACCAGGAACCTCGGAAAGTGAAGCCACAAGTAAGGGCGAGGGGACTGCTGTATTCGTATTTTTCCAAATCATAACCATTTGCAATGCCTCGTCCCCTCTTCCTGTTCCCTCACGGATACCAGGTCTCTGACCACGTTGACAAGCAAACCGCCCTCCTTGCCTGCCTTTCCCACCCCACCTGCCCGCTGCTTGACCCTCTCGTGCCACCCTTGCCTGTCTTTCCCACCCCACCTGCCCGCTGCTTGACCCTCTCATGCCATCCTTGCCTGCCTTTCCCACCCCACCTGCCCGCTGCTTGACCCTCTCATGCCTCCTTGCCTGCCTTTCCCACCCACCTGCCCGCTGCTTGACCCTCTCATGCCCTCCTTGCCTGCCTTTCCCACCCACCTGCCCGCTGCTTGACCCTCTCGTGCCATCCTTGCCTGCCTTTCCCACCCCACCTGCCCGCTGCTTGACCCTCTCGTGCCATCCTTGCCTGCCTTTCCCACCCCACCTGCCCGCTGCTTGACCCTCTCGTGCCATCCTTGCCTGCCTTTCCCACCCCACCTGCCCGCTGCTTGACCCTCTCGTGCCATCCTTGCCTGTCTTTCCCACCCCACCTGCCCGCTGCTTGACCCTCTCGTGCCATCCTTGCCTGCCTTTCCCACCCCACCTGCCCGCTGCTTGACCCTCTCGTGCCATCCTTGCCTGCCTTTCCCACCCCACCTGCCCGCTGCTTGACCCTCTCGTGCCCTCCTTGCCTGCCTTTCCCACCCCACCTGCCCGCTGCTTGACCCTCTCATGCCTCCTTGCCTGCCTTTCCCACCCCACCTGCCTGCTGCTTGACTCTCTCGTGCCATCCTTGCCTGTCTTTCCCACCCCACCTGCCCGCTGCTTGACTCTCTCGTGCCATCCTTGCCTGTCTTTCCCACCCCACCTGCCCGCTGCTTGACCCTCTCATGCCATCCTTGCCTGCCTTTCCCACCCCACCTGCCCGCTGCTTGACCCTCTCGTGCCATCCTTGGTTCTCTCTCTTTCGACAAGGCTAAAGTGGGGTCCATTTAAAAAGAAATTTGGGGCCCGTGCATGTTGTCCCTTTCCGTCCACTGGATGGATCCTCCTCCTCTGGCGCTAGCATTCCTCCAGGGACCGGTGGCTCCGTCCCCACCATTCACTCTAATGGCTTCTTTTGCTGCAGAATCTCTGCTTTTCTCCCACACCACATCAAGCTTTTAAAAATACTAGTTTTGTCCTATGACTTCAGTGTTCAAAAAGCTTTGGTTGTTTTCTTACTAATGGATGATGTTCAAATCTCTTAGGCTAGTACTTAAGGCCCTTTTAAGACACACCCTAATTTTCTTCTACTCCGTGTATGTCTTTTTTCTATTCCAATTCTGCACGTGTCTCTTACACAGCAGTTACTCTGGGTGCCCTTTAAGCAGCGGGTATAAGCGCTATCTTTGTCATCCATTGGGGAAGACTGTATGTTCTCACAGTGCAGATAAATAATGATGAAAGGCAACATATAATTAAGCACGTACTGAGTCATCCAGGTGAGCAGCACTTAAATCCTGAGCTCTACAGGGCCGGTCCGTGGTTCCCTCTTACTCTGCACGCTGTTCCTGGGGTCCTTTCTGATGGCTGATGGCCGGTACACGTCCTGATCTATTTCTGTAGCAGCAGCCTCACGTAAGTGCTGATCGCGTCTCAGTCTGTATCTCTCCGCCATCCTAGAGCCATGTTCCGTCTCCCGGCATCTCCCCCTAGACCGGTACTTCTAATGCCCTCTATCTAGAAGCTCAATTTGTCATCTCCCCCACTGACCTGTCCACTCCCTGCAATTCTTTCTGGGTTTTGGTGTCACCATCCAGCTACCTTCCAGGTTAGACATCGGCTGCCAGTTGCTAAGTTCAGTTGATTCTACCTCTGAAACTGCTGCTCACAGATTTTCTCCCATCTGTGTCCCTGCTGTCATCTAAGACCCACCTTGTCCCTTTGGGACCTGCTTCCTGTCACCAGGCTTCCAGTGTTCCATTCTGTCTTCTCCTCTGACACAGAGTCAGCTTCTGCAAAACATAATCTGTTGTGTTACTTCCGAGCTCACAGCCTCTGGTGGCCGGCTCCTTGTCACGGTTAGGAGAAAATGAGCTAAAGCCCGTGGTGGGCCCGCGACAGGCTCATCTCCCGGGCGGACACGGTGAACGCAGCAGTCCACGTCACAGCTCTGCCTACCCACGGGGTGTTCCCTCTGCACGCGATGCTCTTCCTGCCTTCCTCTAAAAGACACAGCCATCGTTCAGATGCCATCTGCTCCGTGGAAACTCTTCCCCTCTTCCCCAGGAAGGGTTGGCCCCTTTCCATGGGGCCCCACAGTACTCCTCGAAATGACTCAAGGATTCACGATTTTGGGTTTTCCCCATTTAGCATCTGCAACGCCCAGACATACTCTGTATGTTCCTCGAGAGAAGCAGCTGAATTTGATCTGTCCTTTGCTCTCCACTAGAGCCAATGGCTTCTTTCTGACTGAGAGCTGGATTCTGAGTGCGCAATGAGCGATGTTGTGGGCTGAAGCTATTGGGAAAGGCTTTGTGATGGAAGGTCTTTGACTCCATCAAGCACTGTTGAATCGAGCATCCGTTCGATGCAAGTGCTCACAATTAAAGTGTGAGATTAATTATTCCCATTTTGCAGAGCTGGAAACTAAGACTCAGCCTAAACTATTTGATTCAGACTCTAAAGCTCATCAGCAGGAGTCATAAGTCAGGTTAGGGTCCCAGTTCAGGCCTTGTCTACCGTGTCAAAATGCTAGTGTCAAAGAATAAATCTTAAGAATGCATGACGAGGCTCTTCGTAAGGTTAGTGGTTCTGTGGTTTGGAAGCGCTTGGGAGCTCACATAGGAAGCCTGCGGTTTTGCGGACTAGAAACGATTTCCACAACTGGTTTCCCTAACTGCACCTATATCTGTGCAGCCTGAATGTTGTTTGGCTCGCAAAGGAAACTTGTGGATCTAGAGTGAACAAGTTCAACTTTTTTCCTCCTCAATCTCAAGAGTATTGCGTGGAGGAAAATATTTGAAACCACACCTGAGCCATAAACAATTTATCCTGAACGTAACAGTGTTAGCATTGCAGTATGTAAACCTTTAGCTAATAAAAATCAAAGTCGCCTAATTTGGAAAGTACACGGAAGGTCAGAGGGAAAGCTGGTAAATGTTTTTTCAGAGACTCTGTATTTAATTCTATCACCGGCTAGCAAAATAAATGGTCCAGCTGCTGGGTCTGAAACAGACACATGTTGCAGATGAAACGTTAATAGTTGAAATGCATCGGTCATTAGAAATCAAAGGAAACACAAAGTAGACTTTTCTAGTTTATGAGAAACAAGGTGAAAGTTCCCCAAACACATTTGTGGTCACGGTGCCTAAAAATCGCTTCCTCGTCTTTTTTCCTTCAGTGGCTAATAGTATGGTATGGATGCGACTACAGGGCTTTTTTTGTTTTCCTGTGTAGGTGCAAAGGTTTGGAAGTAAATGGTGAGCGCAAATAAGAGATATTAAACTCCACCGTTCCATGGGTCCTGGTGTTTGCCGTAGACTGCAGGCACACTGCACGCCAGGCTCTTGCGAGGGGCAGGAGGCTCCTTTCAATAATGTGCTGAGACCGACCTGCACATCTGCTCACAAGCTCTGGCCCCGTGCAAGGAGGCTCCGCTGCAATTCATTACCTCTGCTCGGTACTCTGCCATGTTTCTCCGCTGCTGGTTTTGCCAGAATAAAATATAGAAAATCAGTTGGGACGCATTTATTTATTTGTTTGTTTGTTTATTTTTGAGAACTTACAAACAAACACAACTAGATGGGAGGAAAAAACGAATCCGGGATGCAGTGTTTTCCTGCTTAAAGCAAATGTCCATTAGAATGGGAATTTTATTTCTTCAAATATGTGTCTTTAACTTAAAGTTATGGTGAAGTTAGTTATACATCCTTCATCTATTACACTGACACCATTTTTAAACATTTGATGTCATTGTTGGAAACCCAGGAGACTGGGGTAGAGGGGGTGTGACGTGTGCCGAGGTCCTCGGAGCGTTTCAAACACGGTGGGCACCACGATGGCGTCCCAGGGACCTTCCGTCCTCAGAAACGGGAAGGAAGGGAGGTTTCTGGGAAATTTCTGCAGATACAGTGCCGCACGTCTGGTCCGGAGAGCGTGCTGCCGATGCCGAGATGTTTAGCGTTATTACTGCTCTTACCCTGTCAATCTGAAATAAGTCAGTTTTACCACATTGCTTTCCTCGGTAGAATTGAGAGAAGGCCTACCTTCTAGGATGGAGATGTTTAGACTTTCTTTTGGAGGTGATAAAGTAAAACAACTTTGGAAATAGATGGCAGGGAGGGTTGTACAACATTGTAAATGTAATTAATGCTACTGAAGTGTACACTTAAATGGTTAATGTGGCAAATTTTATGTTATATATATTTTGCCACAGTTTTTAAAAATAAATGTAACCAATGAAGAACCATTGAATTATATACTTTAAATGGGTGAATTTTTGGTATGTGCTTTATATCTCAATAAAGCTGTTAAAAAATTCAAATACTGAGTGTAGTTTGGGAGTGGGATGTTGGGCTAACTCAATGTTTTAGATAATTAAGGACTAATTAATACCTGTATATTGAAACTAACATGAAAGATACCCTGGTGGGAATACAAATATGAACTTACACATTTTTGGTGCTTTACTGAATTGTATAGTCTTTTAATTATGGAACTTTAGAAATAGGACACTTGACTGTCTACAGAGGACCTGAATAGAACTGTGCATCTCGTGCAGTAGTCACGGGCAACACATGGCCTTTGAGCACTCAGTATATGGTTAATCCAAATCGAGATGTGCTGTGTGGGTAAAATAATACCGGTTTCTGAAGATTTGATATGAATGTAGGAATACAAAAATCATATTAATAATTTTTATATTCATGACATACTTTGGATATGCTAGGTTATATAAAATACAATATTAGATCTATTTGTTTCTTTTTACTTTTTTAATGTGGCTCATATTACATTTCTATTTGACAGGGCTAGTCTCACAATCAGACTGATGGACCAGGGGTCACATACTTGGAGGGAGCGTAAGAATCACTTCTGTGACTAAGAATAAAAAAGAACTCCCTGAATCATCGTGCGGATGTGGAGAGAATGCACCCCCGTGGGATGGCTGCCCTTCTCTAACTCAGAGTGTGGGAAGTGGGAGGCGGAGGAGGGGTCCTCCTCTGAGCCGGTGGAGGGCGCGGAGGAGCCCCAGGTCCTGTCCTGGGAGCGCAGCCGACCCTCCGCCTACGCGGTTCCATTGCATCTGCCGGTTCAGACCGGCTCAACCAAAAAGTAGAGAAATGATGTCAGTAGGTCCTGGAGGCTGGATTGGTTCAGAGGCAGTTTTTCTTTGGCAAAAGGAGCAGAAATAGCAGGAGTGGTAGAATTACAGCCTTGGGCAAGAAAGGAAAGAGCCCTCACAGGCAGCAGACAACCCTTTCTGCTCTGTTTTAAGGAAATTAGAAATAAGTGCCTGCCCCCGGGCCCTCCCCCAGAGAGGGCACCCCCAGCCCAGCCTCTCAGGGCGGCTCCGGGCCCCTGGCAGGGGTGCTCCCTCCCTGTCCACCATAACAGCAGCCCCCTTGCTCAGATCCTCTGTGTGCGCAAGCCAGGCCTGCCCGTCTGTCGTCCTGTGCATAGTTAACATCCCCCGAGACTGCGCCGCCGCCGCTGAGCTGCGGGCCTGGGCTCTCCAAGTCTTCCCCCTAGGTATTAATTATTCTTTTGGTTAGTTCTCTGGTTACAAAGTTACATAGGTTTCAAGTGGTCTGCCCCTAACAGTGTTTTCCACCATAAACCCTGTTATTTTTAGAGTGTGATTTTGCAGGATGTAAGGTTTTTCAGGAATGCTTGTATCACGTTATAGCGGGAACAGTCACGTGAACCTTGCCCTGCTCTTTCAGGAGACAAGTCTCAGGATGCCAAGGTGGCAGCCAGAATGCCACTCTGGAAAGGGGTGTCTCTGGTACGTCACAGTAGCCTCAGGTTGAGACTGTGTTACGATGATCAGTTAGGACTGGAGTAATATTCTTTAGACATGGTGCCTGTAAGTTTTATGGGCTGCCTGGGACCCAGTCTGCCATGGATACAATGTTATTTCTATAAAGGACACTGTCTGGGTTCTTTTTTTTTTTTTTTTAAGGTAAGAGGAAAGGAGATAGTGAGGCAGACTCCCACATGAGCCCCTACTAGGATCCACCCAGCAACCCCATCTGGGGCTGGGGCTTGAGCTCCCTTATTCCGGCATTCTTCAGTTGTAAACAACCAACTCACTAATACACTTTTGGAATTCATTCTCTTTGCAAATTGGCCAATGCCTCTAAGCCTCTAGAAAACAAGTCTCTCACCTCCACTACCACTTGATAAGGGGCAAGTAGGAAATGTCAACTTTGGGAAGCTGGAGGTAGTTGTGAAAATCATAGAAATTAGAAGGTCATTAGTGGTGAAACATGAACTTCAGACTACCTTTCTACCTCTTAGCAAATATGTGCAGACATAATTTATATTGAGTCATTTTGTTTGCTCAGGCCAGCACCTTGGAAAATCTTCAGAGAATAGATTTTTTTCCACCCCAGTTGTTCATTAACATCAGAGAAATCCTTCAGTATGTGGAAATTCAGGGTTTGGTGGCTACTTTGGCACTTGATCAAATTAAAGGACACTGTCTGGGTTCTTTTTTTTTTTTTTTTTTAAGGTAAGAGGAAAGGAGATAGTGAGGCAGACTCCCACGTGAGCCCCTACTAGGATCCACCCAGCAACCCCATCTGGGGCTGGTGCTTGAGTACCGAGCTATTTTTAGTGCCTGAGTCTGTTACACTCCAAGGGAGCTATCCTCAGTGCCTGTAGCCACATTGGAACCAATCAAGCTACTTACTGGCTGTGGGAGGGAAAGAGGGAGAGAAGGAGGAGAGGGAGGAGGATAAAAGCAGATGGTCTCTTCTCCTGTGTGCCCTGATCAGGAATCAAACCCAGACTGTCCATATGTCAGGCTGATGCTCTATCCACTGAGCAACCAGCCAGAGCATTTGAGTTCTCAGGGTACCTTCTAGTGGTTGGCTGATCCTGTTGGAGAAGAAAGGGGGAAATATTAAAGCATAAAGGATGGGACTTTGAAACCGTGTGTGTGTGTGTGTGTGTGTGTAATAGAAGGGCAGACATTGAGGCCAACTTGTCTGTAGAGTGCAGGCCCTTTGTTGTGGGTATTGACTGTTGCAAGGGGTGACTTCTGTAACTCCCTGACTCAAGTAACTGCTGGGGGTCTGAGCTCAGCAGGGTGTTGGCAGACTATCTCAGGGAGTCTTCGGAGCTTAGCGCAGCTTCTGAAGTTGTACATTTTATGTGTCACTTAACTAGAAGAAAGAACTCATTCCTACACCGAAATTATTTTTCAAGTATTACTGAAGGTAGCATCCTTTTCTCTTTTTTTAAGATTTTATGTATAGATTTTACAGAGAGAGGAGAGGAGAGGCGCAGGAATGAGAAGTTTCAACTCATAGTTGCTTCACCTTAGTTGTTCACTGGTTCTTCTTGTACGTGCCTTGACCAGGCAAGCCCAGGGTTTCAAACCGGCGACTTCAGCATTCCAGGTCGACGCTTTATCCACTGCACCACCACAGGCCGGGCTGAAGGTAGTATCTTAATAAATAAAAATTTTGATCATAACAGATTGTAATCAAATTTTTAAACATGGTTTTACTTTTCACTGCAAAAACCTTCGGGTGGTAGAGTGTGAGATCCACGCCGGGCGCAGTGGCTGGTGGCTGTTATCACCAAGTGGAGCGCCCCCTCGTTTCAGGCCCACCGTTAGCATGTGGATATTAAGAGTAGATATAATTTAAAAATGTGCGATCAATTAAAAATTTTTGAGATTCAGCATGGGGCGGAATAATGGCTCCCTGAGAGGAACAACGTCAGATGATACAGGATAGTGTTTCAGACACAAAGTCAGCTGATTAGAGGCCAGGTTTGCTCGCCGTGTATGCGCAGGAGCTGATACCCAGACTGACTGTGGCTGCACCCACCCCGCAGGAGCCCCGGCCGTGCATCAGCATCAGCAGCAGACGCGGCCCCGTTCAGGAGTCTTCCCCTTCTCTTTCCCCGCCGAGACGATCGCTTCATCTCACACTCCCTAGCACTCTGTCCCTCTCCTGCGTCCTGGAGTATTCTTTGTGTTGGATTATTTATAGTTATTTCTCAATTTGTTTTTTCTCTACTGAATTTCAAACACCCGGAGGGAAGGAGACTGCCTTATCTTTGCCTTCTTGGAAGAAACACAAAGATCTCGTACATAGACGACATCGAGAAAGTTGTTATTTTCAATTTGGGGTCGGCTCCTCCGTGGATTTTAGTTTGTAACTCTGAAGAAAATACACTCACTGCCAATATCCATCGAGCCCCAGTGACTTGTCCAGAATGCTGCGATGAGAGAGCTGATCCCGTCAGGGGGCTCGGTCAGTGTCTGGCCAGAGCGGAGGAGTAAGAATCCAGCAGCCAGAGGTTCGTGGTGGGAGAAGAGGGGACCCAGGGAGGAGGGCGCTCCCAGCTGTAGGTGAAGGGAGGAAGGCCAGCCACGCGACTCGAGGGCAGTCTCACGGGGAACCTCAGACGCACCGCCGTCCTGGGCGCAGGGGAGGGCGGTGTCGGTCTGTCTGGGAGCCTGTGGTGGGTTTATAGTCCACAGGGAGCTTCAGCAGCAAGCTCCAGGGACCCCACCAAAGGGGCAGGATACAAGGATAGACTGGCTGGGAAAGGTAAGGCAGGCCCCAATCATGCAGGAGCCCTGGGCAGAGCAGAAGCTTATATCCCAAGGAACAAGGAATGGGCAGGCTCCTAGCCCCGGGGCACACACAGGGAGGTCTTGGCAGATACACAGCCGCCTGCCTCTGAGCTGCCCAGCTATCACTGTCCTTTCAGGGTTTAAAACTGGCACCCAACCTGGCTTCAAACCCAGGGGGCTTCCCAAACAGGAGGCCAAGGGGCTGCAGTCATCAAGGGGTGGGGAAAATACACTCCTAGAGCGAGCAGTTCTTTCCCGGCCTGTGTAGGTGGCAGTTTTACGAGGTCAGCACATCTGGAAAGTGTTCCGGGACCATCAGCAGACGTAGATAAGCCCTGCAGACCAACCCGTCAGGGCTGACTTGTGTCACTGAGCTCTGGCGATAGAAGATTTGCAGTGTCCTGTGTCTGACAGAGGTGGTATGCTTTTCAGTAATAATCAGCGGAAAACTAGGATCGAAACCCAGTTCGTGACTGACACGGACGGCCTCTGAAAAGGTCGTCTGGTGTGGTGTTGCGCTGTGGTGGGAATTTTTCCTTTTTCTTTGGAGGATCACTGACCTTTAAGTGGAAAAATAATGAATGCTCATTTTAAAAAAAACAATTCATATCCGGTTTTAACAGGTTTTGAAATGTTTTTTTTTTATTTTTCTTTTTAAAAACATACTGTTTATTCGATTGCTTTTTCATCATTACATATAAAAACAGAGACTTTATAAAGAATAAAAATAAATGGACTATAATCTCACTCAGTTAATATCTTATAACAGCACTAATATATGCACATGTGAAGTTGGACATTTCAAACAGCACAGAAAGGTACAATATGGTAAGTGAAAGTCTTGTGATTCTCAGGGAATTTTTATGCAGATGTGTGCATATGTACTTATTCATGGCTTATTATTTTTTAATAAAAAGGGAATATATACTATACATATATACTGTATATATTGTAATCCTTTAAAAACAAAAACAAAAAAAACCCTACTCCAACCAAGACATCTTTCCCTATGAGCAAGTACACATTTCCTGATTCTTCTGAGGCGTGCAAAGTAGTCCACAGAATGGATTCGCTGTAATTTAACCAGTTCTCCAAGGAGAAACATTTTGTTTCTAGTATTTTTCTGTTCCAGATAGTGCTGCCATGCTGATTAACATGGTGACTCTCAAAACTACTACTTCTGAAGGTCAAGGCATGTATCAATCCAGGGGTTGTCAATTTTTTTTTTTTTTGTAAAGAGCCAAGGAATAAATATATTCAGCATTGCAGCAGGCCAGAGAATCTGATCTCCCTGTTCCTCTCTGAGCTCTGCAGTGGTAGGGAAGAAGCAGTCACACTCGAGCAAGCAGACCGTGGTCTACGCAATGGAATACTATGCAGCCATGAAAAGGACGAAGCACTGATACGTCCCATAACGTGGACAAACCTCAGAAACATTGTGCTGAGCAAGAGAAGTCAGACACAGAAGGTCACATGTTGTATGAACTCACTGATATCGAATGCCTAGAATAGACAGATCCCCGGAGACAACACAGATGGACGGTTGCCAGGGGCTGGGGACGGGGCTTGGGGAAGCAACTACTTCCTGGGTGCAGGGTTCGCATTGCAGGGGATGGAAGTGCTTGGAACTAGATAACTAGACAGAGGTGGTGGCGGCTCACCATTGTGATTGTACTCAGTGCCACCGAGTTGTTCACTTTAAAATTGTTCATTTTGCGTTCGTGTGCATTTCACATCAATGAAAGAAAAAGCAATTCACACCTCGGTGTGGGGCAGGGGGAGGTAGCCGGTGGTCAGCATGGAAGAGAATGAGCCTGGCTGTATTTCAACACATTGTGTTGTAAACTTTACATACAGTAAGTGAAGGCAGGCCAGATTAGCCAGCATCTGGTATTCTCTGCAAAGTAATTTTGATATTAACGTGAAGGCTGGATTGGATAGGTGTTCGGGAGATGTCAGGATGAAACAGGTGTAAGGCCTGGAGGCCGGGAAGCCCGTGAGGAGGCCATTGCCATCCTCCAGCCGTGTTTCTGCACTTCGGGGGCGGTCACGGAGCCCTCTGAAAAGCTGCTGAAACGTGGGCCCTTCACCCCCTAAGAAATTGACTTGTGAGTGCGGACATCCATGTTGCCGGTAAAGATGCTGGCTTAGCACCCCACGTGGAGAGACCCTGTTCTGGCCAGGGCGGTTCCGGGACCGGGAGCACGGCAGTGAGGAGGTGGGGAGTCAGGGTTCCGAGACATTTCAGGTTCTGCAGAAAGTCAACGGGACGAAAACGGAACATAAGCCGCTGGAGTCCTCAGTCAGGTCAGGTCACAGGGGGACCTCAGTCAGGTCAGGTCACAGGGGGACCTCAGTCAGGTCAGGTCATAGGTGGACCTCAGCAGGAACGGCGTCCTCGGTCAGGTCAGGTCACAGGGGGACCTCAGCAGGAACGGCGTCCCCGGACAGGTCAGGTCACAGGGGGACCTCAGCAGGAACGGCGTCCTCGGTCAGGTCAGGTCACAGGGGGACCTCAGTCAGGTCAGGTCATAGGTGGACCTCGGTCAGGTCAGGTCACAGGGGGACCTCAGCAGGAACGGCGTCCCCGGTCAGGTCAGGTCACAGGGGGACCTCAGTCAGGTCAGGTCACAGGGGGACCTCAGCAGGAACGGCGTCCTCGGTCAGGTCAGGTCACAGGGGGACCTCAGCAGGAACGGCGTCCCCGGACAGGTCAGGTCACAGGGGGACCTCAGCAGGAACGGCGTCCCCGGTCAGATCAGGTCACAGGGGGACCTCAGCAGGAACGGCGTCCCCGGTCAGATCAGGTCACAGGGGGACCTCAGCAGGAACGGTGTCCTCGGTCAGGTCAGGAACGGCGTCCTCGGTCAGGTCAGGTCACAGGTGGACCTCAGCAGGAACGGTGTCCTCGGTCAGGTCAGGTCACAGGTGGACCTCGGCAGGAATGGTGTCCTCGGTCAGGTCAGGTCACAGGTGGACCTCAGCAGGAACGGTGTCCTCGGTCAGGTCAGGTCACAGGTGGACCTCGGCAGGAATGGTGTCCTCGGTCAGGTCAGGTCACAGGGGGACCTCAGTCAGGTCACAGGGGGACCTCAGCAGGAATGGTGTCCTCGGTCAGGTCAGGTCACAGGGGGACCTCAGCAGGAACGGCGTCCTCAGTCAGGTCAGGTCACAGGAGGACCTCAGCAGGAACGGCGTCCTCGGTCAGGTCAGGTCACAGGTGGACCTCAGCAGGAACGGCGTCCTCGGTCAGGTCAGGTCACAGGTGGACCTCAGCAGGAACGGCGTCCTCGGTCAGGTCAGGAATGGCGTCCTCAGTCAGGTCAGGTCACAGGTGGACCTCAGCAGGAACGGCGTCCTCGGTCAGGTCAGGTCACAGGTGGACCTCAGCAGGAACGGCGTCCTCGGTCAGGTCAGGTCACAGGGGGACCTCAGCAGGAACGGCGTCCTCGGTCAGGTCAGGTCACAGGGGGACCTCAGCAGGAACGGCGTCCTCGGTCAGGTCAGGTCACAGGGGGACCTCAGCAGGAACGGCGTCCTCGGTCAGGTCAGGTCACAGGTGGACCTCAGCAGGAACGGCGTCCTCGGTCAGGTCAGGTCACAGGTGGACCTCAGCAGGAACGGCGTCCTCGGTCAGGTCAGGAATGGCGTCCTCAGTCAGGTCAGGTCACAGGTGGACCTCAGCAGGAACGGCGTCCTCGGTCAGGTCAGGTCACAGGTGGACCTCAGCAGGAACGGCGTCCTCGGTCAGGTCAGGTCACAGGGGGACCTCAGCAGGAACGGCGTCCTCGGTCAGGTCAGGTCACAGGGGGACCTCAGCAGGAACGGCGTCCTCGGTCAGGTCAGGTCACAGGGGGACCTCAGCAGGAACGGCGTCCTCGGTCAGGTCAGGTCACAGGGGGACCTCAGCAGGAACGGCGTCCTCGGTCAGGTCAGGTCACAGGGGGACCTCAGCAGGAACGGCGTCCTCGGTCAGGTCAGGTCACAGGGGGACCTCAGCAGGAACGGCGTCCTCGGTCAGGTCAGGTCACAGGTGGACCTCAGCAGGAACGGCGTCCTCGGTCAGGTCAGGTCACAGGTGGACCTCAGCAGGAACGGCGTCCTCGGTCAGGTCAGGTCACAGGGGGACCTCAGCAGGAATGGTGTCCTCGGTCAGGTCAGGTCACAGGTGGACCTCAGCAGGAATGGCGTCCTCGGTCAGGTCAGGTCACAGGGGGACCTCAGCAGGAATGGTGTCCTCGGTCAGGTCAGGTCACAGGTGGACCTCAGCAGGAACGGCGTCCTCGGTCAGGTCAGGTCACAGGGGGACCTCAGCAGGAATGGTGTCCCCGGTCAGGTCAGGTCACAGGGGGACCTCAGCAGGAACGGTGTCCCCGGTCAGGTCAGGTCACAGGGGGACCTCAGTCAGGTCACAGGGGGACCTCGGCAGGAACGGCGTCCCCAGAACCATGGCACCACGAGCCCAGCTGTGATGGGGTGAGAGGGAGTGCGGGCCGAGTGGTGGAGGCAGATCCGTAGGTGCGCTCGTCAGGAGGGTCGGCGAAAGGGAAGGAGGCAGCGTGAAAGTGGGAGCGGCAGGGCCGGCACTTAGTAGGAGGGAGAGGTTTGAGCCTGTGTGCAGTGGAGGAAGGAGCCCTCTTCGTTCCTCTCCTGGAAGACACGGGGACTGGGGGAGCACGGTGCAAAGAAGGGGGCATACTGGGTCCCAGCGGGCGGTGGCAGATCCCCTCAGAGGGACTGAAGGACAGCTAGCTCGCACTGACGGCTGCCTGCAGGCCCGCTGAGAGGTGGCGGGGAGAGAACTGGGCAGCAGTTTCTCCAAAAGGACCTCATTTTCTCTGTGGAATCACCGACAAGCTCCCCTGCTGAGAACGAGGAAGGAGGCGGGGGTGTGGTCAGGGCGTGGAGGGAGGGGAGGTTGGGGGCGGCGATTCCGAAGCGTCCCTGGCGGCTGACGTTCTGTACAATTGATGAGTCCCTAGGTCTCCCTCAGTCCACACGTGTTTACCGAGTGTGTTCTGTTCCGAGGGGCGCCCATCTGAGAATACTTGATGAGATCATGCTTTTCTAATTTGTCAACAAGAAAGTTGTGAGAGACAGTATGAGGAGTGGTCCTCATTCTTCATCTGAACAGCCCGGCACTCTTGTTCAGGGTGGTAATGACAGCAGCGGGTTCAGCTCGTCGATTCATTGTCATTTTATTTCCATGGCAGAGTCCTGTGATAGGTGAGTCAGGGACCGTGGGCGACCTTTACACAACTGCTAAAAAGTTAACCTGAACTAAAGTAAAGGGTAATTCCTCATTCATCCAGAGTGTTTGTGAATCCTCTGACACTTAGTAACTAGACGGGCATGTGTCCCCCCCGTCTCTCTCCCTCCTCCGTGTTTTGTGTGTTCTGACAAAATCAGGTTCTATAAGAGCAAGAGAGAACTGTGAGCTCAGGACACACAGACCTCTCAGTGGAGGGCTCAAGTGGCCCTTGAAGTTTGGAGTGAGTCCTGAGACCATTGTCTGTTTATGGCCCTGTTTGTGACCAACTCTGATAGCAAAGGTTTTCAATACCCAGTGATATGATACATACCTTTGGCCTTCTTGGATAGAGCATCCTTTTTTTTTTCAATTGAGATATAATTGCCTTAGCCGAATAGCTCACTTGGTTAGAGCGTCATCCTGATACTCCAAGGTTGTGGATTTGATCCCTGGTCAGGGCATGCACAAGAATCAGGCAATGAATGCATACATAAATGGAACCACAAATTTATGTTTCTCTCTCTCTCTCCTCTCTCTCTCCCCCTCACCTCCCTCTCTCAAACAAATAAATTAAAACAACTTTTAAACTATAGTTGGCCTACAATATCCTGTTAGTTTCAGGTGTTCACCATAGTGATTCAGTATTTATATACATTATGAAATGATCCCCGATGCTGAATATCTACCCCGTATTTGATACTCTTTTTGCTGCTGATACTCACCTTTCTCCTTCTACCTTTTTTTTGTGAATGATCCCAGGTAATGCCACGTTTTCAGAATCCACAGTGTACCCCTCTTGTTTAAACAACTCAATGATTATTAGCAGGCTTTTGTAAAGTCAGTTAGAGACTTAATATTCAATTAAGACAATTCTCAATTAAAACATTTGCCATCTTTTCAGAAAACTGGGGAAAACATTGGAAATGGGCACACTCTGAGGAGAAACTAGTCCAGTGTATTTTTTTCCCCTTTCTTTTCCAAATGAGGGACGGGAGGTAGAGAGACGCCTGCATGCGTCCCACCAAGATCCACCCAGCAACCTCTGTCTGGGGCCGATGCTCTGCCCATCTGGGGCCACGCTTGCAACCGAGCTGTTTTTAGCGCTTGAGGCAGAGACTCCACAGAGCCATCCTCAGCATCTGGGGCCAATGTGCTTGAATCAGCTGAGCCATGGCTGTAGGAGGGGAAGTGAGAGAGAGAAGAAGGAGGGGGAGGAAGGTAAAAGCAGATGGTCGCTTCTCTTGTGTGCCCTGACCAGAAATCGAACCCGGGACAGCCACACGCCAGGCTGACACTGTACCACTGAGAAAGTGGCCAGGGCCAGAGGGGAATCCAGACGGAAGTGAGTCTTTACAGGCAGAAGAAAAGGTGTCTGGAGAAAAGAAAAGAAGCCTGAAGACTCTAGAGAAAGGGGCTGTCCACCAACCTGGCCACAACACGAGTCTCTGTGGAGACCTGCTGTCCCTCCTCACGCTGGAGGAGGGGTGGGATGCAGAATTCAGGCTTCAGGTGTCGAATCTAAAAAAGCTCCAGAAGCTGGGTTTTGTGACTGGGGGAGATCCAGAAAGACGTGAGCAGATTTGTACCTAGCTGGTTCTCATGGTTGACCCTGGATAGATCCATCTGACCCCATGACACCCTGGGCACCAGCTGAAGTTCTAACTGAGCACTTCAGAAGCATGAACAGCGTGCTTGCTGTGTGAACTCGGCTCTGGCCCAGCCCCTCGCCCAAACTGGGGCTCCTGGGCTGGCGCCTGCTCTTGCCTGTTTGTGAACAGGGGACACTGAGCTGAGCACACCGGCTGAGAGCAAGAAGCCAGACTTTTATACAGCACTTCAACACTGCCATGACACCAAAACGCATGAGGAGTGGGCTTGCATTTTGTGGATTTTTATTTTTATTTTTATTTATTTATTTATTTTTGTATTTTTCTGAAGCTGGAAACGGGGAGAGACAGTCAGATAGACTCCTGCATGTGCCCGACCGGGATCCACCCGGCACGCCCACCAGGGGGGCGACGCTCTGCCCACCAGGGGGCGATGCTCTGCCCCTCCGGGGGGTCGCTCTGTTGCGACCAGAGCCACTCTAGCGCCTGGGGCAGAGGCCAAGGAGCCATACCCAGCGCCCGGGCCATCTTTGCTCCAATGGAGCCTTGGCTGCGGGAGGGGAAGAGAGAGACAGAGAGGAAGGAGGGGGAGGGGTGGAGAAGCAGATGGGCGCTTCTCCTGTGTGCCCTGGCCGGGAATTGAACCCGGGACTCCTGCACGCCAGGCCGACGCTCTACCACTGAGCCAACCGGCCAGGGCCTGTGGATTTTTAAAAAGTTCATTTTCCTAGTAATTCATTTTTACTGTATTTTGCAAAAGCTTTGGCCTGTGACAAACCAGAAATTTAAAAAAAAAAAAAATCTTACCTCTAGCAGCCTGAGCTGCACTGTCCTAGCCTCTACCCTCCGACCCGACCGACAGGCTTCTGCGCCCCCACCCCCCCTTGGAAGCTCTGTAGCGAGCGGTCACTCTCCTCCACCTCCGGGACTCTGTGCTGGGGAGTCACCACTTCTTGGATGCTGCCATTTGTTTTCACGGGAAGGTGGGTGGATGGGTGCATCGCATTAGCAAAAATTATGAGCAACTTTGTACAACATTCTTCTATACCGTATTTTTCACTCCATAAAACGCACTCCCCCAAAAAATTGGAGGGGAAAATGCCCCTGTGTGTCTTATGGAACGAAAAATACGGCATTTTTTAAAAATAGTTTAACACACCATTTGGTTCAGAATTTTTTTTTTTTTAATTTTCCTCCTTAAAACTCTAGGTGTGGGCCTGACCTGTGGTGGCGCAGTGGATAAAGCGTCGACCTGGAAATGCTGAGGTCACCGGTTCGAAACCCTGGGCTTGCCTGGTCAAGGCACATATGGGAGTTGATGCTTCCAGCTCCTCCCCCCTCTCTCTCTTCTCTCTCTCTCTCTCTTTCTCTCTCTCTCTCTCTCCTCTCTAAAATGAATTAAAAAAAATTAAAAAAAACAAACTCTAGGTGTGTCTTATGGTCAGGTGTGTCTTATGGAGCAAAAAATATGGTAATTACATTTATAAAATTACATGTACTGCTGTTCTCCATACTACGTGGCTTCTAAAACTAAAAATTAGAAAAGGTTGAGATTTTTAGAAATACAGCGTATTAATAGAAGTTTTAGGTTTTCCTTTCTGCATTCCAGTGAATCATCTTGCACACACCCTAAGTTTGTAGATTATTGGCTTAAATTACTATCCTGGTTTAAATGTCTTCCTCCTTTCCGACAGAAATGGTGCCTCGTGAGGAAATGATGCTGTTTGTATATTGTTTTAACATGATTATCCTGGGCTGTGTAACGTAGGAATTTTCCGATGTGCAATTTGGAAATAGCTGAACTACTTCTGAGGACCTTACAAACTGAGTTTACTTGAAAGCTTTGTGGTCAATAAGGTAAAACTATTTCTCTTAGAGCAAAACTACGGATCAAGCTTCTTTTAGAGCTAAGAGAACATTAATCTTATAACCGGGGATTTTAGTGTCTTTATACTGGAACAAATGCTTTTTTCAGACCTAGGAACCGTATGAAAAATAAGACAATTTGCAAGGTGCTTGGGAAAGTTCTAAGTAGCTCCCAAGTGTGGAGGCCTTTGTTCTGGAGGAAGAGGTCTAACTTCAGGGGTTAATCAGAGGGACATTGGGAACATCATTCACTGCGGGTACAGGTCAGAGAGAAAAGTTCACATCTGGCTGTTACTGACCACCAAGCCCTTTCCTGTGGTCCTTTCAGAAGTGATATATTGTTAAGCATCCCAAGAGCACAAACCGCTAGTGTAGATTTATTGGAGGAAAATGCTCCTGTCCATATGATAGAGTTATATATTTATTTTCTTTGAAACTCAGATAGGTAACAATTAAGGACTTGTGGTAGTTATTGGAGCAAATATGCTAGCAAGTGATACTTGGTAAAAAGTGTTTAACTTTGCATGTAACAGTAGCTGGCATAAAGTTTGTTGATTGCATGGTTGAGTGAATGAGTTTAGATTTTTACAAGGTAGATTGGCATATAGTATCGAAATACCAAGTTGCTTGAGCACGTGAGGGTTAGACAGTTTTTGCTCTGCTGCTTTTTGCTAAACTGGACGTATAAGTCTTTTTTCTCTATGCACGTTACATTCCACGATAAAAATGTTTTTAAACATTTTAGGGGGAAAAAATGTAACGAAGTGAGTACCATACATGGACTTTGTTTTCTTTAGAGGTTTCTGGGTAATATGCTTAAATTTCCTTGTCAAGTTGAAGCATAAACATTAGAGTGTTTGCTTGTCAACACATGGAATTCGATAATTAATTTTTATTTAGAAAACCCTTTCCAATTTTGAACGTTTGAGGGAACAAGGTTTCCAAGTGTCTCTTGCTAGCGGCCAAGAACAGCTGCATGTACGCGCAGTTTTTCAGATGGCTCCTCTGTGACATCTGTGAAAACAGACAACTTCAGTCACCAGGCATGCCGCGGTTGCACGGCGCGTTACCGCAGTTCATGATGTGTGGGGGCCAGTGGCCACCGTGACTCAACAGTGCGCCCTCTGCACAGAAATACTTATTGGACTCACACCTGAATTTTTAAATAGGCATTCATTAGATGCATGGTAACGCTGGAAACTTCAGTTTAGCAAAAAGTGTGCATTCTATGACTTCATTTTTGTGTATGCATGCTTTAAATGAGAGAATAAAGAGATGACCCCTCATCAGCAGAGCTAATGTGGGACATGTGTTAACAGATCAGTCATGCGCAGTGATGGCTGACCTGGGAGTGTCATTGTAAATATGGTAAAAATGCAAAGAGTAAATTCAGAACCCGGGCCATTCTTGCAAGTACCCAGCCGCGTGGAGGGCACCCGGGTGGGCTGGCGTCCGGGGTGGAGCGGGGAGGAGCAGCACCTGCACGCCAACCACTTAGGTCTGTTCTCTCACTTCTCTTGCCAAAGTCTTCTCTTGGATGTCTTTCACTCGAGTTTCGTTTCTCCCTACGGTTCATGGGTGGGGGGAAGAATCAATCTTTTAAAAATCTGCTAGTGAACTAGACAGAGGGGACCATGGGATAGTTTCTAACTTTATAGATGTTCAGATGATGACATGTGGCAAAGGAGGTTTCTGTTCCTCTTGGACACATCCTCTCTCTTAGTGTTTGCTAATAAAACGTACTCACAGGGGAGAAACCACAGCCCTGTCTTCCGCCCACCCAGTGCTCCCAGTTTGGGATCTATTATCTCGGTCCAGATAATTGGAAAAGGATATTCAAGTACTACTTGGTGTAAATATGGTTTCGCCCGCTTCTGTTACTAGGAGTGCAGCACACATCTGGAGAGGAGGCGGCCCCGGACACTGAAGCACGCTGTTTGGGTTGGCACGGTGACATTCTAGTATATGCCAATTTGTAATGGCTTTTGGAAACAGGCAGTTTTAAACTCTCCCTGAACTATTCCCCTGAGAAATTATTCAATTAAGTACAACTAAAATTAATGTTTAGTATTTTTTTTTGTTTGTTTAAATAAAAGAGGCAGTGAAAAGGAAAATCTCTGGTCCCTCCTTGTGCTTTAAATTTTTGTCTAAGGTCAAGCTCCCGAGAAAATAAAATGATGGTCCTCGGTCAGTTTCTAGAAGAGATGTGGTTGCCAAGTGCCCCTTACCACGTTCGCACTGGCACACATTCCCTCTGCTGCCGGGCAGTTTTAGACAAGAGTCGGGGGTGAGGGGGTCCGTCCCACCCCTTCCGGCACCATCTGGAGAGCCCTGGGGAGTGGGAAGCTGGAAGGACTCCGTTCTCTATCTTCTAAGCCAGTGTTTCTCAAACTTTAATGGGCATAAGTATCACGGGGGATTTTGAGTCATTAGCTCCTAGGTGGGGCCTGAGGTTCTGCGTGTCTAACAAGCCCCCAGGGGATGGACCCCGCTGCTGACCCGAGGACCACACTGGGAGGGAGGAGAAGGTTCTCAACGGTAGAGGTGGGGAGTGTTGGGGGCAGGGTCCCGGGGCTTAACTCTGATTTCCAATTTGTGACTTACTTTGCTTCTTGGAGCAGGTACCCTAACTTCTCAGAAGCCCCCGATTCTCACCGACCTTCCTAGGGCCCACCCTCCCCCACTGCTTTTGCAAAATAGAACACGTTTTTAATGGCTTAATCGCAGGAGATAATAGCTTCAGCTCTGTGGTTGCACATCTTCCTGAAGTCCAGATACATTGTCTCCCTCATTTTCTCTGACCCAGCTTTTTGTGGCCGCATTATTAAAGGAAAACAGTTAACCTGGACATGGAGGCCAGCGCCCTGGTGAGGAAAAGGATGGGTGACTAAGTGTGGCTTGTCGGTCTGTAACCACGCATCCTCGCTTTTAAGGTGTGGCCTCTCAGCCCTGAGGTCCAGGACTTTGGTGGTCAGCTGTATCACGGGTGGCCTCATTGCTACATGGTTAACATCCACACTAGGGGAAATCTCTTGAAAGACTGATTCATAACTCAAGGTCCTTCTGTATCCATATGTGAGAAGATGCTCTACAAGAGGCCTATAATAGTACTGGCTTTCCCCTTATCTATATCGAATACTAACTGACAGAGCACTACTAGATGGATAAAGAGGGAGACACCCTTGTCGCAGTCACTGCTTAGACCCTTCTGATATTCCTACCAAATTCAGGGTCCAGGGTCCCCTCTTCCCTCTCATATCAGTATGATGGCCACAAAATATGTCTGGCTATTTTTTAAACCTTCAAACTCTCCCTCTTTCACTCCACTCTTTGTTTTTTCTTTCTCAATAATTTTCTTTGTAAAATACAGTTTCGATCATGTTACTTGCTTACTAAAAACCGTCAGGGTCTCTTCATCACCTAAGTGGCGTTACCAAGACTTTCAAGAGTTTTTGTCATATTCACCCCTGGTGTTTTTCATTTACAGTTCTTCCTCAGCCTTAATTTTCTAAGTTGTTTTCTTTTTTATCAAAATAATACCTCTACATAGTTTGAAAATCAGAGAGGACTAGAAGGTTTAGAGGAGAGGCAGGAGGTCTCCCATCAGCCCTCTCCTCCTGGAAGCCCTTCCCCCGAGAAGTAGCACTTCTGATTTTTTTAGTGGTTTATATGGCATATCGATAGTAGAGTATTTGTATCCCAAAATAATGTGCTGCTGTTTCTTAATGTCTTCAATTTTAGGTCCTGTTGACTTGCTCCAAAGGAAGACGCTCATTTAACCTGCAGTAATCCTGTACATACATCCACACTTCCCCTCCCCCACTGCTCCCACATTTTAGTTAAATTCGCGTTTACAGAATGATGACTGTGTCAGTGTTGTTGTTCATGTGAAGCGACAGTGTGTACTAGAATGACCGTCTTTCCCCATGAATAAGATGCACCTTTTTTCAACAATTTTGGGGTCTAAAACTGGGTGCATCTCACACAGTGGTTGTAGATTTTTTTTACTTGCATTTCCTGCTTTTTCACGCTTGTTTTTGTGCTCGTTGTTGAAGACAGTGATTCATCATCAGACACAGATGAGGACAAGCTAATGGATGGGAGTTTTGACAGTGATGAGGAGTTGTATGAATTTTATGATGAATAAAACTTGAGTTCAATAACTTCATGTAATTCTTTTGTTTTTTTCAAAATTAGGGCCCCAAAATTTTTTTTTTTTTTTTTTCATTTCTGAAGCTGGAAACGGGGAGAGACAGTCAGACAGACTCCCGCATGCGCCCGACCGGGATCCACCCGGCACGCCCACCAGGGGCGATGCTCTGCCCACCAGGGGGCGATGCTCTGCCCATCCTGGGCGTCGCCATATTGCGACCAGAGCCACTCTAGCGCCTGAGGCAGAGGCCAAGGAGCCATCCCCAGCGCCCAGGCCATCTTTGCTCCAATGGAGCCTTGGCTGCGGGAGGGGAAGAGAGAGACAGAGAGGAAAGCGCGGCGGAGGGGTGGAGAAGCAAATGGGCGCTTCTCCTGTGTGCCCTGGCCGGGAATCGAACCCGGGTCCTCCGCACGCTAGGCCGACGCTCTACCGCTGAGCCAACCGGCCAGGGCCAGGGCCCCAAAATTAAGGTGCGTCTTATACATGTGAGCATCTTGTACCTGGGAGAAATATGGTAGATGTTATTTCCTGACACCATTTTCTCGTTAAGGTCAGTAATTTGTTTGGTTGTCTCTATTGAAATTTTTTAATTCTTACCCCCCCCCCCCCAAAAAAAAGTCTGATAGAGTTGTAAAATTCCTCTCAATCACGAATGCTGTCAGTAGCTGTCTCGGTCCATTCTGGCTGCTCTGAGACAAGGGCAGAGGCTGCGGGGACTGGAAACCACAGACACCGACTTCTCCCACTTCCCGTGGCCGGAAGTCTGCGACCACCGCCAGCATGGCCAGGTGAGGGCCCTCCTCCGGTTTGCAGACTTCTCCCGTGTCCGCAAGAGGCAGAAGGGGCCAGGAGCTCTATGGGGTCCCCTTTATACGGCATTCATCCGTCATGAGGGCTGCACCCTCCTGGTTTAAGTACCTCCCAAAGGCCCCGCCTCCTGACGTCATCATGGGGGGGAGGCTGGGTTTCGTCACGCGGACTTAGGGGCGGAGCCACCAGTGTAGGCAGGCGTGTGTTGGTCACGTGAACTTAGGGGCGGAGCCACCAGTGTAGGCAGGCATGTGTTGGTCACGTGAACTTAGGGGTGGAGCCACCAGTGTAGGCAGGTGGCTACAATAATGAGCACAAAAACAAGCGTGAAAAAGCAGGAAATGCAAGTAAAAAAAATCTACAACCACTGTGTGAGATGCACCCAGTTTTAGACCCCAAAATTGTTGAAAAAAGGTGCATCTTATTCATGGGGAAAGACGGTCATTCTAGTACACACTGTGGCTTCGCATGAGCAACAACACTGACACAGTCACATTCTGTAAACACGAATTTAACTAAAATGTGGGAGCAGTGGGGGAGGGGAAGTGTGCATGTATGTACAGGACTGCTGCAGGTTAAATGAGCGTCTTCCTTTGGAGCAAGTCAACAGGACCTAAGATTGAAGACATTAAGAAACAGCAACACATTATTTTGGGATACAAATACTCTACTATCGATATGCTATATAAACCACTAAAAAAATCAGAATTTAGGGGTTTCGTCGCGTGGACTTAGGGGCGGAGCCACCAGTGTAGGCAGGCGTGTGTTGGTTTCATCTTGCCGTTGGCGTTTTTTCTCTCCTGGTCTAATCTGGACGGAATGTGCTGGGGCAACTGCCTGACTGAGGGGTGTTCTTGGGCCAGCACTCTGGGAATCAGTGTGTTCTTTGTCTTTCTTTGATGTGGATTCATTCCCCTTCCTCTCACGGCTTCCTCGTTCTCCCCTGAAACACATTCTCCAGGAACCGTATTCGGAACCCCACATTTCGTGCCATACACCCTTCCTTGGCGGTGCACCGTGTCCCAGACTCAGAGCTCCCCAGGTGGGGTTCAGAGCTCACTGGGGAAGGCGTGGACTTCGCGACAGCCCAGTTGCTGACAGAGAAGTTCGTTGGGTTGCCCGGGGCAGGGCTGGTCCACAGAAAATGCTGCCCTTGGGTTGACAGTGAACTGAGGCCAGCCAGTGAGGAACCACACCCAGGACTGGCGGGCAGGATATATAACTCTTGGGGCTGAGGGCAGGCAGAGGCTGGTAGGCGGGCACGTGGGGGGAGTCCTGGCACTGGGAACTGGGCCGCTGGCAGGATGTCCATGTCTGAAGGACCATGGCAAGGTGGTCGCCAGGCCGAGGCTCTGAGTTCACGGCAGGGCTGTCTGTTCGCGGCTCACAGCTGGGACCCAGCCTCACGGGGTGTTGTTTGGACCCATAGTCACTGGGACAGGCACAGCAGCAGCAGCAGAAGAAAAAACATGAGCACGCTGGACCCTGGAACGCTCCTTTCCTCTTGCGTGTCCCTCCAGTGCCCTCTGCTGATCGGGGTGACGTCATGCTCCCTGCAAAGGAGCGATGCTCAGAGTTCAGCCCATTAGCGGCAGAGTCGGTGGGGAAGGGTGAATTTGGAGCTGAGAGACAACAGATTGATAATTGGCACAGAGACATAAAATAAAATGCAAAGCATCAGTCTGTTGTCCCATCTTCAAGTCAGCAGTTCTTTAACTAAACGGGCACCCATTCACCCTGTTTAGTTACAGTATGCTTCATATGGGACTTTGCCTTTGAAGTTTTCTTTTTCCTGTGCTGGGAATATTCAGAAATACATATAAAGTAAAACACTAGGATTATTAAAAGTGTATATATACACTGTATATGTAATCAGAATGTCAAAGATGCATGGGTAGACTGGCTCTGAGAGACCTGCCTGTAAATACCGGCCTCAGGAGAAGGTTGGCCTGGGTCTCTCTTCTTTCGCTTCCCTTTGCAGAATGGAGAAACACATCTAAAATATGTCCGGAATGTGGAAACTAGTTAGGAAAAAGGTAGGGAACTTTTCTGTAAAAGCAGAAGATCGTTGCTTTTTCAAGTTATTTGTTTAAAGACAAAAAACAAAAACAAGTTGTTCCAACTTGGTAAGTTCCAACTTCCTGCCTGATAGACGTCATGGGACTCAAGGAGAACGTAAGTCTCACCCAACTAGCTCAGCGCCATGAGAGATCTTCTGTAAGCAAGGAAAATACGGAGAGGGCAGGCGCTGTGCCTCTGGAATGGGAAAAACGCAGACTGTGTTTAGTCTGGAGTTAGGCATGGACCTGAAATTTGAGACATAAAAGGCATGAGCTACTAGGTCAAGCTTTCGAATCAAAATCCAGAGACCCGTTCTCTCAAGCGTTACTACTTGCTAGTGGGGTAACTTGGACAGGTTACATACTCTGTGTGGGCTTGTTTTGACATCTATAAAATACTGTAACAGTTTACCTGTCTACCTGTCCAGACTGTGAGGAGTATCAGATGAGATAATAACATGATTACAGCGCATTAAAATTGTGTTACGACCATCATCAGTAATTTTTAAATTGTTCATCTACAAGAAATCCGGTTGAAACAGGGAGAGTAAGCCCTAACTTTGGAAACAACACCAGTTTATGAATTTCATTAAAAGCTAGTCTTGTTTGTTGAGCTCTAAAAGGACGAGCCCAGAAATAATGTTCAAGACTTTCTCCATTCTTAATGTTCTCTTTTCAGGTTTATATATTTTGTTCTAATGATGTTATAAGAATTTGAACATGCTCTAAATATTCAGTATCATGAATACACTCTTACTATGCAGTAGCAACACCAGATATGGGAACTCAAGGCTGCGATCTCCTCTTAGCATTTTTGAATCCCAGAGGAAAGGAAATTCCTCAGAGAGATACCCTGTTGGATTTGAGATGTGTGCTATTTTTAGAGGGAGCAGAGATATAATAGTTTGGGTCCCTGTAATTAGTTGTGAGAGAAAAGAAATGTTAGCGAATGGCCTTGGCTCAGTTGGAAGGTGTATTCTGGAGCATACCTATGGCATTAGATAATCATGGTAGTGTCCAACAAGATACAGCATAATAACAAGTAACTACAGTATATTTTTATTAGTTACAAATAAGATCATTTTTTAACTTCATAGCATTTACATTAATTCCACTGACTATGCAAAAAAAGCCCCCAGTTACTACAAAGTGTATGCACAGCATGTAAAAACACCCAACTGGATTATAAATTTGGCTTAATAAACTAATGTATTCATTGTAGTAAATTGTAATTAGACATTTACTTAACAGTTTTCAGAAATATTTTATAGGGCAAGCTTGAATGATGTCATCTTCCAAACAAAGCAAAACAAGACAGAACAACAAGGTAGTCTTGGAATGTTTGATCTGGTATCTTCTTTTTTCTTTCTGAATGTGACTAAAAAGACTCTGGAATCAGACAGATTGCAAGGACCAGCTGTGTAACTGCAAGTCACTGAACCTCTTTGAGCTTCGCCTCTCGTCACACCTGCCTCACAGGGTTCTCCTCAGGATTAACAGAAATAGTATATTGCTCTCAGGAGCCTCTCAAAAATTCACACATTCCCTTGCCGTATTCTCACTGTTGCATATAAATAGGGTTCCTAAGAAAATGGAAGAAATAGGCCTGCTGACGTTCCGTATGGAACCTGAAGTCTGAAGGACATCCCTGGAACTTTACTGAGCCATATGTGTGAATCTATTTCTGGACTCTTCTGTCCCATTACCCTTTCATCCATAGCACAGGTTTTTTTTGTCTTTTTTTAAAGCAAGAGAGAGTGACAGACAGTAACAGGAAAGGCAAGGATGAGAAGCATCAACTCATAATTACAGCACTTGAGTTGTTCATTGATTGCTTTCTCATATGTGCCTTGACTGGGGGGCTCCAGCCAAGCCAGTGACCCCATGCTCAAGCCAGCAGCCTTGGGGTTTTGAGACCTCAGCATCCCAGGCCGACTCTCTATCCACTGTGCCACCACACCAGTCAGGTGAGAACAAATTTTTTTAGTACTTATTCATCTGACAGTGTATCCTCCACCTTCATTCCTGAAGGATATTTTCATGGGATATACAATTCTGTGTTGACAGTTCTTTTCTTTCTGTTGAACTTTAAAAATGTTACACTTCCTTTTTCTTTCAACTCTTTGTTCACCTGTAAGTAATGTGTGTTTACCTGTAAGTAATATGTCAAATTATTCCTTGATTGTTTTTAAGATTTTTTTCTCTGTCTTTAGTGTTCAGCAGTTTGCATATGATATGTCTGGGTGTGGATTTCTTTGTGTTTATCTGTTTGGGGTTGCTGAGTTTCTTTTTTTTTTTTTTTCTTTTTGTATTTTTCTGAAGTTGGAAACAGGGAGGCAGTCAGACTCCCACATGTGCCTGACCGGGATCCACCCGGCACACCCAGCAGGGGGCAATGCTCTGCCCATCTGGGGCATTGCTCTGTTGCAATCAGAGCCATTCTAGCGCCTGAGGCAGAGGCCACAGAGCCATCCTCAGTGCTCGGGCCAACTTTGCTCCAATAGAGCCTTGGCTGTAGGAGGGGAAGACAGAGACAGAGAGGAAGGAGAGGGGGAGGGTTGGAGAAGCAGATGGGTGCTTCTCCTGTGTGCCCTGGCCGGGAATCGAACCCAGGACTCCTGCACGCCAGGCTGGCACTCTACCACTGAGCCAACTGGCCAGGGCTTGAATGTTTATGTTTTCTGCCCAATTTAAGAAAATTTCAGCCATTGTCTCTTCAAATATTTTGGCTGCCCCACAACTCTTTTGCTCTCTTTCTGGGACTCTGATGACAAGTTTGACCTTTTGTGATTGTCTCCAGGTGCCTGAGGCTATGGTCTTCCCCCCTCCCCTGATCCTACTCTCTTTTCTCCTTATTGTCCTGACTGGATAATTTCTATTGACCTATCTTCCAGTTCTCTGCCTCTTTCCTCTGCCATCTCCATACTGCCATTGAGCCTATCCAGTGAGATTTTCTAATTTGATTATTATATTTTTCAGTTTCAGAATTTAATTTAATTCTTCTCTATGTTTTCTGTTTCTTTGCTGAAACTTTCTTTTCATTTGTTTCAAGAGTGTTCACCTTCAATATTGGGCTTTTTTTTTTTTTTTTTTTTTACAGAGACAGAGAGAGTCAGAGGGATAGACAGGGACAGACAGACAGGAATGGAGACAGATGAGAAGCATCAATCATTAGTTTTTTTGTTGCGCATTGAGACTTCTTAGTTGTTCATTGATTGCTTTCTCATATGTGCCTTGACCGTGGGCCTTCAGCAGACTGAGTAACCCCTTGCTTGAGCCAGCGACCTTGGGCTCAAGCTGGTGAGCTTTTGCTCAAACCAGATGAACCCGCGCTCAAGCTGGCGACCTCGGGGTCTCGAACCTGGGTCCTCTGCATCCCAGTCCAACGCTCTATCCACTGCGCCACCGCCTGGTC
Organism: Saccopteryx leptura; assembly: GCF_036850995.1. Lineage (NCBI taxonomy): Eukaryota > Metazoa > Chordata > Mammalia > Chiroptera > Emballonuridae > Saccopteryx > Saccopteryx leptura. The sequence goes on along the minus strand of NC_089504.1, from coordinate 359,723,318 downwards.
AGGCAATGTTGGGCATTTTTATTGTAACTGCTTTAAGGTCTTTGTTAGAGAACTCTGTCATCTCAGCATTGACATTTGTTGATTGTCTTTTCTCATGCAGCTTGAGATTTTCTGGTCCGTCATATGCCTAGTAATTTTGAATTGTAACTTGGACATTTTGGTTATTATATCATGAGACTCTGACTCTTGTTTAAATTCCACAGGGATGTTGATATTTGTATGTTTTAGCAGGCGTTTGTCTTGATTGGCTTGAAGTCAAAACTTCCAACTAGCTTTATAAGGCCTGTGGTGCTAGCGTCAACTATGTTTTCAAAGCTTTTGCAGTGCTATTTGGATCTGTCCCGTTGGTGTGCCAGTGAGTGGCCAGTCTGGGAGTTGGATGGTTATCTGTCTTGTAGTTCATCTCCATGAATGCATAGATGAGAGGAGTCCAGGAGTTTATAAACAACTTTAAGGAGTTTCTTTCCTAAGCTCCTTCCTCTCCATCATTTTCTTAGTACTTTTTGGTCTCTTAGGGTCTCCCTTTCTGTTCTTCCAGCTTGAAAACTGGGGTTTAATTACCCCATTCTGCTGTACACTGTACTTCCCTCCTATATATATAATAAGGTTTCTTTTCTTTTTCTTTAACCAGTCTTCTGAATCTTTGGCTTTTTATTTAGTTTCTTTTCAAATCTACAGGGAGTTGAAGATATACCCCTCAGATATTTGTTCTTAGTGTCTGTGTATGTGTGAATATATATATACATACATACATATATATAATACATATACATATGTATATGTGTGTGTGTGTATATATATACATGGTAAACTGTTTAAAAGTAGGTGAAAGTGTCTCCAAAATACTTCATCATGAATCTTCTAAGAACTATCATGTTGTCCTACATAACCACAATGTCATTAGCATACCTAAGAGACTTACTTTGATGTAATATTGTTTAATATGGAGTCCATATTTAATTTCTCTAATTGCCCCAATAATGTTCTTTAATCACTCTGTTTTTTGAGGGTTAACTCCTGTATTCAAAAATTAAATATTGCATTTCTTTGCCGTGCCCTTTAATTTAGAGCATCTCCCCCTCCCCCCTTTTCTGCTATGGACTCTTTTAAAGAATGCATGCTGTCTTGTAAGATTTCCCACAGTCTGAATTTGCCTGAGTGTTTCCCTATGATCAGACTGAAGTTCAACTCTTCTTGGTAAAAGACCACATAAATATAGTTGTATACTTTCCATTGCATTACCGAAGGAGATCTAAAGTGACAGTCAGTCCTCTTGTTGCTGACGGTAAGTTTGCTCACTGCTATACTTCATCATTGGAAAGGTACCGTTTCCACTGTGGAACTAAGAAGGAGCCCATGTGTGAGACTCGGGGATGATGGCCCTGCAGCTTCTCAACAGCCCTTTCCCAGGTGGTCTTAACATTCATGGACAATTCCTTCCTGAACCAATTATTACCTAAGCGGCGGCAAAAAGTGGTTATTTCTGAGTGCTAAAACTATGCAAGAAGGCACAAAAGTGGTTATATAAAAGTCGCAATGGTAGGTGCTGAGGGCAGAGGGCAGAGGTGGTGATTAGATGGGAACCCAAGGGTGGGGAGGGGGAGGGTGTTGGGGTTCTTGCAACACCCCTTTCTTGACCGAGGCGGTAATGAAACGGGCATTCACTTCGTAAGAACTCATTGAACTGTACATGTATTTCGGTGCATGTCCTTTTCTGTATGTGAATTCTATATTACATTTAATCGATTCATAACTTACCATGATTTATTTTACATTTTGTATTATCCTATCGTGACTTAACCAATCTTCTTGATTCTTTTTTTTTTTTTTTTTTTTTTAAGAAACCAATTTCTCAAGGTTTCTGACACTCTGGAAGGAACTGTGTTTTCTGGGGCAGCAGGGACAAGGGACGGATGGGGAGAGGGCGTCCCCTCAGATATCCCCAGACGCTCCCTCATTCTGAGGCCTTCATTTGCACCTGTTGGCTGTTTGCTCATCTTCGCACACAGAGATCGGCATGTGTCTATTGTTAGAAGCTGGGTAGGACGCTGCCTCAGTGTGGGTGCACACACCGTTAGGCCCCGATGGAGAAAGAAGGACAGGCCTTGGTAGAGAGCAAAGAGGCAGGGAGCCTGTGCTCTCTGCCCAGCCTGGCCCTCCTGCTCCGGCTTATGCTGCTGGAGCAGGTGTGGCCGAGGGGATGTCTCCTGAGCCCCCAGAGCTCTTCCCAGGGGCTCTGCTTGGGGTACGGGAGTTCCCTGCCAGCCGCCCTGCTGCAGGGAGGGTACCATCAGTGAGTTAGAGCTTCTCTTTGCTGAGTCACAGATCGGGCTTTCTGTTCCAGATTTCCGTGATATTTTTTCCTTGGATTAAGCATTTTTAGAGGTCATTTCCCTTCCCCCCATGTTTAGTTTCCATCATAGGGAATAGAGGGAGTTATACTAACACCCTCAAGAAAAGCTCTTTAGGCCCTGGCCGGTTGGCTCAGTGGTAGAGCGTCGGCCTGGTGTGCAGAAGTCCCGGGTTCGATTCCCGGCCAGGGCACATAGGAGAAGCGCCCATTTGCTTCTCCACACCTCCCCCCCTCCTTCCTCTCTGTCTCTCTCTTCCCCTCCCACAGCCGAGGCTCCATTGGAGCAGAGATGGCCCGGGCGCTGGGGATGGCTCCTTGGCCTCTGCCCCAGGCGCTAGAGTGGCTCTGGTCTCGGCAGAGCAACGCCCCGGAGGGGCAGAGCATCACCCCCTGGTGGGCAGAGCATCGCCCCTGGTGGGCGTGCCGGGTGGATCCTGGTCGGGCACATGCGGGAGTCTGTCTGACTGTCTCTCTCCGTTTCCAGCTTCAGAAAAAAGATACAAAAAAAAAAAAAAAGAAGAAAAGCTCTTCATTCACTGTGTGTTTTCTAATAGTAGTCTGTGTTGGGAAAACAGCTGTGTTAGGCTTGCTCGCTTGCACTTGGCATGATTAGTGCGTGAGCATGTGGCAGAGCCACGTGTGCAGAGCCCGTGTGAGGCTACAGGCACTTTCACTCAGCGCGGATTGTGGATCTCTTACCGCCCCTGCCACGGTTTTGCTGGCCATTCGCCTCCTGCTGTGAGAAGTGGGGTTTCCCCTGCTTGTTTGCTCGTCTGCCACTGCAAGAATCTATTAAACGGGAATGGCCCGAAGCTTTCCGGCTCTGCAGTTCCTCTGCTGTCTGCCCGAATCCCATGTGGGCCTGCCTGGCCCTGGCCACCGGCATTACAGTCTTCAAATGTCATTAGCTATATAAGCAAAAGGCGTAATAACATAACGATGTTACAACTGCCAGCATCCATTATGATTACAAAAGGCATCATACTTATCTGAAAATATACAGCACACTTTCTGCCTTTCCATAGAATTTTTTGAGACTGTAATTGGGAGTAGGAAAAAGTACGAAATATAACTGGAGTCAGATATTTTGAGGCCATGTAATAAATATTTGTTACCACTTTAGAGCCTGTTAATTTTGCATCATTCTTCACATTGTCCATTTTATTCCCGTTCTACGTCGGAATGGCACGGGGTGCCTCAAGTTCACACATGATAGAACTGTATAGGCTCCTCTGGAGACCAAGGCGAGTACCTGCCGGGAAGCAAGGATCAGTTTCTTTTTGGAATCAGCTGGTTGTTTCTCAACCTGCACTCTGAAAGCTGTGTTTAATTTGCTAGTAATAGACTCTGGTTAGGGGAATCCCCCCTTAGAAGCCAGTGGGCTGCAGGCTGGGAATTCCCCTGCCCTGGGAAATAGCCTTCCAAGGTCATAATTACTGACAAGTGGAGTAATTCTATCAAACCAACCAACAGTGGCAGTATAAACCTTTTTTTTAATAAAAAACAACAAAAAACACAAAATCCATTTAGCAATGTGTTCCAAAGTCCATGCAGCCATCATAATCATGCTTTGTTAACTTAAGGAAATGACACAAAAGAAGGAAAATGGTAATAGAGGAAAGAATTCATTGACTCATTACAGAGAAATAGAGAGGCATTCTGAGTATTTCACAATGAGTTATTTTTAATGAATGTTTATTTAATGAATGGATGTTTTATAACCATTAGAAAGTATAACTGTGCGGGCAGTGTGGCACCATGAAAGGGTACAAACGATATCATGTTACTATGTTGCAATTATATAAAAAGATAGTTTTGTCAGATCTTAGAAGGGAGCACATAGAAGTGATTACTAGGACATTTGGATTATTTGTTTATACTTTTTTCCCTTCTCATTTATAAACCTCAATGAAATAACTCATACGTAAAAATAGAGTTTTTTAATAATTAAAAAAATAAACAGCAAACTAGTCAACAGAAGTGGCTTACCAACTAAAATGAAAAACTTTACATTTGGTCTAATATTAAAATATTAACCCCTTCAGTGTTTACTGCTGTATTTTGCTGAGCTAATCTGCTACAATATTTTTATTTACCTCTAAGTCATTAATACTTAACAAATTTTAAAAAACTCTGTCTAGAAACTCAGTTAATATATAACAGCTGACATGTTTAGTGTCTGACAAGGAATATTTTGTGCTTGACTTTCACATAGTGCCAGAGGCTTGCTAACCCTGAGTATCATACCCCATAGTGCAGCGCTCGAGTGTGTCATCGAACTCTGGCCGTCAGGGGTGCCTGAGAACCGTGTACCAAGACACCGCAGGAAGTGGGAGTGTTACTGTGGGAGATCCTGATAGGCTGTGGAGAATGGATCCTAACAGTATCTACTGGTATATAGGATACTACAGAAACTCAGCTGTGGTCTTTGCTGACTAGACAAAACTGAAATGATGTATCCACAATGACTATTGTGCCCAAAGTATCAAGGTGTCACAAGATCGGGAAAATCTCCACACCCATTAGAATGCTAAAAATCAAAGACTTCCAATACTAATTATTGGAAAAGATTTGGCACAGAGGTAATTGTAGAAGTGTTTGTCAGTTTAATCAAGTTAACTATACATCTACCCTACGACCCAGAAATTTCACTCTTAAGTTTTTACCAAACAAAAATAAAAACATATTACCCCAAAAGATCTGTACAAAAATATATACACAGCAGTCTTATTCATTAAAACCCCAAACTAGAAACAACCCCAACGTCCATCAGTAGGAGAATGAATAAGCAAATTGGGATAGATCTGTACAATGGAATACTATTCAGCAATAAAAATAAAGCACTACTTTATAAATACACCAACTGCATAAATCTCAAAAGCATTTTGTTGGCTAAAAGAAGAAAATAATATCAACATACACTTGATGATTCCATTTATATGGACTATAAGGATAAACCTAATCTATTGGATAGAAATCAAGAAAGGGCCATGAGAGAATATTTCAGATGATGAAAATGTTCTAAATAGTCACACTAATGTATACAGTTGTCAAACACATAGAACTGAACACTAAAGATCTGTGCATTTTGTCATATACAAATTATTACCTCAATTACAAATGTAAATCCAAAAAAGTTTATAAATTTTGGGTATTTCTAAGATTTTCTAGGAAGGAAGAAAAGAAGGAAGGAAAAAAGGAGGGAGGGAGGAAAGGAAGGAAGGGAGGGAGGGAGGGAGGGAGGGAGGGAGGGAAGGAAGAAAGAAGGAAGGAGGCAGACAGGTCTACTTGCATGGATGCTGGAAAGACAATACAAATAATTCTAACTAAATTTTAGAAGTTCAAGACATTGAGGAATCACCTGTTGCTCCCTCCTTTTAAGATCTTGGCAGTGGGATGGTTAGTCTTTTGCTGAACACACACACACACACACACACACACACACACGTTTGTCTCTGGATTCTACTTTGTTCCATTGATCTATTTGTCTATACTTATTCCAATACCATGGTATCTTGATTATTATATACTTATAACAAATCTTGAATTCGGGCGATATAAAACTTCCACCTTTATTTTTTCTTTGTCAAGGTTATTTTGGCAATTCTAAATGACTTGCATTCCTTGCACATTTTAGAATTGACTTGCCAATTTCTTTTTTTTATTTTTACTTTTCCATAGATGAGGAGAGGGTGGGAGAGAGATAGAGAGGGGCATCAACTCTTGGTTCCACTTAGCTGTGCACTTACTAGTTGCTTGTCATATGTGCCCTGACCCGGGATTGAACCTCCCACCCGGCGCACCAGGACAACACTCTATCCACTGAGAGACACAGCCACGGTGCCAATTTCATTTTTAAAGCCTGCTTGGATTTTGATTGAAATTGCACTGAATCTATAAATCAATTGAAGAGAATGAACAGATAACTTTAGAACACTGTGTTCTTCAATCCATGAACCATGGTACAGCACTCCATTTATTTAGGTCTTTGATGTCTCCCACAACATTTTATAGTTTTCAGCATAGAGGTCTTGCATGTTTTTTGTTAGATTTATAGTTTTTGAAGCTATATGAAATGTTTTACTTTCATTTGTCAGTTGCTTGTCATAGTATATAGAAATACAGCACTTTTTTTTTTTGAAATACAGTACTCTTAATGTTTGATTTTTATATCTGTGGATTTGTTAAATTCACTTATTCTAGTAGTCTTAAAATAAATTCCATAGACTATTTTATGTACAGAATTATGTCAGATATATATATATACTTACATCTTCCTTTGAAATCTTTTTGCCTTTTTTCTTCATATTAAACAGTGTAGAACCTATAATAAAATGTGTTTATATTATATATATTATAATGTGTATATATATGTATAATATAATGTATATAATATAATATATATATGTATATACTGCTCACAAAAATTAGGGGATATTTCAAAATGAATATGAAGCAATAAAATATCCTCTAATTTTTGTAAGCAATATATATATAAAAGGTTCAACAGAGGTTGTCAGAGCAGTTATCTTTGCCTGGTTCCTGGGCTTAGAGAAAGAGTGTTCAGAGTTTACCATTAAGTATGATGTTAGCTCCAAGCTTTTCATACCTGTCCTTCACCGGGTTGAAGAAGCCCCTTTCATTCCTGGTTTGCTGAGGATTTGTATCATGAATGAACACATAGCCTGACCTGTGGTGGCACATTGGATAAAGCGTTGACCTGGAACGCTGAGGTTGCAAGTTCGAAACCCTGCACTTGCCTGGTCAAGGCACATAAGGGAGTTAATGCTTCCTGCTCCTCCCACCTCTCTCTCTCTCTCTCTCTCTCTCTCTCTCTCTCTCCTCTCTAAAATGAATAAATTTTAAAAAATAAATAAATCTTTAAAATAAATGAACACAGAATTCTGTCAGATCCTTTTTATGCATTTATTGAAATGACCATATGATTATCTACTTTAGCCTGATAATGGTTTTTAGATCTTTCTTCTTTTCTAATTAGGTGTTTAGAGCAATAAACTTCCCTCTAAGCACTGTTTTAGTTGCATCCCACAAACTTTTATTTTAGGTTGTCCTTATCATTCTGTTCAAAACATTTTCTGTGTTCTCTTGTGATTTGATTTCTACCCCACAGGTTATTTAGAGGTCGTTTCCTTGATATTCACATGTGGGAAATTTTTCCGTTTTTGTCTCCTGTGTTCTTTCATCATGACAAAAACTTCCTTTTTATCTCGGATTGTGCTTCTTGGCTTGAAGTTTATCTGGTCTGATATTAATAAAACCACGCCAGCTTTCTCATGCAAACACTTTCTATGCTTTATATTTAAAGTGAATTTCTTGTGAAAGTTGTTTTTTTCTTTTATCTTGCCTGACATTCTTTGTCTTTTAATTGAGCAGTTTGTCCACTTATGTTTAATAGACTAGTCATGTGAGTTAGCTTTCCGTCTGCCATCTTGGCATTTCTGTCCTCTCTGTCCTGTCTATTCTTTGTTCCCCTCTACTTCCTCTCTGACTTCTTTTAAGTCAATCATGCATTTTTAGTATTTATTTTTATTCCCTCTGTTGACTTTTTTTAAGAGAGAGAGAGAGATGATAATCATTAACTCATAGTTGCAACACCTTAGTTATTCATTGATTGCTTTCTCATACATGCTTTGACTTGGGGCCAGCAGCTGAGCCACTGACCCCCTGAGCAAGCCAGTGACCTTTGGGGTCAAACCAGTGACGATGAAATCTTGTTGATGATCCCACGCTCAAGCCTGATGAGCCTGCACTCAAGGCAGTGACCTCGGAGTTTCAGATCTCACTGTTCCAAGTCGACGCCCTATCCATTGTGCCACCACTGGTCAGGCTCTGTTGATTTTTTTTTTTTTTAAGCCATAACTCAGTGGTGGTGGTGATAGTGGTAGTAGGTATGTGTTTTCATTTTCTTTCTTTCTTTCTTTCTTTCTTTCTTTCTTTCTTTCTTTCTTTCTTTCTTTCATACTTAGAGCTAGCAGTCACTAGCCACATATGACCATTTAAACTTTAATTAATTGAAATATATATAAAAAAAATCTGTCCCTGGCTATAGTATGGCGAATAGATTGAAAGGATTCAGGAGTAGAAACAGGAAGGTTGAGTTAGGGGATCATCTCAGAAACACTGACAAATGTTTGTGAGGTATTAGAAACAGAGTGTAAGAGAAATGGTAGGATTGAGAGACACTGGGGAGGGAGCATCAACTGGAATGGCCAAAAAATAGAATGATGGGAGAGGAGGGGAAGGGAGGAGAGCCAGGAGCTCCTAAGATCTCCACATTGAGCAGACAGACGAGTGACGGTGACGGTGCGAGATCTGGGGGAAGGTGAGGGGCTTGAGAGACCCGGGAGTCAGAAGGCTGAGGAACTTCCAGGCAGATATGTAGTTGGCAGCTGCTCGTACGGTCAAGAATTTTGGAGTGCTCTATAGAGCAGAAAGTTGGCAGGTTTTTAATGTAAATATTGATGAACTGAAAGGTATATGAAATCACCACGGTAGTATTACAAAGTAAAAATGGACAGAACCCTTGGGATGGCCAACCTTTCAGAGGAAGAGGAGAACCTAGAAGAGCTTACGTTACCGCGAGAGGAACGGGGAGAGAGCCTGTCACTGAATACGTGGGAATGGGGAGTTACGTAGAGTGCAAGGTTCCTAGACAGGTGCTCTGTAGATAACGTCTGGCAAACTTGGCTTTGACCCACCTTTTAAAGAAGCAGCAAAGTGCTTTGATCAATGCTTTTCTTTTTTTATCTTTTAGACTCCATGCACTCATTGCCTTGATAGTGTAGTATTTATTTATGTTATCTTGCTGTGTACCAGGTAGGCTCCTGGGATGGGAGATACAGACATGAATATAAATTCATTTCTGGCATAGTCTTTCTGTAAAAGAGAGACATGCGCCTGACCTGTGGTGGCGCAGTGGATAAAGCGTCAACCTGGAAATGCTGAGGTCTCCGGTTCGAAACCCTGGGCTTGCCTGGTCAAGGCACATATGGGAGTTGATGCTTCCAGCTCCTCCCCCCTTCTCTCTGTCTCTCCTCTCTCTCTCTCTCTCTCTCTGTTTCTCCCTCTCCTCTCTAAAATGAATAAATAAAAAATTAAAAAAAAGAGAGACATGCAAACAAATAATTGGAATACAAAAATAAGGGTCTCTACGTAGAAAGGAGTTACAGGAAGTGCACGAGAGGTGAGCGGGAAGAACACCCACCTCTTCCGGCCTCTCACAGGCTGTTCTTTTTGTATGGATTCCCTTTCTCTGCTCCTTCACCCACGTGGCCTTCAAAACCCAACTCTAACATTGTTCCAGAAGCTTTATTGACCTCTTTGTGTGTTTCATTTAATTCTATAAAACTGGTGATGGGTATTGGACAGTGTATCTTTAAAGTGATCACTAAAAAAAAGGAAAGAAAATAGAGGAACAGAGGGAAGAAGGGAGGAAAAAATAATCAAAATGGAAAAAGATAGTATTTTCATTATAAGAAATTCAGACAATAAAGAAAATATCAGGAAGATCACCCAAGATCCCACCACCTAGAAATAATCGTATTGACATTAGGTTAATTTAACATCATCCAGATACATCCTTGTAGGTCTATACAAATAAAAGGACAGATAGAAACATTTTTATATAATTAGGATCATACTCTGTATGTTATCTTAAATGTTAAGTGCTTAATTTCACTTCTAAAAGATTAATATTAAAAAAGATGAACCATATAAAAGATTCTTTTCAAGAGACAGTGATGACTGAAAAATACATCTAAGATTATCCAAAAAAAAATGACATGAAACATTGAAGCTTTGGTGATTTTATAAAGCTATATTTCCATGTTTCACTTTTTAACAACTTAATATAGCTGTTCTGTGAGTGATGAAGAAATTAGCACCTTCAATTTTTTTTTCTCCTTTTCCTTTCCACCCCCCCCCCCCTGCTCCTGGTTTTCCATTGTAATTATACCCTCACTGTTTATAATGCTCACCTACCTGGCTGTAACCTAATCCATGCATTTGTGTATTCCCTGCCTAGTATTTACCTGGATTCAGTTCTCACCATCAGCTCTTATGCTATGGTCTCTGGCTTCTCCATTCTTCGTTGACTAGATTTCATCATCAAGGAGTTTTACCAAGAAGGATCCCAATTGTTCCTAAGTCTTCTATACATACTGTCGGTCTGTCTGTTAACTTGACTGACAACTCGGCTGGCCATAAACTTGTTGGGCCATGCTTTCTTTCCCCAGGACTTTTGACATTTCTCCTCTGTGTCCTGGAATTGTGTTAAACCAGTTTTTGTTTTGTTTTGTTTTACCACCACTACTGTCCCCCCCCCCCCCCAGTTTTGAGTCAGAATGGCAGTTTTCAAAGAACACACACGAGTCCTTTGCCTCTTTACCCACGGCACTCGGGAGCATGATCACCGGAAGGACCGCCACAGCTCCAAGGCTTTGCTGGGAAGCGGGGGATTTGGGGTATTAACCGTCCATCTTTGTTTTCCTTCCTAGAGATAATTGATGACCTCGCCAACCTAGTGGAGAATACAGATGAGAAACTTCGCACTGAAGCCAGGCGTGTGAACATGGTGGACAGGAAGTCAACATCCTGTGGTAAGGAAGAGCTCTATTAGGGCTCGGCCTCCCATCGCGGGCGGCTGACTCCGCGTCAGGTTCCCACGTTTGTCTAATGACTGCAGGGCTTTGGTTGCTCCTCTGAAGCAGGCGGTCCCGTCTGAGGAAGCATCGAAATTGCTGGAAGATAACCTAAATCTCGTTCAGATGAAGTGAGTTGTTACTAGTTCAGGGGAAGTATAATGCATAGATAGATAGATATATGGTCTACCGGAAAGTTCTGTCCGTTTTTGGAATTAAAACAAAATACAAATTTTTCTTACCGTCAATAAACTTTATTAAATAATATAGTTGCCATTATTATTAATGATTTCTTGCCAGCGTGAGGGCAATTTGTATATCCCATTTTTGAAAAATGTTTTATCTTTCGATGCGAAAAATTGAACCAGTGCTTGTTTGATATCTTCTTCATTTTTGAATTTTTTGCCCTTCAAAAAATTTTGTAAGGACAAAAACAAGTGATAGTCGGAGGGTGCTAAGTCCGGGGAATATGGCGGATGCGACAGACATGCTTCTGTAGCATTTCTTCCTTGTTGAAATTCGTATACAATACAGTGGAGTAAATGAACTTTATCAGTAGCCATGGGTACACTATCACTTCACACATAAGACTAACGTGAATCAACTTTGTTTTAGTTAATTTGCTACGTCAGTATGTATACGTTAAGTGATAAAAATAGACACACATGCGCCAAATAAACGTGCTTACGTGTCGAAACTTGTTGTGATAGAAACAGAACTTTCCGGTAGACCTTATATATATATTTAAAATAAGACACGTTTCTGTATGCTTATAGAGAAGAACAGTTTGGGAAATTTACGACCGTATGCAGATTGGTGGTGGCAGATCTCGGTTTTAAAGGCAATCTTGCTGACGGATGTGCAGTGCTTTGATTTAAACCACAAGCTTCATTGTTGAAGACCGAAGTCTAGAGCAGTTACGAGCCCAGTGAGTTCGAGTGAGTTCCAATCCTGCTTTTGGTGATGGTGCCCATTGCAGTCGCTTTACTTCCTAACGCCTGGTAAGTGCAATGGCGCCCACATGCCAAGACAAGACTCACTCGGAGTGATTTCTAAAATGCGATTCCCAGCCCTCCCTGGAGGTGCTGACTGAGCAGCGCGAGGTTGGAGTTCAAGAATGTTCGTTGTCTAACGAGTACGCCAGGAAGTTCTGAGGCGGCTCGGTGCTGTTCTGCGGAAGTTCCGATGCAGGCTTTTGTGAAGTTTAAATACACGCTCCTGCGAACAGCGCTCTCGCCCGAACGGAAGCCAAGCCCAGTGGTGGGCGCGGCGGTGGCCATCGCCGTGATTACTGTGTGGCGTTTCATCTCACAGAGGTGCCACAAGTTGATAAAGCGGAGGCTTTCAGTGTGAATAGAAATCCGGTACAATAAAATAAAATAAAATAAATAAAATAAAATAAAATAAATAAAATAAATAAAATAAAATAATAATAAAATAAACCTAGTGATCCACGCACATGCCTTTGCCTAACCTGAAGCCCTTTCCATGGGGGAAGTGTAATGAATCCCTCCCATCTGCTACATCTATTTGGAACGGAGACCTCTGGGCAGAGGTCACCTGAGACGCACACGGTGAGAGGCACCGCCTCCCTCTCCTGTGTTGACGGCCGAGATGGAAGGCTGGGACTACACGGTGGGCGAGGACCCGGCGGACAGGGACTCCGGAACCGCGGAGGGGCCGGCGTGCTCTCCTGTGCTCCCCCGTTCTGCTCCCCCCACCCCGCTTCTGACTCGTCAGGTACCAACCCCCAGGCCGCCTCCGTCCCTAGCGGCGGGCGCGTCCTCCTTCCCGCCAGGGGCAGAGCACCCTTGGCTTTGTCTCACCGACCTTCTTACGTCACTTCCGGGCACAGGGTCTCCGTTCCTCGCCCTCGATCCCGAAACTTTGGACACAAAGACAAATTCCTTTTCCATGAGTGCTAGCATTTGCAAGAGGTTATCCCATTGCCACGGAAGTTAAATCCTGATCCTAATAAGAAAGGCATCTGGGACGACAGACAGAACGGAGAGTTAATCGCCCGCTTTTCCTAAATGCAAGCCCAGAGCAATCATTTCCTATGCAATCACATACACGTCCATACATGAAACTGCAAGCAAGGTATGTTTTAACTATTTGGGGGGTGGAATTAGGAACTCCCTCACGTGTAGCTCGGTTACTTGTCACATGACGCTCTATTACTGTTTAGGAGCGCTTCTGCTAGCTGAGGACGGCAGCTGGCACCTTCTTTTACTTAAGGGGGTGAAAAACTAGGTTGTGAGCCATGAAATGGGCCTTTGTTTCCCTGTCCTCAGCATATCTTCCTTGCTGATCCAATGGATCTGTCATAGATGCTTCCGCAGTGAGGAAATTTCTAGTTATAAGTACAGACTGAAATGCAAGAGGACCACAAAGAAGGGTGTGGTGATGAATTTGTTCAGTTGCTAACAAAGGATTCAAGCACCTCTTTGTGAATCTTTCACTCCGAGCCAGGGCTTTAAAATTTTTCCTGAGGTCTTTGCATGGTCCCCCCCCTTTCTTCACCCACCCCAAGTTGTTGAGAGCACCAAGTAGAAAACAGTGTTGTCTTTTTCCAGCCTCTAAATGCAAATTAGACTGGTATTTTCCGTTGGTACCTGTATGTATTTCCAGATCTGTTACCCGTATGAAAGATATCTGTGTGAAAGCGGGATCTTTGTAATTTCCGTTTAAATATTCAGTGTGTCTTGTTCTCATTAGAATTCAAAATAGAGCCTTGTCTGAGTCTGAGGGACCCGGCCAATTGTGAAAGGCCAGACTAAGAATCCTCAATGACTCAGGTTGAGGGACAGAGTTGCTTCTCGGCATGTTGACCATTGTGTAATGTTGTCTGAGCACACTGGGGTTTTAGCAAGGTTTCAGGGATGTGGTTAGAAATCAGCCCAACGAACACTTGCATTAACACTTTCCCAACCTGGAACCATTGAATCTGCCTTCAGCTCCTCGGAATGCGGACGTCTTAGGGAAGGGAAGCAGTTTGCTGGTGAAGATCAGCACCAGACAGCATGGGCCCCCACGCAGGCAACAGTACTCGGTCTGAAAGAACAAATAGGGCTGGAGGGCTGGGATCAGGAGTGACTGCTGGAGGCGCAGGAAATGAAGCTGCACAGGTAGGGCGGGGCCCAGGTCTTGGAGAGCCTCTGGTGCTAATTGTCTTCCTTTCTCTTTCATTTTTCTGAGGACAGTACTTAGGGCTCAGGCCAGTGACCCCTTGCTCAAGCCAGCGACCTTGGGCTCAAGCCAGCGACCATGGGGTCATGTCTGTGATTCCACACTCAAGCTGGCCACCCTGCGCTCAAGCTGATGAGCCCATGCTCAAACCAGTGACCTTGGGGTTTTGAACCTTGGTCCTCTGTGTCCCTTTTCAATTGATTTTAAACTGTTTGCCCACTAGACATATCTGCTTTATTTTAGAAAAAAAAAGTGGCTTCTTTTCCGTCATGAAGATAATAGGAACCAGGTAGTAAAACCATATAGCGTCAAACTCCTAGGAAACCTTCTTCTGAAATCCGAGAGCACGGTGGCACTACCATGACTATTCCGGAATTGCTTCATATTCATTAAGCTAAAATGTGTGTAGCTTGTAGGCCTCTCCTTCTCCTGGCCCCGTGAATGCTCTCTCCCACCTGGGCCCCCGGTTGCTCGTGAAGTCTGTGTAATGCACCCCTGTGAAGTGTCTGGTCAGATAGCTTTTATAGGTGGCCACATCACTGCTGGCAGCTTCGATTTTGAGTTCCTACTGGGGAAAAACTAGTTTTTTTTCTGATAATAACATTTACTTAGGGAGCAGTAAATTCAAATGGTGACACTTCAGTTTAATCCAGGCAACATGACGCTTCAGCTTAATCCAGGCAACATGAAGCTTTGGGGAAAAGCACAAAATTGGAAAACCTTTACTTAATGGAAGGTGATTGATCGGGGCTGACAGCCTCGGACTGTCACCATGACCGCCTCCGAGGCCCCTGCACTTCTGTGATCTGTGACAAGGCAGTGACTTTTGCTCTCATCAAGGGAAGATCAGAAATGATCAGAAAGTCAAATCATTTTTTTAAATTATTCTTTTGCTTGGTGTGGCTGGGAAAGATAAGGTGTGATTTCCAAGAGTGGCTTACATAGTTATGGAGTAATAATGTTACATTAAAAAAAAAGAAAATAAAAAATAATGTTACATAGTTATGGAGTAATAATGTTATGTAGTTACGGAGTAATAATGGCACTGCATGGGCCTCCACTGACATTACGGCTGATGGATGTTTCTGTGCACGTTTTCTGGTCATGTTTGTTCACCGAAGAACTCATCTGCTCTCACCCAGCCTTATGGGGCCAGAAAGTACCGGCTACATTTAGAGGCTACCCGGAGTATGCTTTGTGTACTCAAAGTCCGTGTCACCTCTGTCATTGGTCTACTACCAATGGGGCAAGAGCCCCCCATCCCCGCTCAAGATATTGCCAAGCCAGCCTGATCCTTCAGGAGCTGACCATTACCCTCAAGTGCTTCTCATTCATCACTTGATGTTATTTTATATTTTATATCTGTAAATCGAAGACTTGGATTCTGCTGTGACTGTAATTATCCAACCTGGATAAGGCTAGGAGGGAAGTCACTTGATGTCTTTTGCCATGTAAAGTCAATGGCTTAGACCAGGGGTTCCCAAACTTTTTACACAAGGGGCCAGCCAGTTCACTGTCCCTCAGACCATTGGAGGGCCGGACTATAAAAAAAACTATGAACAAATCCCTATGCACACTGCACATATTTTAAAGTAAAAAAACAAAATGGGAACAAATACAATATTTAAAATAAAGAACAAGTAAATTTAAATCAACAAACTGACCAGTATTTCAATGGGAACTATGCTCCTCTCACTGACCACCAATGAAAGAGGTGCCCCTTCTGGAAATGCGGCAAGGGCCGGATAAATAGCCTCAGGGGGCCGTAGTTTGGGGACCCCTGGCTTAGACCACAGGGTCTTTGAGCTTCTGACCAACTCTCTCATCCTTTCTCCATACGCCTTTGAAGATAATCAGACACGCCCCTCTCTCCTGCACATGCGTGCGTGCACACACACCCCCAATAAATCAGACCTAGGTCAGACCTTTGTCAATCTCCTCCTTTCACAGGGGTGGCCGCTGCCAGGTACGATTACTTGCAGAGGTCAATCACTCCTAAACAAACTTTTACCGTGTTAGGTATTGCTTTGTTGGTTGAAAAAAAATTTTAACAAGCATATCTAATTTTTCTCATCAGACCAAAACAAGAAAGAAGGGAAATGTTTTAATGATGGTATGAGAAAGTTTGGTGGTATATGTTCGGGTAAGAAACTAAAGGAACAGGGTTATTGAGAATAGCTCTTTAGTCCTGTGTTCAGAGTGGGTAGTGGATAGAGATTCCTTACGCTTTCCTCTCAAGATGATGTTTTAGCTCCGGGGCTATTTTTAGTTACATTTTTTAAATGTGAGCTGATAGGTGTCTTTTATTTTTTGAGGCAGTTCCCTAAAATTTAAGGTTTGGTAGAGATTTGCATGCCTCTCCCCTCTTAAAATTATAACAACTATAAAAGAGATTCAGTGGACATGTAGCTGCTTTTTGGGTTATTAAACTCATAATTATTCTCAAGTGGGTCATCTTCTTTGTGTATTATCAAAACAAAAATTTAAATGTCACATTGCCCTCTTGACTTTCTAGTGCTTGCCGTTCTGTGCCAGAGGTCTTCCAGCCCCAGCTAGTGATTAGTGTGTGCTCAGAATGGGGTTGTTTCGCTTTATTATTAGCTGTGATACCCAATATTGCCTGCAAGAAACAGTAACTACTGATAGAGTCGAATAGTGTCAATCTGGTTGGCGCCCATTCAACACCGACAGGCATCCCCAATTTTGGGTGTGGTGAAGAAGGAAACTTTTATTCAGTGCAAAACAGCTCAATGGTGATACAGCACAGTTGTGAAAACAGAATGGTTATGCGGCACCCCTGGGGCCAGACCCCTCTCCAGCGAGACAGCTCTGCCCTGCTCATGGCTGGTGCTATCTGCTCCACTCACTCTGGCAAGATATCCGGCGTTTCAGTTTGGCCAGACTTCAGTCTTTGGTGGAAAGGGAAAGTGTGCACCCAGAGTGAGGGGAGCTGGCTTACACAGGCAGAAGTCCCTGCCCCTGGTCCCTGATTGGTCTGTCCTCAGGTCGATCAGAATAGAGCTGCTCTGGTTGGTAGTGAAAGAGAGAGCAAGAGACAGAAACATTGATCTGTTTCTGTATATGCCTTGATCAGGGATCGAACCAGCCATCTCTGCACATCCAGATGAACCAGCCAAGCTATCCGGCCAGGGCACAAGGCTCTGTTTTTAAAATTTGAGCTCAGTTAACCCTTCTTAGGAGGTATGTTCTTTCTTAGGGTTCACTTATTAACATGCAAAATTAAAGAAGTTAAATATTTTTAGAGATTATAGCAATTAATACCTGGTAGTCATTTCTAACTCTCTACAAAGCCTCTCGGTCGGTCACGTTTGCTGTTCTGTCCACGAGTAAATCGTTCCTCCCGCTGCTGTTGACCACGCCATGCACTTCGGGGGGTGCCCATGTGGAAAGCGCTCCATTGCAAAGTGTGCTTGCCGTCCAGAGAACCTGCCCTCCTAACTTCTTTTTGTCCTAAAGACACAGAGGCTCGCTTCAAACTGCATATTTTTATTTTTATTTTTTTATTTATTTTTGTATTTTTCTGAAGTTGGAAACGGGGAGGCAGTCAGACAGACTCCCGCATGCACCTGACTGGGATCCACCTGGCAAGCCCACCAGGGGGCGATGCTCTGCCCATCTGGGCTGGTGCTCTGCTGCAACCAGAGCCATTCTAGCGCCTGAGGCAGAGGCCACAGAGCCATCCTCAGCGCCCGGGCCAACTTTGCTCCAATGGAGCCTCGGCTGCGGGAGGGGAAGAGAGAGACAGAGAGGAAGGAGAGGGGGAGGGGTGGAGAAGCAGATGGGTGCTTCTCCTGTGTGCCCTGGCCAGGAATCGAACCGGGGACCCCTGCATACCAGGCCTACGCTCTACCACTGAGCAAACCGGCCAGGGCTCAAACTGCACATTTTTAAACGAAGTAGGAGAGCTTGGATTGTTTAAGGGAATTTGTGGTATTCAGAAAACAGATAATTCTCCTTTACCAAACCCTTTGGAAATGCAGTATTTTGAGTCTGGATACTATTAAAGAACTTGACTCTAGGCGTTGTTGCATTGATTAACGTTTTTATCAGGTCTGGGGACCCGTGAATCAGCTCCAACAGCCCCTCCCCGGGGACTCAGAACTTACCTGTTTTCTTTACTCTGCTTTTCTTTGTATCCCAGAGCCAGGCAATACTGACAATTTTCAGTCATTGAACCAGTGTTAAATTCCTTGGTGTAATTGATTTGGGGCTCATTTTACATCACTGTTGGGTTTTCTCTGCCCGTGAAGGTGAGTGCTGAGATCCATTTCTCCGGATTAGCAGCAAGATGGTCTTTGTGGCAGACCGGGTATTGCAGTCCGCTGCACAGGCCCCTCCCAGGGCCGCGCCTCGGGTCTCCCCGAGGGTGTCTGCGAGGAGCTCCCGCACGTTGGCCTGCATCTCGGTGGCCTTGGCGCCCTGGTCAGCCCCCACGAGTCCTTCTGAGCCTGCTGTGCTTCCAAGAGCCCTTCTTGTGCTTCCAGGAGCCTTTCTCCCTGTTTCGGACCTTAAGCCATCATTCCTTTCAAATGACTCTTGGCCTTCTGAAAAGTCTTATTTTTTTAAAAAAAATCATAGAATAGATGGAAGGTCTTTCATCATTGTGTTGCCATTGGTCTGGTATAACTTCTTACCTGTAAAATATACAGAGAACTGGTAAGAAGACTGAAAATGGTCACTTTAAAGAATGAGTGAATACGGTGGTGGCCGTAAGCACAAAAGTGTGAATATCCTTCCTGCTTCTGAACTGGAACTGAAACTGATTAAGGAGCTAGATTTTTTTGTTATGTGTATTTTACCACAATAACATTTTTTTTCTAATTAAAAATTGAATAAATACTTGCTTGCTATCTTCCATCCCATGAAATTATGGCAGAGTTAAGATAATATCTCTAAAATTCCTTGGCATCTTTAATCTAATGTGCCACACTAGTCCACACGACCATTTTTTAGATGATGTGGTAACAGAATCTTAATAGCTGTTTGATTTGCCTAAATAAAAGAGAAAGAGGAGCAAACATGGCTCCAAAAATAGAGGCCGTTTTCAAAATAAGCGTGTGAATTAAGCATTATTGTTACTGTATCTTCTTCTTTCCATTCCTACTAATACTCGTAAAGCATACTTTAACTCAGGGGTCCCCAAACTTTTTACACAGGGGGCCAGTTCACTGTCACTCAGACCATTGGAGGGCCGGACTATAAAAAAAACTATGAACAAATCCCTATGCACACTACACATATCTTATTTTAAAGTAAAAAAACAAAACGGGAACAAATACAATATTTAAAATAAAGAACAAGTAAATTTAAATCAACAAACTGACCAGTATTTCAATGGGGACTATGCTCCTCTCACTGACCACCAATGAAAGAGGTGCCCCTTCCGGAAGTGCGGCGGGGGCCGGATAAATGGCCTCAGGGGGCCGCATGCGGTCCGCGGGGCCGTAGTTTGGGGACCCCTGCTTTAATTGGTCGATGATATACTGTATCCCTACATCTAAAATATTAGCAATTTACTTTTAAAACCTGGAAGGAAAATTTTCTGCCTGGGATGTTCTATTTGCAGAAACGTCTCGATTTCTAGTATCAGCCCTCTGAGACTGTACCTCTTAGGTGATTTCAGTAACAGCTTTTTTTTTTCTTTGGCAGTAGACATCTTGCTGCGAGATTGAATTGATTTTATACTTTCGGTTTCTGAGAAAGGTTAAACTTCCAGGCCTTCCAGAAAAGGGCTATCCTTTGTGATCCAGTTATACCTCTCTTTTGTCTGTTTTTTCCAACTCTACTTCTCTCTCCCTATTTTAATTTTTTATTTGTTGCTTTTAGAGAGAGAAGAGGAGTAGAAGAGACAGAGAGAGAGAGACAGAAACACTGATGTATTTCTGTGTGTGTTGCCTGACCAGAACGAACCTATAGCCTCTGCACATCCAGGCGATGCTCTGACCATGGAGCTATCCGGCCAGAGTGATGTCTAACTGCTTCCTGTGGGTTTTCTCCTTACATAAGTAGGTCTTAAGCTGTGGCTTATATTTTTGGTGGCATGTGATGGTGCCAGTCTATGTTAACAGAATGGGATTAAGTTTGAATATGTCTCCCTCCCTGCAAAAAAAAAAAGTACCTTCATTGCCAGTTACATAAATAAATTCTAGACTGTAGGCAGATTTTTTGGGAGAGAAGCCCTTTTCATTTGTAAGTACTGAATAAACATACTTCTAACCACTTTGCAAAGTGGAACCTATTATGGTAATCTAGTTTTTTTTCTATGTAAAGGGAAGGGTAAGGAAAACACGCTGAGAGGACCTTCTCTTTGTCCTGTGTCTGCTTCTTCTAATCCCTACCCAGCTGAACATAGTATGACTTGTCTTTGGCAAATTAGAGGATTTAGCTATTTAAAGGCATATATAGGTTCTCTGGAAAAAGAAATAAAATCACTACTAATCTATCAATGGTAACTCAAATGCACCCAGTAGTTTTACCTAAGTTTTTCTGTCCAGAGTGGCATACCAGCTGTGCTGGTCTACACGGCTCTGTTCAGTTAAGCCCAATCACGTGTCTCTGGCGACACCGGACACCTGGAAAGCTGCTAGGTTTGCAGGTGACAGGTGACGTAGGAAGATGAGGAGCCCTTGGGAGAATGTCTGGGTGGGGATTTGAGGCTGGCTGCTCAACCTTTCCTCTAGGGCTGCTGTGTCTGTTTTGAGGGTGACGACGCCCACAGACAGTAATATCTCTTTCCTCCGTATTAACGTTGGAAGTCAGGCTCTGATTTTTTGCTTCGGTGAGAGGAGACTCGAATAACCCCAAGTAGGTTTCTCGGAGCAAAGAGCCCGGTGGCACTGGCTGCCGCGGAGGGGCTCGCTTCGGTGGGCTCTGAGCTCTGCGTCAGCCAGTCACTTGGGCCATGAAACCCCCACCCTGAAGGTGCGTTCCTGGCTGCGGGGTGCTGGGCTCCCCCTGTCCTCCTGGGCTTGCCCCCTCGCCTCTCTTCTATCTTCTTTCTAGTCTTTCTTTTCTTCTTTCTCCTTTTCTGTTTTCTCATCTTTCCAGCCTTCCTCTCTCCACTGTTCTTCTTTACTCGCCATCTCTGTAAGACTGTACCTTTAAGGCAGGGGTCAGGAACCTTTTTGGCTGAGAGAGCCATGAACTCCACATATTTTAAAATGTGATTCCATGAGAGTCATACAATGACCCGTGTACGTTACGCATTATCCAGTAAAAACTTGGTGTTGTCCCGGAGTTACAGCTGTGATTGGCTCCAGCCACCCGTAGCCATGAATGTGAGTGGTAGGAAATGAATGGATTGTAATACGTAAGAATGTTTTATATTTTTAATGTAATTTTTTTAAATTAAAGATTTGTCTGTGAGCCAGACGCAGCCATCAAAAGAGCCACATCTGGCTCATGAGCCATAGGTTCCCTACCCCTGCTTTAAGGGATGTTCTTAGCCATCTCCTCAGCCTCCTCCCACCCTCTCCGCAGCCTCCTCCCTGCCTCTGAGCCGGCAGGTACAAAACCCTGCTGTTGTGCCCTGGTTTGTCCTGTCTGCCCAGATGGTCACTTTCTCCTTTGCTGTATTACAGGGCGTGGAGCCATCTGGAAATGTGTTCTAGAATATAACAGAATGCAGGAAGAGTCCAAGAAGTGCATTTAAAATGTGTTATGGAATGATATCTTTATGAAAGACTCTGCTACTTGTTTTTATTTTTATTTATTTATTTATTTATTTTTTTTTTTTGCATTTTTCTGAAGCTGGAAACAGGGAGAGACAATCAGACAGACTCCCGCATGCGCCCGACCGGGATCCACCTGGCACGCCCACCAGAGGGCGACGCTCTGCCCACCAGGGGGCGATGCTCTGCCCATCCTGGGCGTCGCCATGTTGCGACCAGAGCCACTCCAGCGCCTGGGGCAGAGGCCACAGAGCCATCCCCAGCGCCCGGGCCATCCCTGCTCCAATGGAGCCTTGGCTGCAGGAGGGGAAGAGAGAGACAGAGAGGAAGGCGCGGGGGAGGGGTGGAGAAGCAAATGGGCACCCCTTCCGCGCGCCCTGGCTGGGAATCGAACCCGGGTCCTCCGCACGCTAGGCCGACGCTCCACCGCTGAGCCAACCGGCCAGGGCCTGCTACTTGTTTATAAAAGGTATCTTTTGTACCTGCTTTCTGGCCATCTCCGTCACTCGTTGTGAAGTGCTTGGAAGGTAGTGAGCGAGTGCCTGAGGCAGCAGCCTGGCTGCATTTCGGAGAACGGAAACCTGAAGCAGCCTTCTTTCTCCCACCTTGGTTTCATCTCCTCGTTGAAAGGTGTTTTTGTTTCTTGGTCATCTTAGTGACCACTTTTATCAGTCAAACTTTGTGGAGATGGGCCTGTCATGCATTTAGTTGCTTAGTTTGGAAAGTGGTAGATATCTTTAATTTAGGACCTCCCATTAGGATAAATGTGAAATCTTCTAGGGATGTATGATTTGTTGATAAGACTGTTCAAGTCAGATTATAGTTTTGCCATCATAACCACAGACAGGCCACTGTGCCCTGAGCTCTTTCTGCTTTCTGGTACTTGTAGAGAGTTTTTTGGTTTTTGTTTCTGTTTTAAAGTTTTTATCCTCAGGGAGGCTCCATTAGTCAAGGGCCAATTAGGAAAAAAGAGGAACCTACTGAGAGAAGATAGTACTGAGAACTTGTTTCAGGACCGTTGGAAGGACCGCGAGAATAAAAGGGGGACAGCAGAGTGACCCAGAAATTAGCAGCTGTGTGAAGCCCAGTGGTGGTCCAGAGCCCAGGGGCAGAGCCGCCACTGCGCTCCTGTGACTGCTGGGTGGTGCCGGCAGACCAGAGGCGGGCTCACCTTGGTGGCCCTGGGACCACTGAAGAGAGGCTGCTGTGGGTGCAGCTCAGCTCCTCAAAGGCATGCAAACACCTGCAGAGATGCTGCTAGAAGTGGATGAGGAAAGAGAGAGGAAGAGCCTCTTCACCCCTCTTCCTGCTTCCTGAGCTCCTAACAATACCTGGTATTGACAGAACGGAACTGCAAACTCCAGAACAGGAGCCTGGGAAACATAGTTTGCAGACTCCAAGCCTCAGCAGGGTGGAGGGCAGGTGTGCGGCTGGGAAACAGCAGGTGACTCCTGGCACGTAAGCTCTCTTTCCCCGGGACTGCGGAGATGCTCTGCCTACAGTCAGGAGTGATGTTGATAGAGTGGTTCAGAATCTACTTTGTGTGCTAGTAGCAGAAAGTGAGCAATAAAAAGGAAAATGATGAGTTAACACTGAGTTATAAAAATGAGTCCACAAGCCCTGGTCGGGTAGCTTGGTTAATTAGAGCATCATCTCAACATGTCGAGGTTGCAGGTTCGATCCCTGATTAGGGCACATACATGATTCAAACAATGATGGCATCAATAGATGGAGCAACAAATCAATGTCTCTCTCTCTCTTTCCTTCTCTCTAAAAATCAACTCAAAAAATTTAAAAATGCATCCATGAGTCCACCATGATAGTCAAAAAAGGCAGAGGTGAGGACAGGGAGACAGTCTTTCTGCAAGCTAGTAAATGTAGAAGAATGCTAAAAATTATAAAAATCACCATTTTGCAGCCACTAATATAATTGTTTTCGAATCATCAGTGAATGCTAACTATTGGGTAAAAGATTGTGGGAAGCAGGATATTCTTAGTCTCAAATTACCACCCCATGGATTTTTGGTTGATTACAAAGGAGGAAAGATACTTAAACAAAGCAATCAAACTTAACAGTCACTAGCAATGTGACAACCTAGCAACACATGAGTCAGGAAGGATGGAATTTGAACAGATACAAAGTTATTGGATTGTGAATGGTGTGGGTCAGGTACCCTTGGATCCTGTTCTCATGGTCTACAATACTGACATGTCTAGGACCACTAAGGAGAAATACCACCTGTCACATAGCTAGATTCCTTAAATTCAGTAGCCACCTACTAATTCAGCCACAATATTCATTTTGCAAAGCTTACACATACACCCCACAATGGAATATTATCCAACCAGGACAAGGAATGAGGTGCCGATTCATGCTACAATGTGGATGAATTTTGAAACATTATGTTAACTGAAAGAAGCCAGACCCATCTACATATAGAATGATTCAATTTATACAACAAGTTTAGAATAGGTTAATTTATAGAGACAGCAGATTCAAGGTTGCCAGGGGTTAGGGGATTGGAAGGAATAGAGAGATTGCTTAATGGGTATGAGGTTTTCTTTCCGGGTAACGAAAACATTCTGGATCAAGACAGTAGCAATGGCTGTACAACATTGTGAATGCAAATAATACCAATGAATGTATATGTTAAAATGGTTAAAAAAAAAAAAGAAGAAGAAGAAGCCATTAAAAAGAAGAACTAGCCTGACCAGGCGGTGGCGCAGTGGAAAGAGCGTCGGACTGGGATACAGAGGACCCAGGTTCGAGACCCTGAGGTCGCCCGCTTGAGCATGGGCTCATCTGGTTTGAGCAAAAGCTCACCAGCTTGAACCCAAGGTCGCTGGCTCCAACAAGAGGCTACTCGATCTGCTGAAGGCCCGCGGTCAAGGCACATATGAGAAAACAATCAATGAACACCTAAGGTGTTGCAATGCACAATGAAAAACTAATGATTGATGCTTCTCGTCTCTCTCCGTTCCTGTCTGTCTGTCCCTGTCTATCCCTCTCTGATTCACTCTCTGTCTCTGTAAAAAAAAAAAAAAAAAAAAAAAAAAAAGAAGGACTAATTCTTAGAAAAGTCATATCTCTAGGGTCCTATGATTCCAAGCAGCACAGGCAATTTGGGAGGGCTGGGGTGTCCCAGTTTAAAAGCTGAAAACGGTTTTATATAAAATGACAATAGGTTATTGAAGTGAACTCGGATAGGTTGTGGGTACATCTAACTTTTGAAGCTGCTAGCGAGAAGAGGCTTTGCTCTCTGAGTGTGACCCTCGTCACGGTCGTGGAAACTGGCACATAGGGAACATTGGGTGTGACTCCGCACGGCCGTTCCAATGCTGTCCCTGTGGTCAGTCAACAAGTTAGCCGCTCTGGGGAGCCTGTTCACTTCCTGCCTTCCTGGTTTCGGGGTTTGTTTTCTTTGCTCCTAAAATACACGAGTTGGATGCGTGTGAAATCAACATTAGACCTGCACAGTCTAGAAGACCCCCCAGTGAGTGTTTGATGAAGTTTTTGAGTTCTGTGACGGAAATGACCAGATGTGGCCAGTGTTTGTGGTCTGCGGGCACCACTTGCTGAACTTTTTCTCTCCCTAGTGCCTCTCAGAGGTTCTTCATTTTCCCTGACATGCCAGAGCGCTGAGGACTGAGGTTAAGCGGGCTGGCCAGGCAAACTGCTGAATGGTGAGGGCTCCGTGGTTGACCCGGGGAGCCACAGGGGGCGGCCGGGGAGAAGGGAAAGAAAAGACACTTCGAAGAGGAGAGAGGAGGAGAAGGGGTGGAAAGCAGAAGGGAAAGGCAGAGGAGGAAGCCAACTGTTGAGAACGCTTCCCATGTCCCCCTGTGGAACCGGCTGCCTGCACGGGGTTTACTGTCCTTGGTCTCAGGAGAGAGGGACCCTGCAGGGACGTGTTTCTAGAGTTCCTGAATGAATTACAAACGTGAAAACCAGGGCTCTGTGGGTGAGGCATTTGCAGAGGTCCCGATCTGTAGCAGAAAGCGAGGGGAGGCCTATACCTCGAGTAGGTCTCCTCCCTCCTTCTGTGACGATCTTTAATCGTGCCGTCGTTGGCAGTGGCTCTCAAACTTTCTGAAGTCGGGGCGCATTTAAAATCCTACAAGTAATTGTAGGTGCACTATATACAAATTTCTGAGAAATATGTTTTAATGATTAAGTCAAATATTAAAGAAAAAAATATAAAGTCCAAGCATGCTTTTATGGTAATTAAACGAAATAAATACGACAAAATTAAATTTATTCTGACATTAAAAAACACTTTTATTTACATTTTTTGAGTTATACTTTTTAGAATTTGTTGAAAAGGGGTTAAAAAAATTTAAAAAATGACAAAAAAGTTATCTTTTTATATATATATAGATACATTCTTAGTAAGATTTAGTAAATTCAGCAGGTCCTGGTAGGAATGTGTTAAGTTTTTTCATTCTTGTGTTTATGAGAAATAAGAGCCTGATGTGTCCTAGTGATTTCTTCAATGTTTGGGCATATATTTGAAAGGCAAACTCTCATTTCCTTGTCAATACATTGAAGAATTCCTCTCTTTTTACTCTTAATTGTGTTGAGTGCAGAAAACCCCCACCATACATATCATCTTAACTTGACACCAAACAAAGGATAGAAGAAACTTGCCTCCAGTCTTTCCGGGGAACATGGGGGGTAGTGTAAACAATCCAGCACCACAGCTTAACAGCCTTTTGCAACCTAATCACTCAAGTGAGGTGGGGGGTTGGGCAGACTGTCAGCTTACAGCCAATTCCCCACACCTCTGTCCCCCAAAAATCTAAACTCCAAAAACCCTATTGGTTTTTTGGTCCCCAACAGGCATGTATTTCTCTGGAATAGCATAGGGCACACCTGGAAATCTTCTAGGGCTCACACTTTGAGAACCACTGGTATAAAGAGTCATTTAGGTCAGGGGCATGAATTCAAATGTCTGTCAGGTAAAAACAAGGAGAGCCACAGACCAGGAGGCGACGAAGATCCCCCTGAGCTGGAGCACGTGTGCCCTGTGGACAGACAGATGCTCGCTCTCCAGTCCCTGGAGCTGGGACCCTGGGCTGCCAGGTGAGCTGCTGCCTTTTGTGAAAGGAGAGAGAGGCAGGGCAGGGCAGGGCAGGGCGAGGCAAAGGGAGAAGGAGAAAAACCTGATTTTATGTAAAACCTGCCAGTTTTTAAAACACTGCCCAGGTCAACACGTAACCCCAAACCAGACCTGGCTCCCTGGCTGCCAAGTTAGGACCAGTGATTAAGCCACCAGATTACTAATAACACACGCAAAAGCTGGACATGATGTGGGGGGCCAGGGGAGCTCGAAGGGTTTGTTATTCATCATTACAGTAACTTAATTCAATTAAGAAATATATACATCACCGGAACATCAGTCCATATCAGGGAAAGTGGAGCTTGGATGGGGACACGAGTTTATGCCCTGGGGGGAGAGAGGGGAGGCCTGGGTGAGGTGGCAGTGCGGGCCAGGGACGGCATTGTGAGTGGGGTCGAGGTACCCAGGCCCAGTGCAGAGGAGGGCCCGGAGGTGAGAGGGGCATAGGAAGGAAGGGAGGGTTGGTGTCAAGGGCAGACAGCCGACTCCCACATCTACCTGGAGCCTCCTCAGTCATCCTGACCCGTGTCCCCCGCCCGTCCCCCGCCCCGTGTCCCTGGGAAGTGCCCCTGCCCCCCGTGGCTCAGAGGTGGAGCCTCTGCAGAAAGAGCCCGTCACCTGCACAGCAGAAGTCCCGGGGCGCTAGCAAGGTATGGACTTTGCTTCAAGTGGCTCTTTTTTATATTTTGTAACTTATTTCATTGTACTGTAGTCAGTTCTTGTGCTTGGGCCTCAATTTTGCATTATCTCCTCTTTAAAAAACGAAACAAAACATTTATGGCATCATCCCGATATGCCAAAGTTGTGGGTTCGATTCCCCCATCAGGGCACACACAGGGACCAATCAGTGAACGCCATAAATAAGTGCGACAGCAGATCAATGTTTCTCTCGCTCTCAAATCAGTCAATAAATTATATTACCCCCTCCCAAAATTTTTTAAGTTAAAGGAACCCCAGGTGAAAATTAACTTTAGTTTTAAATTAGGATGAATTAACTTGATACTTTTTTTAATAAAAAAGAACCCAAACCAGGAGCAGAAGCCCCATTTCCCCGGCACAGGAGTGAGCCTGGCTAGACACGGGGCGCAGAAGGGAGGCCCGTGTGGGAGGGCGCGGGAGGGCGGAGGGCGCTCGCTGGCCGGGTCTCCACTGGAGCAGCCCGTGAGAAATCTGCCAGCAGGCCAGCCAGCGTGCAGGCTTGTGTCCCCAGCCCGTCCGCAGGCCACCTTCCCCACCCCAGGTCTGACATCCACCACTGCCCTGCCAGCCTCCCCAGATCTGGTGGCAGAATTTATAGTTAAGTTCTGAAAGAGTGGAAAGGGTGTGGGAGGGAGGCTGCGTGGGAACCAGTTGCGGATGATAAATCAGGGCCTCCTTAGGGTCGAGGTCTAGGATTATTATGTTGGCATCTTTCACTTTCGGGTTCTTGACTTGAGAGGCTTTGGAAAGCGGGAATATGGCTTTAAAAGGTGTTGGGGTTTTTTTTCTTTGGGTTTTTTGTTTTTGTTTTTGTTTTTACAGAGACAGAGAGAGGGATAGATAGGGACAGACAGGAATGGAGAGAGATGAGAAGCATCAATCATCAGTTTTCCATTGCGACACCTTAGTTGTTCATTGATTGCTTTCTCATATGTGCCTTGACCGCGAGCCTTCAGCAGACCAAGTAACCCCTTGCTCAAGCCAGCGACCTTGGATCCAAGCTGGTGAGCTTTGCTCAAACCAGATGAGCCCGCGCCCAAGCTGGCGACCTTGGGGTCTTGAACCTGGGTCCTCCACATCTCAGTCCGATGCTCTATCCACTGCGCCACTGCCTGGTCAGGCAAGTTTGTTTGTTTTTTAAGAGAAAAAGCAGCTACAGTGATCACTTTGGCTGTGTACATAGATGTAGTGTCATGACTTCCCCGTGGCTGTTGTGCACCTCGGGTAGAGAGAACTGCTGTAATTAATCCCTTTTATCTGCGGTTGCTGTCTCTGGGTAAACTGAGTCCCATCCATCACACCAACGGCACGGAGTGGTTGGGAGTAGCCGGGACGACAGTTTGGTCTGGTTTCCAAGGCTCCGTGTGGAAGACTTAGATCCCCACTGTTTCTTGGAACGGGGCAGAGCTGTGGCTGGTTTGGTGGTGGTGAGGGGCGTCATCTCCAGACCTCTGCTCTCCTTCCTCAGAAACGTCCTCTGTCCTCTGCTGTCCCCGTCACGCAGCGTCGCCCCCTGTGTGTGCACCCCTGACCTGCACCTCCGCCTGTAGGCTGCCCTGCCGTTCCCTGGCACTCGACATGTCTCAAGCCAAACCCATCCCTGCTGCCTCCCATTCCGTTACCTTCAGCACACACACCGTTACACACTGACGCGAAGCAGCCGCTGCCTCCGCCCCGTGTCTGGGCTTTGCGCCCCCTTCCTCGGCAGCTCACGCTGGGCCACTTTTTCACGTTCTGTCCCTCTCCCTCCAGTGTCTTCGGCTGCCCAGGCCGTAGTATTACTGACACACGTGGTCGCTTCCCTCCGTACCTCCCCCGTCCACCACTCGTGAGGGGGCGGGGGGCGCACCAGTGTCCCCGCCTCTGGTCTCACTTTTCTCCTGCACATCTTAGATATGGCCGCCCGGGCAGGCCTCGTGAAACACGCGGTCATGATGCCCGGCCGGTAGGGGCAGACCTTCCGGGGCTCCGCTGGCCCCTAGAGGGTCGCCTGGGACCCTCGGCTCCGGATCTCAGCCCTGTGCTGTCTCGCTGCCCTTTGTCTCAGCTGCCACCTCCTTCCTCGGTTCCGTGACAACCTTCCCGTCCAGCCAACTCCGTTGTCTCCCTTCTCCTCACCCAGCTTGTTCCTTTCTGCCTCTGAGCACTTGTTGACTCTGATGGCTTGCTCTCCGGTGCTGTTCTAGTCTTCCTTCAGCTCCACTTAAGAGTCGGTTTCTGGGCCCTAGGTGGGTCACTCAGTGGATAAAGCATATTCCGGTGCACCAAGGTCATGGGTTCGACCCTCAGTCAGGGCACGTGCAAGAAGCAATCAACAAGAACAAAATTAAATGGAATAACTAAGTGGAACAATGAGTAGATGCTTCTCTCTCCTTCTCTCTCACTCCCCTCCCCCAATCAGTGGGAGAAAAAAGGGTTTGTTTTTGTTGTGGCTAATACTCTATGCCAAGCATGTATTTTTTTTACAATATTCAAGCATGAGTGCCTTTGGGAAAAGAGCCATGCCTCCATCTCTGTGGTCACTGCGGGACAGCAAGCGCAGGCAGGTACTGATGTGAGTGACCTTGAGGTGAAGGGCCACTGACTCAGGCTCCCTCTCAGAGGGGTCAGCCCAGGTGCTCGCTGTAAGGGTGCCCACAAGCCCCCTTCACTTTTCAAGGAAAGCCAGAAGTCTCAATATCCGTGTGAAATTGCTTAATTTAAAAATTTTCACATCATCTCTCAAAGGTGGTGTCAAGCAGAGGAACAGAGTTCCTTAAAATGACAGTTTACTTTTATTATTTTTATTCAGTGAGAGGAGAGGAGGCAGAGACGGACTCCTGCATGCACCCCGACCGGGATCCACCCGGCACGCCCACTAGGGGGCGATGCTCTGCCCATCTGGGGCGTCGCTCCATTGCTGAGCAACCGAGCTCTTCTTTAGCTGAGGTGAAGGCCATGGAGCCATCCTCAGCACCCAGGGCCAACTCTCTCCAGTCGAGCCATGGCTGCAGGAGGGGGGGAGAGAGAGAAAGAAGCGAGGGAAGGGTGGAGAAGCAGATGGTTGCCTTTCCTTTCCTATGTGCCCTGCCTGGGAATTGAACCCTGGACCTCTACATACTGGGCCAAGTCTCTGCCACTGAGCCAACCAGCCAGGGCCTAAAATGACAGTTCAAAGACTACTTCATGCACAACACAGATGTGAAATAGTGATGCGTTCAGTGTACAAATACAAACTAGGGTAACACTTCTGCTTTTCAGGACAGCTTCGGGATTTGTAAAAGTAGTTCTTCCAGAAAATCAGGAATTGAATGTCATCCTGTGATCCTGGGGTTTAAATGATAGGAGGAAAATATGGCAGCGTTTGTCAGTCTTTCCTGTTACAGACGAAATTAGCCGTGTAACATCATGTCCATTAAGTAATGGAACCAGCTACCCTAATATCTCCTTGTTATTTTCATTCTATGAAAACATTCAATGAAACCAGTTTCTAAATGGAATTTTACTAGATTGACATTAAAGGGCAAGTCTATTTAGGGGGCCTATTAAATGTTGGGAGAGTCTGTGTGTGTGTGTGGGGGGGGGACTGCAGCCCCTTCCAGATTAGATGAATGAGAGGAGGTCACAGGAGGGAACGGAACAGAACAGCTGCCCTCTTTGATAGGCGAGGTAAACAGGAGTGCCGGCCACAGCAGGTGTTCACAGAATTCTCCCACAGGTGCAGCTTCCAAATGAACTATTATTTATTACATTTGGGTTTCTGTGACATAGCCATCTTTCATCCATTCGTCATGTATTTATTGAGTCCCTTCCCCGACGGGGAGCTGTGGAGAGGGCCCGGGTGCCTCGGCCACAGTCCCGCCTGCAAGTCACTTCAAGTCTAGTCGGAGAGAGGAAGGAGCGTCACAAGCACAGTGATCCAGAGAGGATGCGCTCAGTGCTTCCTTAGCTCCTGAACGGCCTGTTTGAAAAGGTAACAGTAACGAGAGGCAGAGGTGCCCACGATGCTTTCTGAGAGCCAGGTCCTGTCCCCCGGGCGCCTCCCATCACCTCCGCGGGAGAGCCTGGTTCCAGTCTCGTCTCGTGTCCGTGATGACAAAGACCAGACGCCGTCCTGGCTCTTAGAGGGAGCAGTTTTCTGCGTTTCATCAACTTCCTGGAAGTTTTCTTGCTTCGTTTGTGGAAGCACCTTGATTTGTTACTTCCTGGTGGATGAGTAGAGAGAGGAAGTCAAGGTTGTCCACAGAGGTGCAGTGTCAGGTTCCAGGATTTATGAGCCGCTGGCCCAGACCTCAAGGGGGCTGTAGTGTTGCGCCCGGATGGCCCAGCTTTGTTATTCACGACCGGCACCCTGTTTAAAATGCAAACATCTGAGCCCCACATGCGGAGAAACCGATCTGGGGTCTCGGGCCTCTTTGTCTAAGAAGCACTCTCAGATGGTCCTGAGATAGGTGATCCTTGGAAGCCATTCTTTGAAAAGCTTGGGTCCAGTATTAGAAATAAGACGGTAGATGAGATACGACTGCAGACATACAAGGGCCGGCCGTGGTCAGGGCCATCTGAAGGGTCTGAAGTTCGGGTCCAGAGAGCTGATTTCCGGCCACCAGGGACCGGGAGAAGGTCCAATGTGGGAGGGCCCTCGGGATCAAGTGCCGACTCCAAAACAGTTTCCATAACTTAGCAGGACCCGAACCCAGGCCCCCAACCACACTGTGCCCCAACACACACGTGCGCACATGCATGCACACACACATTCGTATTCTGCCTCTTTCCCCTCCCTCCCATCTTCCCTCCCTCCCTTCCTTCCTTCCTTCCTTCCTTCCTTCCTTCCTTCCTTCCTTCCCTCCCTCCCTCCCTCCTTCCTTCCCTCCCTCCCTCCCTCCTTCCTCCCTTCATTCTTCCCTCCCTCCCTCCCTCTTTTTCTTCCTTCCTTCTTTTCTAACTTCCTTCCTTCCTTCCTTCCTTCCTTCCTTCCTTCCTTCCTTCCTTCCTTCCCTCCCTCCCTCCCTCCCTCCCTCCCTCCCTCCTTCCTTCCTCTCTCCCTCCCTCCCTCCCTTCCTCCCTCTCTCTGTTCCCTCTTCCTTCCCTCCCCTCCCTTCCACTCCCCCCCCTCATGAGCTATAATCTAGCCACCCCGAGCCAGTTGCAATCCCCATTGGACCTTCCTTTATTTTGCTGGTTTTGCACATATCACTACCTCCACCCGGAGCACCTGCCTCTTTCTTTTCCTCACGTCCCTTTGCCAACTTTTCCGTCCTTCAGGATCCAGGATAAATGGCAGGTCTTCCAGAGCAGCTCACACCTAGCAGCACCTGGGTGGGGGGCTGGGGAGCTTCTGAAAACATGGATTAAGATGGAGCGGGTCTGCCCCTGCTGGCGGGCAGCGGGTGGCGCGTGGTCCCGGGGCGCCGAGTCTTCCGGTTCGAGCCGGGTCAGGGCACGTCTGAGAAGCAATCGGGGGTGGACACCCGTGTGGAACAACGAATTGATGCTTCGCGCTCTCTCCTGCGTCCCCGCACCTCCCTTCCTCTCTAAGACTCAGCAGGTCTGGAGCGGGGCCTGGGCACTCGGTGAGTCTGACCTGCTCTGGGGGTGTGGGTGCTGCTGCTTCAGGGACCACAGGTGAGTGGGAAGGACCTGCTACTGCAGGTCTACCTGCCCAGACTACACATCAGAATCTCCAGGACAGTGAAAAACTACCAGTTCCCCTTCCCTGCAGATTCTAGGTTAATTGCTCTAGAGCAGGGGTCCCCAAACTCTTTACACAGGGGGCCAGTTCACTGTCCCTCAGACCGTTGGAGGGCTGGACTATAAAAAAAACTATGAACAAATCCCTATGCACACTGCTCATATCTTATTTTAAAGTAAAAAAAACAAAACGGGAACAAATACAATATTTAAAATAAAGAACAAGTAAATTTAAATCAACAAACTGACCAGTATTTCAATGGGAACTATGCTCCTCTCACTGACCACCAGTGAAAGAGGTGCCCTTTCTGGAAGTGCGGCGGGGGCCGGATAAATGGCCTCAGGGGGCCGCAGTTTGGGGACCCCTGCTCTAGAGAGTATATACTACATTGGGGTCTTCAAGTTGTTCAGGGGACATTCTAGTCAGAGAATCAGAACCTCATTCTGATTGCAGTGTTCCAGTTGAGGTCCACTGCAGTAGACAGCCTTCCCAGACTCCCCAGGTCAGGGTGATGACGGCCATCTCATGGGTCCTCGTTCCCAACCATGGACTGTTTTCCCTGTGTGCCTCACTGGACCCTTAGCTAGCTAAGAGCAGAGGCTGTCTTGTTCATTCATCCATTCATCCTTCATCCATTCACTCAGGAAGGGTAGATGGGGCGTGTGTGCTATTTTATACACAGTGCGTGGCACTGAAGATACAAACCAGAGCTGGTCCCTGGGCTTAGAGAATCAATTTAAAGTACAGAAGGAGACCCATCCCTTAACGCAGTGCCCAGCATGACGGGCCCTTCATAAGTACTTATTCAGTGAGTGATGGAGGAAAGGGGGAAGGAAGAACGGAAGGAAAGATGGCAGGGAGACTGGAAAGAAGGGGTTGTCACCACAGCGCTCTGACCACTCCAGGCGTCCTGTGTCTCTGGATGCGGCTGGAGGCTGGGAGCCGTCCGCCAGCCCCGGGTCGTGCCATTGGACGACTCGGCAACTGGAAGGAGGGCTGACATGAGAGGCCAGTACTGCTTGGCGTGCACGTCTCACCCACGCAGACTGCACTGGCTGGAAACTGGAGGAGGCGACCCTGCAAGGTCTTGAGAGCAGGTTGGACCCATGGGAAGCCACTGGCTGGTGCTGGGTGTCACTCAGCTCCGGTGAGGGAGTGCCCTTGCTGATCTCGTACCCGGAGTTCTGTCTTCCGCATTCTCTTTCAGGGCCACTCAGCACCTTAAACCAGTTCTTTTCCCATAACACTTCAAGTTCCTTCACTGAGTTCTCTCCATTGGTGGGGATTTTTTAGAAACTTTGGCCCTCGTATTCCAAGCAATTACTATTCTTGAATTATTATACTGTACTTGAAAAATTAGGAGTAAAAGGCTTGAAAAACCTATCAATAAAGGCAACAAATACTGAAAAGAAGGAGGAACACCCCCTAGAAGGAGATGCCCAGGAGAAAATGAAGACAGCCACTTGAAAGGGGGTGGGAGAGGGGAGAGCCGCGGTCCACGGGGGAGGGGCGAGCAGTGGTCCACGGGGGAGGGGCGAACAGTGGTCCACGGGGGAGGGGCGAGCAGTGGTCCACGGGGGAGGGGCGAGCCACGGTCCACGGGGGAGGGGCGAACAGTGGTCCACGGGGGAGGGGCGAGCCGCGGTCCACGGGGGAGGGGAGAGCCGCGGTCCACGGGGGAGGGGAGTGCGCTGGGCCCCCTGCTGTCCCAGAGACTGCCCACCCCCCTTTGAAATACTGATGAGCTCTTCCTTCCACAACTTAAACTGTGTTTTGTACTCTGGAAAAGGAGCTTCTCTTTACTATTTGTACTTCCGAGTTTTGTTTAGTTTTTTTTTAATGGATGCATATGTAGGGGCTAAAAGAAAATTAATACTTTTCCTCCCATCTTCTAAATCAGGGGTCCCCAAACTACGGCCTGTGGGCCACATGCGGCCCCCTGAGGCCATTTATCCGGCCCCTGCCGCACTTCCAGAAGAGGCACCTCTTTTATTGGTGGTCAGT
Source organism: Saccopteryx leptura (assembly GCF_036850995.1). Taxonomy (NCBI): domain Eukaryota; kingdom Metazoa; phylum Chordata; class Mammalia; order Chiroptera; family Emballonuridae; genus Saccopteryx; species Saccopteryx leptura. The sequence continues at coordinate 359,687,934 of NC_089504.1, read as the reverse complement.
GAGAGGAGCATAGTTCCTATTGAAATACTGGTCAGGCCCTGGCCGGTTGGCTCAGTGGTAGAGTGTCGGCCTGGTGTGCAGAAGTCCCGGGTTCGATTCCTGGCCAGGGCACACAGGAGAAGCGCCCATCTGCTTCTCCACCCCTCCCCCTTTCCTTCCTCTCTGTCTCTCTCTTCCACTCCCGCAGCCAAGGCTCTATTGGAGCAAAGATGGCCCGGGCGCTTGGGATGGCTCCTTGGCCTCTGCCCCAGGCGCTAGAGTGGCTCTGGTTGCGACAGAGCGACACCCTGGGGGGGGGGGGCAGAGCATCGTCCCCTGGTGGGCGTGCCGGGTTTATCCCGGTGGGGCGCATGCAGTAGTCTGTCTGACTGTCTCTCCCCGTTTCCAGCTTCAGAAAAATACAAAAAAAAAAAAAAATACTGGTCAGTTTGTTGATTTAAATTTACTTGTTCTTTATTTTAAATATTGTACTTGTTCCCGTTTCGTTTTTTTACTTTAAAATAAGATATGTGCAGTGTGCATAGGGATTTGTTCATAGTTTTTTTTATAGTCCGGCCCTACAGCAGTCTGAGGGACAGTGAACTGGCCCCCTGTGTAAAAAGTTTGGGAACCCCTGTTCTAAATTCTTCTGACTGGGCCAATAATCAAATTAACAGATTGATGGGAGAAAATAAAAATTGTAATACATGCTCATGAGGAATTCAAGTAAGCATGGAATTCCGAAGACAGTGAGGCCGCACTGGGTACCTGTGACATTTGGACAAAGGAGGCGAGGATGGGGGCCCACGTCTTGAGTTCAGAAGTGAGAATGGGCGTTTACAGGTAGCGGAGGCCGAGGGGGACCCAGGTGGCCGGCAAATTCCTACCAGGCAGCTGAGAAACAATGGGGCAGATGGGGGGGGAGGGTGTTCTAGCTAACAGGCCCCTGCCTGGAGCCCTCCTACTGACCACACGTAATTCATATCAGACTAAGGACAACATCCTAGGAGGCCCTTCCTGAAGCAGGTCTTTCTGTCGGAATTCTTGAGCAGGAGTGGGGGAGGGGCAGAGTCGCTCTCTGCGTCTTGTTTCCCAACCACGGCTTAGAATCCAGACCCCCAACAGCGGCCTCGGGCTGGCCGAACTCTGGGTCCCCTTCATTTATTCCTCCCCCTGGAATCCACAGGGATGTTTTTTTTTACCTGCCTGTGAAGGGAAGACCTTATTGGAAAGGTCTTCCCAGCCTTCTGAGGCGTTGTCTGGGCGTCTTTCTGATGTGGGAAGCTCTCTGCTCCCTCCCATTGTTTCCTGAACAGTGGGGAACTACCTAATTCCGCCTCGCAGCGAAATCACATTTTCAAGGGAACGTCTTAGGTTGAAATAGGTGTTTAATTGTTCTGAACTTGTTACCCCCTTCCGTTTCCCGCTGTGACCCTGCAGGAGTAAGAGCAGAAATGAACAAAGAGCGATGCTAATGGCGCAAACCTTGGTGAGTAAAGATCAGGAGACATCCCCACATCGCCGCCGGAACACGGCATTTCCCCGGGAGTAAGTAGTCCCGGCCCCTCTCAGTGCCCGGTTCACCTTGTAAAGCAGTTGTTCTTTCTCCTAACTCCTGACACGGTCACTGCGGACCGATCCATCTGTGTGAAGTTGTATTTTGCAGCTGGGTCTCTAACATTCCTTCTGGCTACCACTCCCTAACAGAGAGGGTTTTCACCCTGGTTTGCACTCAACCTTTGCTTCTCTGCAAGGTGCTGAATCCTCCTACTGAAAAAGGTTGTGGAAGGTTCTGAAATGCTAATTTACAGCTGTTGACAGGTATGAATACCCATCAGCTTGGAATGTCACACCTATTCAAAGTAATTGAGCATCCTTGAATATAATCTCCTTTAAAACCCAGAAATGTGAAACCAGGTTGCCTCAAGCTGAGAGAGAAGACTTCCTCCAGACTCCCATAGCCGTTTTGTCTCAATAGGCTCAAGCATAAATGAATAAGTAAATAGCCACAGAGCCCAGGTTTCTGTATAGATTTAGGAAACGTGTGTGGGCGTGTGTGTATAAGATACACCATGTGGGGGCCTGTTGTATTTATTGAGCTACAATTTATTTCTCAGAACTCTTAAGGCAGAGATCTAGCTCATTTAATAATACAAAAAGCTTGTTGAAGGCTTTTTCAGATTTTAAACATAGTAAATTTACTGTAGAAACATGGTCAAATAGAGAATAGTAAACAATAAAAATTCACAGCCTACAAGCACTGTTAACATTTTGGGTCTATGTTTCCCGTCTGTGTGTGTACATGCTTACATGCATCTACATGTATTACCTTTTTATTTTATTTTAGTTTTTATTTGTTGATTTAGAGAGAGGAGAGAGAGAGATTAAGAGGGGGGAGGAGCTGGAAGCATCAAACTATAATAGCTGCTTCTTGTATGTGCCTTAACCAGGCAAGCCTGGGGTTTCACCCAGGGGCCTCAGCATTCCAGGCGGATGCACTATCCACTGTGCCACCACAGGTCAGATGGTATTACCTTTGACTTTATTTATTTATTTATTTTTACAGAGACAGAGAGAGAGTCAGAGAGAGGGATAGATAGGGACAGACAGACAGAAAGGGAGAGAAATGAGAAGCATCAATCATCAGTTTTTCGTTGCGACACCTTAGTTGTTCATTGATTGCTTTCTTATATGTGCCTTGACCGTGGGGCTACAGCAGACCGAGTAACCCCTTGCTCGAGCCAGCAACCTTGGGTCCAAGCTGGTGCGCTTTGCTCAAACCAGATGAGCCTGCGCTCAAGCTGGCGACCTCAGGGCCTCATACCTGGGTCTTCGGCCTCCCAGTCCGACGCTCTATCCACTGAGCCACCACCTGGTCAGGCAGACTGTATTACCTTTTGAAAACCATTTTGAGGTCATATTTTATATGACATGTAGTTTGCTTTTCTTACCTCCTGGAGTCTGAAATTCTCTCTCTCTCTCTCTCCACATAGCTTCCAACTCTAATGACTCTAACGTTTTGAAAAGTGTGTGTGTGTTATGTATCTTTTTACATGACCTCCTGCTTTAAGCAAGAGTAAACATTTCTAGCATTTATCATCAGATATGTTTTCATTTGAAAGCTGGGAACCACGGGAAACTTGAATTCCTGTGTTCATTTTCGGTGGAGAAATACCGGCCTCAGGGAGAGTATTTCAGCTCCTGCGCTTTGGGTGTGGCAGCTGAACTTTTTTAAAGATACGGTGTATTTTTCCAAAGATGGGCAAACAAATAAAAAATAAAACAACATCCTGTTCTCGACCAGGATATCTTGGGTGCTAGTGCTGTGCTGGGTGGAACAGGACACAACAGTGGTCTTTGCTCTGCCGGCTTCTATTGCAGCGGGGTGGGGGGGGGCAGGGAGGCAGTAAACAGACACATCCATGTAATAACCAGCACTGTGACAGTGTGCACAGCCAGAAGGCCCACCCTGTGGACCTGAAGGCCCCCAGAAAGAACCCAGCTCTGTGCAACTTACTTTATTAACAGTCATTAACACGGTGGCTGGAGAGTGGTTTGGATCAGTGGTCCCCAACCCCCGGGCCGCGGACCGGTCCCGGTCCATGGGCCATTTGGTACCAGTCCGCAGAGAAAGAATAAATAACTTACATTATTTCCGTTTTATTTATATTTAAGTCTGAACGATGTTTTATTTTTAAAAAATGACCAGATTCCCTGTTACATCCGTCTAAGACTCACTCTTGACGCTTGTCTCGTAAGTTCAACAATTATATTTAAAAATACTACAGTTTTTACGACGGTCGCATAATTTTATTTTGTGCATTTATCCGTCCCACCCTAAAGGCCAGTCCGTGAAAATATTTTCTGACATTAAACCGGTCCGTGGCCCAAAACAGATTGGGGACCACTGGTTTGGATGACATAGGTGCCTTTAGGTAATTATGACAGATGAGTGAAATACCATATCGTCAGTTCCACCGGAATGTGTTTCCACGTAGCCTCCGGTCACACGTAAAACTTGAGATAGGTGAAGTGTCACCGAAGGTCTTGATGTCCTAGCTAGGGGATGACAGGTGCTCTGTTTCCTCTTTCCTTCCCTGCGAGCCTTATGGTCCTGCCTGCCCACGTGAGGTCAGTGACAGGAACCGAAGCCAGCGTGGTGATCCGCTGGCTCGTGCGTCCGCCCGCGTCGCGCACTGGTGCTTCGGGTGAAGGAAGGACAGACAATGCGATCTGATTCTCGGTCCCCCCACCCTGACGGCCCACCCCACCCTCATGCCAGTTCACCCAGTTCCCATGATGAAGCAGAGAAGACTGCTGAAGGCCGGTTTATTTACCTAATAAACTGGCTCTTGTATGGCCTGGGAAAAGCTAGAGAAAGAAGTGTAGCCAAGAAATCCTAGTAACAAGCAAACAGAGGTCCGGCAGTCAGGTCTGAAGAGACAACGAGATGAAGGTCAGCTAATATGGCCATTCTCCGCCTTCCGGGCGGCTGGGCGGCCCGGTTTGTTTGAGGATCCCAGACTCGGAATCATTGCACGCATTGTTCGCGGCCAAGTGTCGTCGGCTGTGCCAACAGCTTCAGATATTAATGTATTCTAGAGATCGGTGAATGAAGGATTCCTCAACACTTTTTTTTTTTTTCCTTTTAAAATTTTTTTCCCCTTTCCATACACTTTGTTTGTAGTGTCTTTGTCTGTCAGACGTTGCCGGGCATTTCTAATGAGAAAGCAAAGAATTGCAGAAGGAAAAAAAAGGCAAAAGGGGGCAGGGAGGAGAGAACAGGGAGGGAAAGCAGGGGGCCTTCAGCACTGACAGTGAGGTGACATTTTTACAAGCTAGTCAGGTGCACAGGAGTCACCGGAGAAAGGCCGCGTTGCCCATGCAAATTCAGAGCAGAAAGCGCAGTTTGGGGGGGAACGCCTCTCTAACTCATTGATTAGCTTATCACAGCCAAAGTGCATTTTTATTTTGAACATCATTTTCCCTGCAGGATGCCGGGCCTCAGGGGCTGCTTTAGTATTCATTCCGGCCACCCCCCAACCCACCCTGGGCAGCTGGTAAAAGGGGGGAAAAATTAAGGCGATTCATACTCCCGGTGACTTACTGCTGCAGAATAATTGGTGTCTGTTTGCAAAGAACATTATCACAGCAAAGCCCAGAACACAGAAGGGTCCGTCTGTCTGAGAAGAGTGGCCGAGGCTGGGCTAGAAAGTGGGGCGGGGTTGGGAGGTTGTGAAAAATCACATTAAAAAAGAAAAAGGCAATTAGCTTAATAATTCATTTCAATATATATAATTCCATACGAGGGTCCGTCCTCCCGTGCTGTGTGTGTGTCCGTGCGCTGGTTTTGTACGCAGCACGCCCTCTGATACCTCATGGAAATGTTAATGAGACGAAACCAGTTAAAGAGCCCTTTAGACAGCCCAGTGCTCTGGGGAAGGCCGGATTGAAAGGCGGACCCTCCAAGGGTCTCAGACACACAAGAAGTCCCTTTGTTTCCTGTTTTACAAACCAGAGGCATGTCTAAAATTGCAGGGAAAGTGAGAGGGGGCTGAAGAGTGGGCGCCCGAGGCTCGGCTTTCTATATTAAAAAGAGAGAGAGAGAGAGAAAGAGAGAAATTGCTCTGCCGGTTGTTCGTGCCTGGATTTGATAGGCAGTCCAGGGTGGTTTTGAAGTTCTGCAGGAAGGTCCTCTGAAGACGTAAGCGGGGTCTGTCTTTCACTTCGACTTCATTAAGGAACTTGCTTGCTTTGTCCGTAGGGGGCCCGTCCCACGCAGGCCGCAGCCCCCTCTGAATAGCGGCTCAGGTCGGACGGCGTGTACGGGCCACGCCGCCTTTGTGCCGTGTTGCCAAACTGCCGGCGGGAGCAGGCGCGGACGGAGCTCTGCCAGGGGTCAGCCCTTGTTGTTCGTAAATGGGCGCCCAGGGCCCAAACAGAGAGCTAGAGCAAGTGCCGGGCATTCCCGAGGGACCTAGAACTAATGAACCTTTCAGACGAGGCGTACAGACAACAAAGGCGCGGAGGGGGGAGAAGGGAGTCATCTGTTCCCAGCGTCCTGCGCCTCCGCCACCACGGCGGCCCGGGCTGGCACGGCCGGTAAACCGCCGGCGGGTCGAGCCCGGCTTCGGGCCCAGCCTCGCCGCCCGCCGCCTTCCGCCCAGCCAGGGAGGACGTTCTCTTGGTCACTGTTCTTGTAACCTTGAGAATAATTTCCCCCTGGTGGGCTTCCGTGGCCGGCCCCATTGAGAACAAAGTTGCTGAATGCTGGGGAATAAAGAGCAGTGGGAAGGCCGCGAGCAGTGGTTAATCAGCTAATTCGCATTTCAAAAGGCGCTAATAAGAGGTGATAAATTCAAATAAAGCCCTGGTACCAGGACTTCGCTCACGCTGGAAAGAAAGCCCAGGGCACCAGCGGCTCTCCCTTCTGCTTCGCTTTCCCTGCCACCTCCCCCTGCCCACCCCGCCCACCTCTCCCCCGGCCCCACCCCCTTTCCCCTCACCCCTTCCCCCCTGCCCACCTCTCCCCCCTTCTCCCCCCCTCCACCCCACCCCTTTCCCCTCACCCCCTCTCCCCCTGCCCACCTCTCCCCCCCGCCCCCTTCCCCCCACCCCCTTTCCCCTCACCCCCTCTCCCCCTGCCCACCTCTCCCCCCGCCCCCTTCTCCCCCCTCCACCCCACCCCTTTCCCCTCACCCCCTCTCCTCCTACCCACCTCTCCCCCACCTCCCCTCTCCCTCTGCCCACCTCTCCCCCACTTCCCCTCTCCCTCTGCCCACCTCTCCCCCTGCCCACCTCTCCCCTACCTCCCCTCTCCCCCTGCCCACCTCTCCCCCACCTCCCCTCTCCCCCTGCCCACCTCTCCCCCACCTCCCCTCTCCCCCTGCCCACCTCTCCCCCACCTCCCCTCTCCCCCACCTCCCCTCTCCCCACCTCCCCTCTTCCCCTGCCCACCTCTCTTTCTTTCCCTGTGCAGCTGTCCAGACCTCCCAGGGCACCTCTGCCCTCTCCTTGGCTCCTAGAGGGGCCCTGCAGGCCTGCATCCCTCCTGGCTGTGCCCAGCTGTGCCCTCTGCACAGGCCCAGGCACCCTTCAGGGTCTGCTGGTCCTTGTTCGCCTGGACCCTCTGGACCCTCTTTGCACCTGGCTGACTGTGTGGGACCCAGTTTTAGGTCCCAGATGACTGACTGCTGGAGTCCTGCATCTCTGCCTCTCCTGCCCTGTGACTCCCGCCGCCCAGGTCAGCGCTCTGCAGCCACCATGCGCTTGGCAGTGACGGGGAAGGACGCTGCTGGTCACTTAGGCAGGAAGTGTTCTGCCCGGAAACCACTTTGCAACCACCTTTGCGGTCTGATGGGACACAAGTGGCTTTACATCTTAGCCACTACGCCTCTGTTCCCACCGCCCTTCCGTCCCCGCTCACACATCTGCCATCACAGTTGGGTGGGTGGCATCTTGGGCTTCCTGGGGCGGCCCCTCGTAGCTGGGTCTTTCTGCTTTTATAGGCTGATGGCCCCATTCTGGAACTGCTGTCCCTCCCCCAGTGCCTGGAAAGTCTTGCGGCCAGCCTGGTGGCCCTCTCCCAGCCCTTGGCAAAATGTAGAGTATTGTCGCCATCGCGAGAACGTTCCTGTCAGAGAAAAATAAAATAATGTCCTGGAGTGTCCTTGACCAAGGTGCTGAGAGCGGCACCACCACGTCCGACACCTGTGGTTTCCTGCGTGGCCGTGACCTTCGCGTGGGGTCTTCACTGGGTGGCCCTGGTGTTCAGGGTCCCAGGGCTCTGGAAGTCCATTAGCAGCTCACCTGCCGTCTTAATCACACGCTCCGAAGGAATGCCAGCCCTGCTACCGGCCATGAGTGACGTGGCATTTCCCTGAACTTCGCCCGTGACAGTGTGGTGACAGCTAGGGATATCTGACAAGTGCTAAGATGGCCATTGACCTGGAGAGGTGTAACTGGGAACTGCCAAGCCTTAAAGCTTGTCACTCAGGATAAGGCTTTCTACTTAGCACCCCTCTAGTTACCAGGGGCAGCTCTATTTTATCTTATGTAGACACTGAATTGTTCTGGAAAGATTCCTGCTTTTAGAAGGAGTGTGGACTGGATGACCTCCGAGGTCCCTTCCATGGGGGCCTGTACTGTCACTGTGTCCTCACCAGGAGCACATGGCTCACTCAGTTCTGCCCCAGGACACAGGACTCACCTGTTCTGTAGCAGCTGAGCACTCATCAGGGTCGTGACGCCATAATGGAGTCCACCTTTAAATCAGAAAAAGCTTTTGGCAACGAACAGCAGAAACCATCTCTGATTCCTCCAATACAAAAGGAATTTATTAAAAGTATATCGGGTGGTCTGAAAATAAGTCATCAAGAACAGCGGAGAATCAGGCTGGAACGTGGGGAGAAACTGAAGGTGGCCAGAACCACAGCCACAACCCTGCCACAGAACCGGGCCAGCTAGAACCACAGCCACAACCCTGCCACAGAACCGGGCCAGCTAGAACCACAACCCTGCCACAGAACCGGGCCAGCTAGAACCACAGCCACAACCCTGTCGCAGAACCGGGCCAGCTAGAACCACAGCCACAACCCTGCCACAGAACCGGGCCAGCTAGAACCACAACTCTGCTGCAGAACCAGGGCAGCTAGAACCACAGCCACAACCCTGCCACAGAACCGGGCCAGCTAGAACCACAACTCTACCGCAGAACCAGGGCAGCTAGAACCACAGCCACAACCCTGCCGCAGAACCGGGCCAGCCAGAACCACAGCCATGACCCTGCCACAGAACCGGGCCAGCTAGAACCACAACCACAACCCTGCCACAGAACCAGGCCAGCTAGAACCACAACCACAACCCTGCCACAGAACCGGGCCAGCTAGAATCACAGCCACAACCCTGCCACAGAACCGGGCCAGCTAGAACCACAACCACAACCCTGCCGCAGAACCGGGCCAGCTAGAACCACAGCCACAACCCTGCCGCAGAACCAGGCCAGCTAGAACCACAGCCACAACCCTGCCGCAGAACCGGGCCAGCTAGAACCACAGCCACAACCCTGCTGCAGAACCGGGCCAGCTAGAACCACAGCCACAACCCTGCCGCAGAACCGGGCCAGCTAGAACCACAGCCACAACCCTGCCGCAGAACCGGGCCAGCTAGAACCACACCCACAACCCTGCCGCAGAACCGGGCCAGCTAGAACCACAACCACAACCCTGCCACAGAACCGGGCCAGCTAGAACCACAGCCACAACCCTGCCACAGAACCGGGCCAGCTAGAACCACAACCACAACCCTGCCACAGAACCGGGCCAGCTAGAACCACAGCCACAACCCTGCCGCAGAACCGGGCCAGCTAGAACCACAACCACAACCCTGCCACAGAACCGGGCCAGCTAGAACCACAGCCACAACCCTGCCACAGAACCGGGCCAGCTAGAACCACAACCACAACCCTGCCACAGAACCGGGCCAGCTAGAACCACAGCCACAACCCTGCCGCAGAACCAGGCCAGCCAGTGGGGGGTCTCAGGGCCTCAACTGCTGGACACCTCTCATGAGCAGGCGATGCCAGCACTGGACACCAGCGGCCATGGCCAGAGCGACCGCCATGGATGCCCCGGAGAACCCATGTTGTTGCTGCCACCATCGCCAAAATGAATTCTCCAAGCTCCAAAGTCATACACCTGCCTGGCTGCAAACTGGTGGGTAGGGAGACAGGCCAGGGCCAACACCTGGCTGCTTGGGTCCTGGCTCCTGCCACGCCTCCATAGCTAAGAATTCCTCCAAAGTAAGGAACGGGTTCAGACGCTGAGCAATTGACAAACCGTATCCACTGCAGACTTGTGGCCACATAAGGAGTTCCTTGCGAAAGAGGGACGTCTTCCTGTCCCCTCTCATTGAACCATGTTAGCTTTCTTTACCCAAGAGGAGCTACGTTATTTGGGGGGGGGGCCGTGCGAAAAGTGAAAGTGAGGATCCCATGCTCAGAAGTTATTACTGATAGCCGCAGGATGGCAGCATCAAAGCATTAGACCGCGCACGGGCCTCTCTAAGCACACGGCGCTGTGCACATGCTCGAGGCGCACATGCCTGAAGCCAGTCCCGGCTTTCCCTAGACCGGGCGTCCGTCCACAGTTGGGGCTGGGGGCCTTCATCAGCTATATAAGTAGACTCTGCCTTAGCAGCGTTCTGTTATTTCCTACCGACAGCATGAGGTGTGATGATACTCATCCCCATTTCCCAGTGAGAGCCGGTGTGGCTGACTGAGTGACACTGCCCTCTGGGTCTCGCCCAGGTCTGCTGACTTCCAAGGTTCCCCTCTGTGCCCCACACCACGCGCACAGGACCTCGTAGAGTGGGGAGCTGGGTGGCCGGCTCTGGAGCATCCATGGTGCTCTCGGGGCATCATCCGCCAGAGACGTCAGTGTTGCAGAGAAGAGACCACTCACTCGATTTAAAACAAGACACTGGCTTCCCTTCCAAGAACTGCATCGCAGGAAAGAGAATCGGTGTTCACTAGCCAGTGGTTGGACCATCACCACATTCCTGTTCCTCAATTAAAAACAGACAGACAGACAGACAGACTTTCTTCTACATACAAGAACAATGGTCATGACTTTGAACAAGTCATTTACTCAACTGCCCAGTGCTTTAGTTTTTGTTTGTTTTTTCATTTTTCCAAAGCTGGAAACGGGGAGGCAATCAGACAGACTCCCGCATGCGCCCGACCGGGATCCACCCGGCACGCCCACCAGGGGGCGATGCTCTGCCCCTCCGGGGGCATAGCTCTGTTGCATCCAGAGCCATTCTAGCGCTTGAGGCAGAGGCCACAGAGCCACCCCCAGCACCCGGGCCAACTTTGCTCCAATGGAACCTTGGCTGTGGGAGGGGAAGAGAGAGACAGAGAGGAAGGAGAGGGGGAGGGGTGGAGAAGCAGATGGGCGCTTCTCCTGTGTGCCCTGGCCGGAAATCGAACCCAGGACTCCTGCACGCCAAGCCAGCGCTCTACCACTGAGCCAACCGGCCAGGGCCTGCTTTAGTTTTCACAACTATTCAAGTCCCCGATCTCCCACGGCGTGGGATGACTGCCTCCCTGCCCTGTGGTGCCCTGCGCACCCATCCGTTCACTTCATTCTCAGGAGCAGGGCTCACTCCAGCATCCTCGGCATTCACATTCTTCCAGCTCCCTTTCTGCCTTTGGCTCTAACCCTCAGTGTTACCTTGGGTCTAACCCCTTGAATGTCCAGCCTATACTATCAACCAGCTCCTACCACCACCCCTGCAGGGCCCCTTATTGTTAGCAAAACGCTTGCTTACTCGGGACAGGCTTCCTCTCGCAACTCGAGTCTAGTGAGTCCCGGGGTGACACGGTCTCTTCCTCCTTGCTCTGGTCTCTCTGTTTCTCTAGTGCTGTGGGGTGTGTCCTTGCCCCCTCTCTGGTCCCCTGAGAGCCCACCACAGAGTCACATACCAAGCAGGCACTCAGCAACCCCGCCGTTCTGGTCGGCGTCTCCTCCAATATCTTTCTCCTTTTCTTTTATTTTTCCTACCTTTTCTCAATTCCCTTCCCTTGACAGGACACAATATGAGATTAAGGTACATTTTAGGAAAATTTACGATGTTTATACAACACAAGGTTATTGGACATGTTTTTAATTTTAAAATCATGGCCTTCGAACAAAATAGAGCTCTTTTTAAAGAAGCTATAATGAATTATTTTTTTTTATTGCGATGTAGTCTTTAATTGAATTTTCCCCTAAAGTATTATATTTTTTCTATTTTAAACCCAGGGAGGGAGAAATTTCCAAGGGTTATTAGTTCATTAGCTGTTAGAAGGAATAATTGATCTGTCAACTCAAAGGATTTATAAGGATTTGGCTTGAGAATTCACGAAAGCAGTAGCATACGTTTAAATTTTGCCTCAAAAGAAAACATTTCAGAAGGGGCTTCCCCTCACTTTTTGCAAGACAAAAATTAGCATTTCTCTAGTGATGAAAAGGCCTGTGTTGTTGTTTTTAATATCTCCCAAGCTTATACAGCTGCAGTATTTACACCTACACCTGAAATAAACGGATATGTATTTCAACCAGAAGAACGGGTTATAAATATTATAAAGTTCCTTCCAGTGTTGTTTTTTTTCCCAATTAGTAAAAGGAATGGAACACAAGTAACATTTCTTCAACCTCGAATAGGGGTTTGCTTTTTTTCTTTCTTTCTTTCTTTTTTTTTCTTTCTTTAAGCAAATGCACCCAAATTGGGTTTGGTTCACAAAAGAAAGACTGACTGCAAAGCTAACAGACCCATCATTCGCCATCTCTGCCCTCTTAAACGGCCTGTCCATTTGGCCGCTCACAATATAGGACTAAGGCCCTTAAACAAGGCGTCCAAGGGAACTCAGGACAAGAAACATACAATGGAATGGGATAAATTTCTTCAGCATAAATAGCAGTCTCCAAGGGTGACTGGTGTGAATGGATTCCCGCTGAGAGGGTCTCTGTGCCTACAGAGGAGATCTGTGGCTTTAAGAGCTGTGGTCCCACCCCCTGGGCTGTGGAAGTGCTCGGTGTCCCCTGCCGGGCATGGTCAGGCCCCCTGTGGGCCTCTTCTTTCCTTTCAAGCTGTGAGTCCTAAGGAACTAAGTGACAGCTCTTCTTTCATTCTGCTGTGCAAATCCTTGAGCTATTCCTAGGGCTTTCAAAGGGAAAATATAAGACATTTTACTTATTCTGTCCAGCGGGAGCAGGGGCGGCTGGTGAGACCCAGGGTTGTTCTGGCGTGAGCCTAGAGGAGATCTTCCTCTTCTGTGACTTGTCGGAGAAATCCCCTAGGACTAGGTAACCCACCGTTCGTACTTCCTACATCCTTTACACCCTGCCCTGTGGGATACCCTCTGGGTGTACTGCTAGCCAGTGTCTAGATAACCAGAGACAAAGCATCCTGGGAAAAACAGGTGTCTCCAGGCGTTCATGTCAAAGGTTAACTTTTTAGCAGCCCTGATCCATAATCACCAGGTCCCAGAGTAAATATTTACTTTTAAAAGAATTAAATAATGTATGTATGCAGGATTTGTTTTTGTTTTTAAATCAACCAGTGTCCAGTCCTCCTTCCTCCTCCTTCCCTGTCCTGATCCCCAGTCAGTCACTCGGCACCATTTTTGCTTTTCTTTCTTTTTGGTGATTATTTGCGTACTATACTAAGTAATGTATTTATACACACCATTTTTTTTTTATTCCTCGGCTTTAGACATTACCTATTGATTTCCTGATCTGATATATAGGGTTTCGCTCCCAACTTCACACATACTCTCCCCTTTCCAATGTCATTGTTTTTATTCCTCTGCCCTAACTGTTGTAACTTTATTTCCTGTCCCGTTGATTATGGGAGGTATGCTGGCCTCCCCTTTCTCCTGCCTCTCCTCATCTCTCTTACCCTTCTCTTCTGCCTGCAACTGACAGTTTGCATTCCACTTTGACCACAATGCGTATTTCTGTCCTCTGGTGTTAGGTGGATTCCGAGTTAGACGCCGAGAGATAGCTTCCGTGTCATTAGATCTGTATGGCCGTCGTGCACCGAGAAACCCAGACCTGCGTTGGGTTGAGTAGGTTCCTTCTCGGTACACGAGAAACCCAGACCTGCGTTGGGTTGAGTAGCTTCCTTCTCGGTACACGCCCAGTCCCTGCGTTGGGTTGAGTAGGTTCCTTCTCGGTACACGCCCAGTCCCTGCGTTGGGTTGAGTAGGTTCCTTCTCGGTACACGCCCAGTCCCTGCGTTGGGTTGAGTAGCTTCCTTCTCAGTACACGCCCAGCCCCTGCGTCAGTCAGAGGAGAGCGCCCAGGTCCGTTCTCTTCTCCTGCATTCCATCGTTGCTTTAAAACCATGCCACGTTGCAGTTTGCCAAGCGTTAGTTTTAGACGTTATTGGTGTTTTTGTAATTCTTCTGATTGTTTCTTCTCTCTTGTCGTGAGAAGCAGCCTGTGTCTTTTTCACCATACCCCGGATATCTTTCAGCTTCTAACTCATTTTATTATTCTAGAAGCCCACCGACTTTCTGTTCTAATTTGCTAGCTCTAAGCAGCTTCTCACCCTGGCCAGATAGTTTGGTTGGTTAGAGCGTCATCTCAATATTCAAGTGTGTATGGCCAGTGTCCACGGCCACCATCACAGCCGCCTGGCCCATGCCAGTTCACATTAGATTCAGGCAGTCAGTAATGAAACAATGGAGCCAAAAACTGGTGGGCCATCATCTTTAATCCTAGCTTGCACCCAGTGGGCAAGTAAAAACACACACTGAGCTCCAAAACGCACTCATTCCGTGCTCACAAAGCTACTGACTTATCCGAGTTTCCTAGAATCAAAGGTTTCTAGCTCACCAGACTTACTCACCTCTGTTCCCCATCTCCTTCCTTCTCCCTGCACAAACTCTGCACAAACTGGCTTCTCACTCAGCACTCCACCATCTTGGCTGCTTCTCCTCTGCTCCACATGGCCTTTCTCTGCTCTCTTCTCTAATGCTAATCTCAGGAACCAAGAGAGCAAGCTCCCGGTCTGTCCAACTTTATAGTGCAGAAATCAAAACCTTTAATCCAATATACAAAATAGGGAAGTCTCTAATACAAAGTCGCTTATCTGAGACATGATGGGATTGCACCACCCCACATCAAAAAGGGTGGGAAAGGCTTAATCCCAAAACCAAGCCCCAGGCTACAAGGATCCTGCCTGCCCACAGCCCGGTCCCAACACACATTAATATCACCTGGGTGACGGGCTTCCATGTGGACAGCGCCATCTTTCACAAAGTGAGCATAATATATTTTATCTGCCCAACAAAGGGCTTTGGGTTTGATCCTTGGTCAGGGCACATACAGGAATAGATTGATGTTCCTGTCTCTCTCTCCCTTCTCTCTTTGAAACAAACAAGCAAATAAATAAATAACATGTTTTAAATAGGTTCTTACTTATACCAGAAAAAGAATTATATTGCCTTTTATATTTCCTGGAGTTTACAAATGCTTTTCATTTCTTCTTATATTCCTTGCCTTCATTTTATCTCAAAATGTTTCTAATCAGAGTCTCCCTCTTCTCCTATTAACCGAAGTCCTGATCCGATCTGGTTGTCTACGGCCATACCACCCTGAACGCGCCCGATCTCGTCTGATCCGATCTGGAAGGGCTTAGGACTGTAACTGTTGCTTACTACTGACGCAAGTGGTGTGACACTGTCATATTTCCTGTTTTATGTCACTTTTGATTCCTAGATCTTGATAACTCCTTTTTTCTTTTGTTCTGTTTTCAATGTACTGGTGAGTAATTCTTCCCAATATGTCAACGTCTCTTTAAAATGCCTCACAATAAATTTTCCCTAACCCTAACCCTATGGGAAAATTTATTAGATAATCTCTCTAGGTTTTTATTTTTTATCTTTTCATTTGTTTGTTGTTCACCTTTTGTTGCTGTGTGTGTTTTCCCCTCTAGACCCCCATTCTGTCTGCTTCAATCCAAATTACATTGATTTTGGTTTGGTTTGGTTTTTTTCTGGGCTTATTGCTCATTTTGTCATCCTGTATTTTCTATTTGTTGTTATCCTGTGTCCTTATACTATGTCTCTGATTACATGTCATCCTTTTTCTTGGACTGTTAACCTTCATTTTGCTGAGTATCCTCAACTTTCTAAAAAGGGGGGCAAAAGTAGTATGCATGCTTTATGAATTCTCGTGTGTAGAAATGCTTTATTCTATCCTCATGCTCAGTTGATAGCTGGAGGAGGCATACAGTTCTAAATTATTCAGAACTCACTTTCGTGTCTAATAACATTCAGTGTTGCTGATGAGAAGTCCATGCCAGTCTGATTCTTGTTCTTTTGATCTGTTTTTATTTATTCTGTCATTGTCATATTGTTTGTGTTTCACTTTGAAAGCTGTTAGGGTCATTTCTTCTTCTTTCTTCATTCTTCTTTCTTCCTTCTTCCTCTTCCTTCTTCCTCCTCCTCTTCCTCTTCCTCCTTCTTCTTCTTTTTCCTCCTCCTCCTCCTCCTTCTTCTTCTGATTTTGTTTTTAATTCTCTTAAGCTTTATGATCACAAACTTTACAATTTTGTGTTGAAATATTCCCCTGTACTTTAATCCTTCTAGTGAGTTGACAAAAGCACCATGAACAGTCATGCACATACAGTAATTCTGTTTTTTTTTAATAAATAAATTTTTATTTTAATGGGGTAACATCAATACATCAGGGTACATATATTCAAAGAAAACATTTCCAGGTTATCTTGTCATTTAGTTCTGTTGCATACCCATCACCCAAAGAGAGATCGTCCTCCATCACCCTCTATCCAGTTTTCTTTGTACCCCTCCCCCTCCCCCTCTCCCTCACTCCCTCCCCCCACCCCCCGTAACCACCACACTCCTGTCCATGTCTCTTAGTCTCGCTTTTATGTCCCACCAATGTATGGAATTCTGCAGTTCTTGTTTTTTTATGATTCACTTATTTTACTCCACATAATGTTATCAAGATTCAACCATTCTGCTGTAAATGATCCGATGTCATCATTTCTTCTAGCTGAATATAGTATACCATGGTGTATATGTGCCCCATCTTCTTTATCCAGTCTTCTATTTTTTTTACAGTGATTAAAAGCCTTTAAGCAAACTCTTGGCCAATACAGCAAGAATCCATAAAAGAGTAGTGTCCTTAACATGTTCACCAAGTCCAAGTTGGCCCCATCACCATGCCAAATCCCTGAAAAATGCAACCCAACCACAGTTCAGTCTGTTAGGAGCTGTCACAGGGAGCAGGAGTCCAGGAAAAGTCCACATCCAGGAAAAGTCCGCATGGCACTGGAATTGTTGTCACCATTCTATACTTTGCAGCTCATGTCCAAGTCCCAATGACCGCTGCTTCTAGCTGGTAATGATTCAGGTAGACTGGAAAAGCCATTTGCAGCATGCGTGGATATGGAGCTTCTGTTCTCCTCTGCCTGGAGAGATGAGAGCTGGTTGCTTTTCCCTGGAGCTCTGCGACTGTGGCATGGTAAAGAGAACCTTGGGATACACTAAGCTGGGTGGCAAAGGTAGATTTATAATAGAAGTTGGCAAAAGGGGGAAAGAGAGCTCTAAATTAGGAGTAGGTCCCAGCCTGAAATATGAGTGGGGCATTGAGGTAGGAGGGATAAAGGAAACACTATATATTAAGCAAAGCAGCAGAAAATAGGACTGTCAACACCCACAACAGAGATCTTTGAGGGAAGAATAAAAAACCTGACTATCCAGGCAAAACATAGTTAAGTGGCCCTTGTGTAAATGAGATCAGTTTACCTGCTTCTTGGAAAAAATACCCTAGGCTCGTCCACAGTGTCGTAGATAGGGCCGACGGCCCTGGGCACCTTCAGCCTTCAGTGGCCAACCCCAGCTTTCTGGACAAGGTTAGGTCATAGGTGGCTGGAGCAGGGCTGGAAGAGACTGAACCCTCCCTTAGAGGAGTGAGGGGGAAGCCTACCTTCCAGTGTCCCTGTTTCCTCACAGCAGAGGCATGTAAGCCTGGCAGGCTTTAGCTCAATGACCTTCCTTTCCACTATTGAAGCAGGACCCAGATGGCATCCTATGAGACCCCTTTGGGGTATTGGAGCCTTTAAGGGCATATCCTAAAAGCTGGTAGTTCCCCTGATCTCTATTGGGCTTTTTCTGCCTCTAGGTATCTTAAAAGCCATGCTCAGAAGATCTCGCTGAGGGGTTTGAGGATCCCCATCCGCCTATATAAATCTTTTCCATATATCTGGAGCTATTTGGAAAAAGACAAAACAGTGTTATTAGCTGGATCTAATAAAGAAGGTAGTAGTTTGCAGGCTAAAAAGATTTGGTGTCTCCTGTTCATCAGCATTCAAAAGAAATGTAATTTTTTTTTTTTAAAGTAAAAAGTATGATATGGTAGACCCGTAGGAATTCCAGGATATGACTACCCCCTTTAAAAAATTTTTTTTAAATTGACCTTAAAATGTTTGCTGAGTACACTTTAATAATACCTTAACTTTAAAGATTGTAAGCATGACAAAATACAGTAAATGCTTTTGCTCCATATGCAGGAGCATTTTCAGTTTAGTCAGTTTAGGAAATCCAGTAATAGAACAATGCATACAGACAATGAGCTATAACATGCTTAGCAGCCTCTCCTGTTCTGACATAGGTTACTATGTATCCACTGTAATGTGGATATACGACTGTTTGCCATATGAAGGTATATGAGTAACATTCATCTGCCAAAGTTGTCCTGGTAGAGGTCCTTGAGGGTTAACTCCAAATGAAGGGGCAGTATAGGACCCCTTGGATAGGATTTCCCAATCTGCCGTGCTGCTTCCCGAGAAAGTTGAAACTGTTTACACAGGGCTGCAGCGTTCTGGTGATGAATAGTATGAGACTGACTTGCTCAGTCTGTCATGGTTGCTCCATATAATTTTCTTTTGGGTAGCTTGCTCAACAAGGGCATTCCTAGTCCCTGGCCGGTTGGCTCAGTGGTAGAGCCTTGGCCTGGTGTGCAGGATTCCCAGGTTCGATTCCCAGTCAGAGCACACAGAAGAAGCGCCCATCTACTTCTCTACCCCTTCCCCTCTCTTTCCTCTCTGTCTCTCTCTTCCTCTCCTACAGCCAAGGCTCCACCGGAGCAAAGTCACCTCGGGCACTAAGGATGGCCCCATGGCCTCTGCCTCAGTCGCTAGAATGGCTCTGGTTGCAACAGAGCAACACCCCAGCTGGGCAGAGCATTCTCCCCTGGTAGGCATGCCAGGTGGATCCCGGTCAGGCGCATGCGGGAGTCTGTCTGACTGCCTCCCCATTTCCATCTTCAGAAAAATACAAAAAATAAATAAATAAAAGAAAAAAATACATCAACAAAAAAAAAAAGAGAAAAAGAAAAGAAAGAAAAAAGAAAAAAAAGGGGGGGGGGGCATTTCCTTGTGCTAAAGCTCCAGGAAGCATGGAGTGAGCTTGAGTATGTCCTATGAAACATGGAGCTCTATGTTGACATATAAGTCTTTGAAGAAGGAGGAACTGCTGAAATAGTTCATCAGCATTTGTCCCTAAGACAGCAGTCTTTATAGTGGAAACACCATAAGTAAATATTTGCTGTCTGTCTATTCCTTAAAGGGGGAATATGGCAAATGCTGAAAAGCCATGATCTTTGTGCCCCTCCCCTCCCCCAACCCCTGTAACCCCAGCACTGTTGTCCATGTCTCTGAGTCTCATCTTTATGTCCCACCTATGTATGGAATCATATGGTTCTTAGTTTTTTCTGATTTACTTCTTTCGCTCAGTATAATGTTATCAAGGCCCATCCATGTTGTTGTAAAAGATCCTATGTCATCATTTCTTATGGCTGAGTAGTATTCCATAGTGTATATATATATATATATATATATATATATATATATATATCAAGCTTTTTAATCCACTCGTCCTCTGATGGACACTTGGGCTGTTTCCAGATCTTTGCTATTGTGAACAATGCTGCCATAAACATGGGGGTGCATTTCTTCTTTTCAAACAGTGCTATGGTGTTCTTGGGGTATATTCCTAACAGTGGTATAGCTGGGTCAAAAGGCAGTTCACTTTTTATTTTCTTGAGGAATCTCCATACTGTTTTCCACAGTGGCTGCACCAGTCTGCATTCCCACCAGCAGTGCAGGAGGGTTCCCTTTTCTCCACATCCTCGCCAGCACTTATTCTGTGTTGTTTTATTGATGAGCACCATTCTGACTGGTGTGAGGTGATATCTCATTGTGGTTTTAATTTGCATTTCTCTAATCATTAATGATGTTGAACATTTTTTCATATGCCTATTGGCCATCTGTGTGTCCTCTTTGGAGAAGTGTCTATTCATTTCTTTTGCCCATTTTTGGATTGGATTGTTTGCCTTCCTGGTATTAAGTTTTACAAATTCTTTATAAATTTTGGTTATTAACCCCTTATCAGACGCAATGTCAAATATATTCTCCCATTGTATGGTTTGTCTTTTTATTCTGTTCTTATTGTCTTTAGCTATGCAGAAGCTTTTTAGTTTGATAAAGTCCCATTTGTTTATCCTGTCTTTTATTTCACTTGCCTGTGGAGACAAATCAGCAAATATATTGCTGCGACAGATGTCAGAGAGCTTACTGCCTATGTTTTCTTCTAAGATGCTTATGGTTTCACGGCTTACATTTAAGTCTTTTATCCATTTTGAGTTTATTTTTGTGAGTGGTATAAGTTGGTGGTCTAGTTTCATTTTTTTGCAGGTAGCTGTCCAATTTTCCCAACACCATTTGTTGAAGAGGCTGTCTTTACTCCATTGTATTTCCTTACCTCCTTTGTCAAATATCAGTTGTCCATAATGCTGTGGGTTTATTTCTGGGTTCTCTGTTCTGTTCCATTGATCTATGTGTCTGTTCTTATGCCAGTACCAGGCTGTTTTGAGTACAACGGCCTTATAATATACCTTGATATCTGGAAGTGTGATACCTCCTGCTTTATTCTTCCTTTTCAAGATTGCTGAGGCTATTCGTGTTCTCTTTTGGTTCCATATAAATTTTTGGAATATGTGATCTATATCTTTGAAGTAAGTCATTGGTATTTTAATCGGTATTGCATTAAATTTATAAATTGCTTTGGGTAATATAGACATTTTAATGATGTTTATTCTTCCTAACCATGAGCACGGTATATGCGTCCACTTATTTGTTTCTTCCCTGATTTCTTTTATCAATGTTCTATAATTTTCTGAGTACAAGTCTTTAATCTCCTTGGTTAGATTTATTCCTAGGTACTTAATTTTTTTGGTTGCAATAGTAAAGGGGATTGATTCCTTGATTTCTCTTTCTGACAGTTCATTATTAGTGTATAAAAATGCTTCTTATTTCTGACTATTGATTTTATATCCTGCCACCTTGCCAAATTCATTTATCAGGTCTAGTAGTTTTTTGACTGAGACTTTAGGGTTTTCTATATACAATATCATATCATCTGCAAATAATGATAATTTTAATTCTTCTTTTCCAATTTGGATGCCTTTTATTTCTTTTTCTTGTCTGATTGCTGTGGCTAGGACTGCCAGATCTATGATGAATAAGAGTGGTGGAAGGGGGCACCCCTGCCTTGTTCCTGATCTTAAGGGGATTGCTTTTAATTTTTGCCCATTGAGTATGATGTTGGCTGTGGGTTTGTCATAGATGGCCTTTATCATGTTGAGGTATGTTCCCTGTATTCCCACTTTGCTGAGAGTTTTGATCATGAATGGGTGCTGGATTTTATCAAATGCTTTTTCTACATCTATTGAAATTATCATGTGGTTTTTCTCCTTTCTTTTGTTTATGTGATGAATCACATTGATTGATTTGTGAATATTGTACTAGCCTTGCCTCCCAAGAATAAATCCCACTTGATCCTGATGTATGATTTTTTCATATATTGCTGGATCCGGTTTGCTAATATTTTGTTGAGGA
Source organism: Saccopteryx leptura (assembly GCF_036850995.1). Classification (NCBI taxonomy): domain Eukaryota; kingdom Metazoa; phylum Chordata; class Mammalia; order Chiroptera; family Emballonuridae; genus Saccopteryx; species Saccopteryx leptura. The sequence goes on along the minus strand of NC_089504.1, from coordinate 359,666,484 downwards.
TTTTTGCATCTAAGTTCATCAGGGATATTGGCCTATAATTTTCTTTTTTTGTGTTGTCTTTGCCTGGTTTTGGAATCAGAATTATGCTCGCCTCATAAAAGGAGTTTGGAAGTCTTCCTTCCTCTTGAATTTTTTGAAATAGCTTGAGAAGGATAGGAGTTAGTTCCTTTGAATATTTGGTAGAATTCACTTGTGAAGCCATCAGTCCCAGGACTTTTCTTTTTTGGGAGTTTTTGATAGCTGTTTCAATCTCATTTGTTGTAATTGGTCTGTTTAGGTTTTCTGATTCTTCCAGATTGATTTTTGGAAGATTATATGATTCAAGGAATTTGTCCATTTCATCTAGGTTGTCTAGTTTTTTGGCGTACAGTTCTTCATAGTATTTTCTTACAATATTTTGTATTTCTGTTGTGTCAGTTGTTATTTCCCCACTCGTTTCTAATTTTATTTATTTGAGTCCTCTCTCTTTTTTTCTTGGTGAGTCTGGTTAAAGGTTCATCAATTTTGTTTACCTTTTCATAGAACCAGCTCCTGGTTTCATTGATCCTCTGTATTGTTTCTTTAGCCTCTATGTCATTTATTTCTGCTCTGATCTTTATTATTTCCTTCCTTCTGCTAGCTCTGGGCTTTACTTGCTGTTCTTTTTCTAGTTCTTTTAGATGCAGGGTTAAGTTGTTTATTTGAGCTTTTTCTAGCTTCTTGAGGTATGCCTGTAATGCTATAAACTTCCCTCTCAGGACTGCTTTTGCTGTGTCCCATAAATTTTGAGTTGATATATGCTCATTATCGTTTGTTTCTAGGAATTTTTTTTATTTCTTCTTTGATCTCAATGTTAACCCATTCTTTATTTAATAACATGCTATTTAGTTTCCAAGTGTTTGAATATTTTTCAATTTTTCTATTGTGGTTGATTTCTAGTTTAATGACATTGTGATCAGAGAAAGTGCTCGATATGATTTCAATCTTCTTTAATTTGTTGAGACCGCTTTTGTGCCCTAACATGTGGTCTATTCTAGAGAATGTACCATGAGCGCTTGAAAAGAATGTATATTCTGCTGTTTTAGGGTGAAAGGTTCTGAAGATATCTATTAAATCGAGTTGATCTAATATGTCCTTTAAGTCTGCTGTTTCTTTGTTAATTTTCTTTCTTGAGGATCTAGCTAATGATGTTAATGGGGTATTGAAATCCCCTACTATTATAGTATTGCTGTTGATCTCACCCTTTAAGTCCATCAAAGTCTGCTTTATATATTTAGGTGCTCCTATATTAGGTGCGTAGATATTTATAATGGTTATATCTTCCTTTTGGATTGCTCCCTTTATCATTCTGTAGTGACCTTCTTTATCTGTAACTATGGTCTTTGTTTTAAAGTCCATTTTGTCTGATATAAGTATTGCTACCCCAGCTTTTTTTTCATTTCCATTTGCGTGAAATATTTTTTTCCATCCTTTTATCTTCAGTCTGTGTGCATCTTTTGATTTAAGGTGTGTCTCTTGTAGACAGCATATGTATGGATCCTGTTTTCTTATCCACGCAGCTACCCTATGTCTCTTGATCGGATCATTTAATCCATTAACATTTAAGGTTATTACTGATATGTAATTGTTTATTGCCATTTTTTTCTTTAAAACTGTATTCCTCTTTTGCTATATTCTTTTTTTCCTTTGATCTGTTTACAACACGTTCCTTAGCATTTCTTGCAGCCTTGGTTTGCTTGCAGTGAATTCCTTGAGTTTTTTTTTTTGTCTGTAAAGCTTTTTATTTCTCCTTCGATTTTAAATGATAGCCTTGCTGGATAAAGTAGTCTTGGTTGTAGGTTCTTGTTCTGCATTACTTTGAATATTTCTTGCCATTCCCTTCTGGCCTCAAGTGTTTCTGTTGAGAAGTCAGAAGTCATCCTTATGGGGGCTCCTTTGTAGGTGATAGTCTTTTTTTCTCTAGCAGCTTTTAATATTTTCTCTTTATCATTTAGCTTTGGTATTTTAATTATGATGTGTCTTGGTGCTGGTTTCTTTGGGTTTCTCCTTAATGGAGTTCTCTGTGCTTCCTGAACATATGAAATGTTTTCCTGCCTTAATTGAGGGAAGTTTTCCGCTATGATATGTTTGAACAAAGTCTCTATCCCTTGTACTTTCTCTTCTTCAGGAACCCCTATGATGCGGATGTTATTTCTCTTCATGTTGTCACAGAGCTCTCTTTGTTTCCTCAGACTTTTTGAGTCTTTTCTTTTTTCTGCTCTGCTTCTGTGCCTTTATTTATCGTGTCCTCTAACTTGCTGATTCAATTCTCTGCTTCATCCATCCTGCTTTTAATTCCTTCCATTGTATTCTTTATTTCAGATATTATATTTGTCATTTCTGACTGATTCTTTTTTATTATTTCAATGTCCTTTTTTTTTAAATTTTATTTATTCATTTTTAGAGAAGAGAGAGAGAAAGACAGAGAGGGAGAGGGAGAGAGAGAGAGAGAGAGAGAGAGAGAGAAGGTGGGGAGGAGCTGGAAGCATCAACTCCCATATGTGCCTTGACCAGGCAAGCCCAGGGTTTTGAACCAGCGACCTCAGCATTTCCAGGTCGACGCTTTATCCACTGCGCCACCACAGGTCAGGCCATCAATGTCCTTTTTTATATTTGTTATCTCTTTATTTAGATTTTCGTAATGGCCATCTATGGTTGTTCTAATATCTTTGAGCATCCTAACAATCGTTATTTTAAACTCTGCATCTGGTAATTTGGTTATATCTGATTCACTTAGGTCCTTTCCTGGGGATTTCTCTTGGTTTATTTGTGTTTTATTTCTCTGCCTCCGCATTTTCTCTTCACAGGAGTGGCTGTGACCACGTGCTCGGGTGCACAAGCGTTGGTGGCCTTGGCCTTTGCCCCGCCCCCGTGTGTGACGTTATGCTTGGTCCTGAGGGCACTGGTGAGCACCTTTGCTCAGCTGCGGGTCTCAGCCTGTTTCCGGGCTTTCGCCCTGCCCTTGCAGGAGGAGCCCGCTCGAGGAATGGCTGTTTGCCTTGACTCTGCCACCGGGCAGAACTGCATGCCCAAGCTCAGCTCAGTAGCGGAACTCCGCCTCTTCTGGGCTTTTGGCTCCACCCCCGCGGGAGGAGCCGGCTGGCTACCAAGTCAAACTGCAAGCCTGGGTTGCACCGGTGGGGCAAGGCTGTGCTCCTGCGCCCTTGCTCAGGGGCTGGTCTCCACCCTATCCCGGGTTCCCGCCCTTCTCCCACAGGCTGGATTACAGGCTGCCGGCAGTTGAGCTTGACCGCTTTTGCACGCCCCCTTCTCCCCAGCCGGGCAAGATTGAGCTCACACCTGAGCCCAGTGGTGGCCAGCTGGCTTCCGCCCCTGCCAGCAGAACCTGCTGCTTTTGTCTCCTGCTGCTGCCCGCCCTCCGGCGAAACCTCAGCCCAGTGGGTGGGGGCGTTGCAGCTCGGACCCTAAGACTCACTACTGTAGACCCAAAAGCTCCCTCCTTCTATGCGATTCTGCTCTGAGTGTCGCGGGGGAGCTTGTTTGGCTGCTCTCCTGCTTCCCTTTGCTGGTATTGCTGTTTCCGGGGAAAATATTCACTTCAGCTTTGGGGAGTGACTCGTCCCAGGGGTTAGGGTGGCTATCTCCCAAAATGTTTCTCCTTGTGCCTCCTAGATTACACTCTCTTCCTGTTACTCTGGTCCTCTCCTCTCTCCCCATCCCAGGAGCCCCGGGTGAGTGGTTGTGAGAGAGATGTTCTGCACGGTCCCTTTAAGAAGGATCCTGGGTCTGAGAAATCAGACTCTTTCTCACAAACAGTATCCTGTCTTGTTTCCAGCTAAATACTGTCCTTACGCCTCTTCTGGGCTCTGGAGCTGCAGGCTGGGGCTTTATTCCTGGGGCTCAGGACCCTTTCCCCTCTGCTAAACTCACTTCCCGCCACGCGAGTCTCTCCTGGCTACCGTTCGCTCCGGGGAGCTGGACAGCCCTCTCCGCGTTTCCTACCAGTCTCAGTGTGGCTTCTTCAGTGTTCCTTGGTTGAAGAGTCCTCTTAGTTTAGTCCAAAGTTGTTTTTTCCAGATGATAGTTCTTAAAGTTAGTTTGTGATCCACTTTGGTTCTAGGAGGTAGATGTTGGTACGTCCGCCTACTCCAGCGCCATCTTGTCTCTCCCGTATACAGTAATTCTACTGTTGGTTTTTAATAGCTGTTCATGACAATTCTGAATCATAGGTTAGTCTGACTTAAAGACTTCACAGTGCCCTGGCTGTGTAGCTAAGTTGGTTAGAGTGTCACTCCAATATTCCAAGGGCTTTGCTTTGGTCCCTGGTCAGGACACATATGAGAATTGACTGATGAGTGCATAACTAAGAGAAACAACAAATTGAGTTTGCTACTGTATCTTGTCATGCTGAATTTTAAAAGCATCTGACCTTATAGAAAATGTGAAGTGTTAAATATCTTTATTTGATATTGTCCATAAACCACACTAAAATGTTGTCCACTAAGTGAAAGGCAATAGTTTAGTTCCAGAGTGTAGTTAGGACCACAAAGATAAAGTGGACCCTGTTCTGGCCAGGGCACATACAAGAATCAACCAATGAACCCATAAGTGGAACAACAAATTGATATCTCTCTCTTTCGCTCTCTCTCTCTCTCAAAATAAATTAACCAATTAAAACTTTTTTTCTGTTTAAGCATAAATATGATTAATACCTCACTGTTACTTTCTCATATTGTGGTTTTGAAAGGTAGTACTCCCTTAATATAGCACCATTATTTAATGGGAAAAAAATGTCCTTTTTATCTCCCATATTATTTCTTTGCTGTGCATTCTGATTTGAATATTAATTCTGTTGGTGGAATATAGTGTTATCCTACTGATGACAAATGCATTTAGGCAACTACTGAGTATCTAGGGTGATGGATTGTCTGTATTACCCTACAGATATCCGTCCTGTTGCCTCCAGTAACGCACACTTTCATAAATGAAGAGGAGCAGTGTGGGAGACCAGCTGGAACTTCCCCACTGTACTGTCTTCTAAGTCGAGTGTGGTGTTAGACTTTGAGTTCCAAAACCAGACAGTGTCGATTTGGATCCCAGCTCAAGCACTGAGACCATGGGCAAGTGACTGAACCTCGTAAGCCTCAGGTATTTTATCTATAAAATTGGGGGCAGCCTGACCAGGTGGTGGCGCAGTGGATAGAGCATTGGACTGGGATGAGGAGGACTCAGGTTCGAGACCCCGAGGTCGCCAGCTTGAGCGCGGGCTCATCTGGCTTGAGCTAAAAGCTCACTAGCTTGGACCCAAGGTCGCTGGCTCGAGCAAGGGGCTACTCAGTCTGCTGAAGGCCCGTGGTCAGGGCACATATGAGAAAGCAATCAATGAACAACTAAGGTGTCACAATGAAAAACTAATGATTGATACTTCTCATCCCTCTCCGTTCCTGTCTGTCTGACCGTATCTGTCCCTCTCTCTCTGTCTCTGTAAAAACAAACAAACAAACAAAAAAAAATGGGGGCAGCCACAGTATAAACTGAACGGGAACAGATCATCATGGACTCCCACCGCCACTACCCTCCCCAAAAACAACCCAACCCAAAGGTCAACCCTGGTACCTCATATCCCACCCTCTTCCCCGACAAGCACATGCCCATCGTACAAACACAACACCGTTTCCAGACGTTGTAGGATGATAGGGTGCTAAAGGCTTCAGACCGAGGAGCAGGTGCCCTTGTACCCCACAAAGCCAGCCTTCCCTTAGGAAGGAGAAGGAAGAATCACGGTTTTGTTCACTGCTCTTTCCCTGGGAGCCCCCCCACCCCCTCGGTCCTCAGCCTCCTGCCTTCGGCTCAGGCAGGATCTGTCTTTCTTCTGCTTTATCGGACAGGTGGGAGGAAGCCGGGGTCCCTGGGAGTCAGTGATAGTTTGTTTATAAGAGAAGAAGCGGAAGTATTTCACTCCATTAAGTTGAGTATTTCCATCTAAGCTTGACTTAAAAGAGTTGGTTATTCCCTGAGCATTTCAGCAGTATGAATGAATTTCAGCAGTATGAATGAATTCACTGCCCCACCTTGGGAAGTCTCGGCTGCTGAGCGCTCTTCCACACAGGGACCTGTCCTTGTTTGTACCAGCTGTTCAGTCGCTGGAGCATGAAGTTCACATGGATGTGCACAGCCTCCTCCATGAAGTTCTCTTAGGTTGATGTTGGTTATCAGAGCTCCTGGTTGGTATGTTGGGTTTTCCCTCTTGCCAGAGAATAAGGGTTTCATTTTCTGTCTCCAGGTTATATTTATATTTATTTATGTTACTTCTCTATATATTTGGGTTTTTTTTCTGAAACAGTATTTCAGGCTTTTTGTCAACCTGACTAATAATAGTCAATTTGATCATTGACTAATATGCTCTGTAAGGAAGTACTTCTTACAGAGAAGATATGGTTTGTCACTAGAGACTTGACTGTGGCTGTTAATCAAATGTGACATGGTTTCTCTTGATATGGAGTTTTTGAAGTTGAAGCAAAGGAATCATTAAGACTCTATTTTCCTTGGCTTTTTATTTAGTGTTCGCACTTCTATTGTAGCCATTTCTGAAAGTCTTACAAGTCCAAGAACCCCCACCCCCATTGCTTTAATTTGCTTCCTATATGGCGACTCTCACCCATCAAAACCAAAGAACCCACTGGTCTGAGAAGTTAAGTGAAAGTTCAGCAGAGCGGGAGTGTTTGTTGCTTCCAAAGAAGGCTCTTCATTGTGGGTTATCCGGGAGGCAGTAATGAATGTGTACTATCAGGGGCCAGGAATCTCAGGGGATGAATTTCCCAGGGTTTAATCATTTCATAAGGCCTCCGAGTGTGACTTTTTCCCCAATAATCTACTTATCTTAGTAATTTACCCCTCCTACTCCACGGCAAGGAAAATGGGTCCTCCAGGTTGTTTGCATCATAAGTAGCTGGGAATTGTGTGAGCCTTTCAAGAAGCAGCCCTGAGTTAATTGTAGCAGCCTGAGCTAATGGTTTCCCATGTTCGTTGGCAGGTTAAGCGAAGAAGGGGGCTTGAAAACACCCTTTATCACAAGTACCACGCGTTTGAAAAGCTGCAATCTTAAAAATGTTTCCTTCATCCCTTCCAACGGGTGAGAAAACTGTCCTTCCAGAGATAGGACTAGAAGCTGGATGGTGGCGACTTAGAGAAGTTCGGGGAGGCTTTTTGTTTTCATTTTTCCAGTAGATCATGCTAATTTGTCCCCACCTCCCCCCCCCCCTTTTTCTAGTTGTCAGAGTTGAAGAATAAGCTGCTCATTGCCAGCAAACAACTAGAAAAGTCACGTAGGAAAAAATAAAATACACTCTTCCGATACTTTTCTGATTGTATTTTCTTAGGTTCATGTCACATTTGTCCTTGAAGTTTTTAATACTATAACAGATCAATGTAGCAAGTACAAAATGGACTTTCTACTTAAGAAAATGTCATTAGAATACAATACAGTGTACTTAGGAGGGGACAAGGCTATTCTGCAGAGTGTCCCTGGAGGTAGAGAGCATTGCATGCGACCTGACTTAGAATGGAAGATCTGGAGGGTGAGGAGAGCGAATCAAACCGGGGTCAGAACAAAGATCCAGGTTGACTACCACCTGACTGCCTGGTACAGCTTTAGGGGGAAAAGAGCAGGTTCCTGTTGGAAGGAAGGCTGGGAGGAAAGGGATCGGCAACACCGGCTCCTCCCTCTGTTCTCCCTCCCGCTGGGGCGGCGCCCTCCCCCCTCTGTTCTCCCTCCGCCCTCCCCTCCTCTGTTCTCCCTCCGCTCTCCCCTCCTCTGTTCTCCCTCCCGCTCGGGCGGCGCCCTCCCCTCCTCCGTTCTCCCTCCGCCCTCCCCCCTCTGTTCTCCCTCCGCTCGGGCGGCGCCCTCCCCCCTCCGTTCTCCCTCCGCCCTCCCCCCTCTGTTCTCCCTCCGCTCGGGCGGCGCCCTCCCCTCCTCCGTTCTCCCTCCGCCCTCCCCCCTCTGTTCTCCCTCCGCTCGGGCGGCGCCCTCCCCTCCTCCGTTCTCCCTCCGCCCTCCCCCCTCCGTTCTCCCTCCGCCCTCCCCTCCTCCGTTCTCCCTCCCGCTCGGGCGGCGCCCTCCCCCCCTCCGGGCGGCGCCCTCCCCCCTCCGTTCTCCCTCCGCCCTCCCCCCCTCCGTTCTCCCTCCCGCTCGGGCGGCGCCCTCCCCCCTCCGTTCTCCCTCCGCCCTCCCCCCCTCCGTTCTCCCTCCCGCTCGGGCGGTGCCCTCCCCCCTCCGTTCTCCCTCCCGCTCGGGCGGTGCCCTCCCCCCTCCGTTCTCCCTCCCGCTCGGGCGGTGCCCTCCCCCCCCTCCGTTCTCCCTCTCGCTCGGGCGGTGCCCTCCCCCCCTCCGTTCTCCCTCCCGCTCGGGCGGCGCCCTCCCCCCCTTCAGGGCTCGGCTCAGCCATCACCTCCTCCGGAAAGCCCTCTCTGGTCCTCATCCCAGAGGCTCCTGTGCACCCTCACGTCTTGTTTTCATAGCGCCCGCACACTGAGGATTGTGCATTTCTGGTGTGGTCAAATTCCTATCTCTTTCTCTGCGCGAAAGATTAACCTCCCCGTGAGTAGGGATCTCATCTGTTTTTAGCATGCTGTTATCATCTCAGTATCTAGGTCAGGGGTAGTCAACCTTTTTACACCTACCGCCTGCTTTTGTATCTCTGTTAGTAGTAAAATTTTCTAACTGCCCACCAGTTCCACAGTAATGGTGATTTATAAAGTAGTGAAGTAACTTTACTTTATAAAATTTATAAAGCAGAGTTACAGCAAGTTAAAACATAATAACAATTACTTACCAAGTACTTTATGTCTGATTTTCACTAAGTTGGCAGAATCAATCTTTATAAAACAAGTTACTATAGTTAAATCTTTTTATTTATACTTTGGTTGCTCCGTTACTGCCCACCATGAGAGCTGGAGCGCCCCCTAGTGGGCGGGAGGGACGAGGCTGATTACCACTGATCTAGGTCCTCAGACGGTGTTTGTTGAGCAAATGGCTGGACAGATGAGAGTACAGTGATCACAAGTATTTCCAGCACAGGAGACCGGGGTGACTTCGTGGGTTTGCTGATGGCTACGCAGAAGGGACTTGAGAGGCTTGTTAAAAGGAAGATGGAGGGAGAAAAATTGTGAACTTAGAAAGTGTAGTGACGATGCATGTGTAAAATATCCCACAAATGAACTGGCCTGGGGAGAGAAAAACGAGAGAAGAATGGATTTTGAGTGGTGCCTGGATCCCAGTGTGGACTCCACTGCGTTCTTGGCTGGGAAGCCGGCAGAGGTGTCAGCAAGGGGTGAGTGCACCCCCGGGAGAGATCGGGTCACACAGGGACCAGCAGTAGTGGGGAGCTATTACTCATCCTCACCCCGTTCCCAAGCGGCAAGGGGAGGAAACAGTGTCCCTGAGCTTGCCAGGGGCGAGTGCCGTAGAGGAGGGTAGCCCACAGCAAGTGTGGTGACAGGGGCGTCCAGGGTGGGGCGTGGCAGCCACTGCCAGCGTGGCCACGCTAAGGCAAGAGGAGAACAGAGGAAACACTGCAGCCCAGCTCTCTCCTGACCTCTGACCTCTGACCCCTGACCTCCGCCAGTGTCTTTGTTCGCCAAACCCAACAGGAAGCCAAAAGGCAGGAGAGCTCAGGGGATGCAGTGTGGAGGAGTCATCCCTCCCTCCCTCCCTCCCTCCCAAAAACAAACCAAAAAACCCCCAGAGTGCAGAGAAGGGTAGAGAAAGGATCCAGAGAGGCCGATGGAAAACAGGCAGCCCAGGGAGGGAATTCAGATTCGTGGGGTTTTTATTATTATTATTATTTATTTATTTATTTTGCTGGTCAAAAGCTTTGTCAGTACAGAAACTATAAACTGCTCACAGAAACGAGGGGACCAGGGAATGTGCCGCTACTCCAGTACTTTCAGCCCTTTGTACAAGTGCATTTTCACCAACGCAATAAAAGTTGGTGCTGCATCTCATTTGCATAATCGAATAACTTTCTTTAACTTGTCGTTTGCTTTTCTGATGTTCTTGTTTAATAAAAAAAATCAAATGCTTCTTTTTATTGCTCCATATTCATTTTGAAATATCTCCCAATTTTTGTGAGCAGTATATATGGTAGTGACATTGATTATTTAAGACTGTGGCGGATGAATTGCTTTAATGGTCAGTTTTTCCAAACGCCTGCAGTTTTACTTTCTAACGTGTCTATGCGCTTTTTTGTTTTGGTTGTTAAACACCACAACGAGGAACGAGGGATGCCCTGAGAAATTCTACTCCTGTCTGCTTGGCTGTTTCCCTCCCACTACAGGCCTCCACTTCCGTGACTTTCCCACGTCTCCTCCTGGTCTTTCTTTTTCTCTTTCTTTCTTTCTTTCTTTCTTTCTTTCTTTCTTTCTTTCTTTCTTTCTTTCTTTCTTTCTTTCTCTCTCTCTCTCTCTCTCTCTCTCTCTCTCTCTCTTTCTTTCTTTCTTTCCTTTCTTCCTTTCCTTCTCTCTTTCTTTCTTTCTTTTTTAAGATTTTATTTCATCATTATAGAGAGGGGAGAGAGAGAAAGAGAGAAAAGGGGAGGAGCAGGAAGCATCAACTCCCATATGTGCCTTGACCAGGCAAGCCCAGGGTTTTGAACTGGCAACCTCAGCGTTTCCAGGTCGACGCTTTATCCACTGTGCCACCACAGGTCAGGCATCCTCCTGGTGTTTCTTAACGCAGATACAAGCAAATGTGGAAAGTATGGATACGGTGTATATGTGTTGTGCATGTTATTATATCCCTATTCACCCATGAAAAGCAGCATATTATATATATGTAGTATATATGTATAATATATATTACATATATATAATATATATATTCTGCATCTTCCACATTCATTATGTTATAGGTGCATAGGTATATCTGTAGGATAAAGGCACAGACGTGGAAGTTGGATCACTTTGCCAATAGCCCTTTGCAGAGCCTGACAGTGCGGCACCCCCAGCAGGGTCGCGTGAGGGCACTTCCCTGAAGCCTCCCCGGGAGGGCGTGTCGCCCAGCTTTTGGGATTTTGCCAGTCTAAGAGATGAAAAACATCATTTTGTCGTATTAGGTTGAACTACATGAAATGGCAATGTATGGATGTCAGAAATGGTAGACCATCCATAATTTTATATGGTTCAGCTTGATAGCTTTGTTTTGTGTTCTTCTTATGAGTAAAACAGGTTTCCTTTGAATCTGTTTTAATGAAGGTTTGTATTTCTTTTTGTTCTGAAAAGTCTGTTATGTCCTGCATTTTTCTACTGCTAGTCTCTGTCTCGCCAGTTTTATGGCACCCTTTATACATTAGAAAACAATCCTTTGTGATAATGAGTTTCAAATATTTTTTCTTTGTCTCTTGACTTTGCTTATGATGATTTTTTCTGCATATAACCCACATATAAGCGGACCCATGCCATTCAAACCCATGTTGTTCAAGGGTCAAAGGTATATCATTCCAATATATTATTATAGTAGCTCATTCCTCGTCCTGAATCAGGGAATAAGTTTGCCAAAATAGAAAGAGCCGGAAGAAAGTGTAAAGATCTAACCTGAAGTTACAGTATATAAAGGAATTCAGGGGTTGCAGGTGAAGAACTGTTGACGACGTGGGTTGACATATAAGGATATTTGTGGAGTAGCAGTCAGAATCTGGCCTGGTACAAACTTCTCAGTGGTGCTGGAGAGGACATAGCAGGGCAGCATGCACTCCTGCCTCCCCTAGCCAGAGGAGGAACAGGAGATGGAGAGGAAATGTCGCCTAGAAAGTGTGTGCATGGAGAGTAGATGCTGATCGGAAAAACTGACATTTGTCATTTTTTTTTTTGTTTGCAAATGGCACTTTTTTTGAGAGAGAGAGAGAGACAGAGAGAGACAGAGACAGAGACAGGAAGGTAAAGAGATGAGAAGCATCAACTCATAGTTGCATCAACTTTAGTTGTTCATTGATTGATTCTCATACGTGCCTTGACTGGGGGGCTCTAGCCAAGCCAATGACCACTTGTTCAAGCCAGCAACCTTGGGCTTCAAGCTAGTGACCTTTGGGCTTCAAGCCAGTGACCTTTGGGCTCAACCCAGCAACCATGCCAATGATCCCACGCTCAAGCCGGCGACCCCACACTCAAGCTGGCAACCGCAGAGTTTCAAACCTGGGACCTCATCCACTACGCCACCACCGGTCAGGCCCAAGTGGCATGCATTCTTCTTGGGAAAGGAAACCCATGTCTGAAAGGGAAAGTGCATGTGTAATGCATGATAATGCCTTTGTAAATATGTGTCATGTCTAATCACTTTGGTTTTTGAAACAATAGGGGAATTTGCAACTCTGGAAATTTGTAAAAATAGGCGAGATAAATGTTTATCTTATGTGATTTATGTTCATACCATGCCTAAGTTCAAAGCTCATTAAATGGTTTAATACCATTTAAAGTCCTCTTCATCTCCAAGAGTTGGAAAATTTCATTGGTTGAGGCAAACCCAGGATGAAAGTGGAGGAGTTTACATGACACTCAGAATAACAAAGAACTTGAAAGGAATGCTTCTAGAAAGATAAGTTACCCTGCCCCACTGACTGGAAGCAAGAAATAGTGTGATCACTGTTGAACAGCACGAGAGTGAATACAGAAACGGGCAGCCCGCCCCCTCCCTCTCCCCCATCATGAAAACCGGGTTCCTCGGCTTGCCTTGTAAATGATATGCAGATAGGGTAAGAGTTAGCATTCCATCCAACATATGTTGGGAATTAATCACGTAAGCACATTTGTACCAGCTGAAGTTGGAGCTCACAAACGTGTGGAAAACGCTGGTGAGCTCGAATCTAGGAGAAAAAGGTCATGGCACCTGTGCTAAAATGCATGCCGGAGAAAGCTTGTCCTGGTGGCCAGTGCCATCTGAGGTCCGGGAAGCAGATGTGAACCCAGGATGGCCTCAGACAAGGAACCCCTGAGGCCAAAGGGAAGTGACCTTGCTCAACTAATGGAGAGGGAATGAAAGTGAGAGAGAGAGCTCACAGCACATGGAGGAGAGAAAAACCAGGTAGGCAGGCTCGCCCATCTGGCTAATTGGTCACAGGCTGTAAATTCCCCTCGAGCGTCTTTCTTTCAAGCCACATCTGCCCTTGCTACTTCAGAGGAACCTGGACCTTCTGCAGGGTCTCCACGCGGAGGAATGTTTGCACGGATGCCTGCCACTCACGTTTGGGCTTTGTTGTCTTGTCTTTAAGTCGAACAACAGAAGGGTGTTTTCCCTTTGGAATTAACGTGGAAGAGGGAGAAAAGAAGGCAGCCACAGGTCAGGGCGAGGAAGCTGTTGGAAAGTCGCTGAGGAACACCTGGACCCGTTGCTCTGTCAGCCTTCTTTGCTACTCTTCCGTGCCTGCGGGTTCCAGGGCTGGCCCCGGACAGCAGGTCAGGAAGCGCCTCTCCAGGCCCGGCCTTCCTCCCCAGGTCCCCTCCCCGCTCTCCTCCACACCTGCACTCTCCTCAGCCATTGTGTGCCTGCCCTGTGTCCACCCCCTTCTGCCTAAGAGCAAAGGGCCCCCCTAAATTCACCCTCAGGCATTGGCGACAAGCGTTGTCCCCACTAGTGGGAACAGAGTGAGAGAAAGACCATGACGTCAGCATGACACCCCCCCCCCCCGCGGCAAAATTGAGGGCACCCTGAACCTGTGCTAGGGGGACAGTAGGGAGCAGAAATTACTTCCTTTCACTCGTCAGGTTGTCCCCAACTAGGTGACCGTGTGCTCTGGCCTGTTAGGTACATGGAAATAGCTTGTTTATAGAAATTGCTGCTTAAAATACACTGGGGTCCCGGACTGTCCTTTCCGAAAGTGTCCCGGCTGTGTCCTCGGCTACTGAACATCCCCGGGTGTCTGTCTGCGCTGCCCGCACCGGACTCCCTACTCAGCTGGTTTCAGAAGTCACAAGCTGAAATGAGAAGTGTTCGTTTCCTCTGTCTCGTGGACCAACCAAGGAAACGTGTCCAAATAAATCTATTCGATCGCCTCCTTCAGCCCCATTTGTAACTCTAAGCTGGCTCGGCAACTTATGTGGACGGAGAGTCACTCCCTAAAACCAGGGTGGCAGGGAAGGCGGCAATAACGAGATTCAGGTATCAGTCCTGATGGTGGGTTTCCACATTCACAAGGGTTTGGGGAGCAGTAGTCACAACTCTTTCTTAGTCTGGGTGTATACTACTAGGCTGGATGAAAAATGATACAAGGTTGAAACCCCTCGGAGCCGAGTTTAGAATTGCAGGTACGTGGGGCAAACAGAAGCGAACGAGAGCTGATATTCATGGGGACGCCCTATGTTTTGGGCGCCGTTCAGACTACTTTACAGGTATCAAGGTCACTTAACCTTCATACTCACCCTTCGTGACACATAACGGTTGTTATGGCCATTGATGAGACGTGGCACTAGGAAAAAACTCACTGAGCTCTTCCCTTAACAACTCGTGTGCTTTTGTGTATACGTGTTTATTGTTTAAAAATTTTGTTGTATAAAAAAAATAAAAGGGTGAGGCGACTACAACCCAGGGAAGGTTTGGGAACTTGCCCAAAGCCACCTAACTGGTAGGAGCAGAGGCAGGGTCCGGCCCCCACGTGCTGCACTCGGAGGGTCACGTAGCCCCTCCCGGCCGGGCCACCTCCACATCCCGTCGTGGGCTGTGATCATGGCACACGGCGGGTTGTTCATGCAGGTAGCTGTTGCTGTGTTCTCACAGCTCATTCTTCGTGTTGTCATTTATTGTTTAGACATGCCCCTATTTTTTTAGTCTTCTGTTTGAGTGATTTTCTTGTTTTTCTTCCAGCCACCTACTTCTTTTTTTTTTTTTTTTTTTTTTTTTGTATTTTTCTGAAGCTGGAAACGGGGAGAGACAGTCAGATAGACTCCCGCATGCGCCCGACCGGGATCCACCTGACACGCCCACAAGGGGGCGACACTCTGCCCACCAGGGGGGCGACGCTCTGCCCACCAGGGGGCGATGTTCTGCCCCTCCGGGGCGTCGCTCTGCCGCGACCAGAGCCACTCTAGTGCCTGGGGCAGAGGCCAAGGAGCCATCCCCAGCGCCCGGGCCATCTTTGCTCCCATGGAGCCTCGGCTGCGGGAGGGGAAGAGAGAGACAGAGAGGAAGGAGGGGGGGGAGTGGAGAAGCAAATGGGCGCCTCTCCTTTGTGCCCTGGCCGAGAATCGAACCCGGAACCTCTGCACGCCAGGCCGACGCTCTACCACTGAGCCAACCGGCCAGGGCCCCAGCCACCTACTTCTTGATCGTTAAAGTAACGAGCACGTGACTCAGTCACGTCCGACCGCCTGTATACTCGTGCATTCTGAAGACAGTGCCCTAACTTCAGCCATGTCTTCGTTCAGCCCATGGACGATTATTAAACGCCTGCCCTGTGCCAGGGACGAGGGATATAAAGCTGAATGAGACAGTCTCTTCTTTCAAAGGGCTCAGGGCCCAAGAGGGGCAGACAGACTCTTTTTTAATTAAGTCAAGCAAGTGTTGTGGGTGCTAAGACACATTCTTCTGTCGTGCGGGCCCCGGGGAGAAAGTGGGCAGGCGGGTGAGAAGGACCGCGGAGGGGACAGCACTGCATTCTTGCATTCTGAGCAGGGGAGTGGGTGCTGCCCAGGCTCGAGCAGCCAGGCCAGGGCTGCCTGTGTTGGTCCGCTTGGGCTGACACGACAGACAAGATAGCGCTCACTGGGTGGCTCACACAATAGAAGTTTATTTTCTCGCAACTCTGGAGACGGGAAGTCCGAGATCAAGGAGCTAGCAGAGCTGGTTCGGCGAGGCCTCTCCTTGGGGCATAGACGGTCACCCTCTGGCTGCATCCTCACGTGGCCTGTCCTCCGTGGGCCCGCGGAGGGGGAGAACCCTCCAGGGTCTCTTCTTCTTATGAGGACACTGGCCCTGTGGCGTTCAGACCCACCTGGCCCCCCAGGCCCTCCGATGCCGCTCGTTGGGGCTCCACACATGCCCTTTGCCCGTGCCTTTTTCAAGGTCCTTTCCCACAATAATGTTTACTGGGCGGGTCAGCAGACGCGACCACATCTGCTAGGTCAGAGTACGTACAAGCGCAGAAGTATTTGAGGATTTTCCAAGCCGGCCCAGGTACGTGAAGCATCCTTCTCCGTGCCCAAGTTATAATGCTCTCGCTTTAAAAACAGTCTCAAAGGTGCCCAGCAGCCTTCCTAAGCTGGTCGGGGAGGGCGCACGGCTCCGCGGGGAGGCTGTGTGATGTGGGGCTGCAAGGGGAGCCCCACAGCCTGACCCCCTGCGTGGGGCACCAGCCCTGTTCCTGCCCAGCCGGGCAGGGGACCCCGAGCACCCCTCTTTGCTGTTCCCGTCACCTGGGAACCGAGGGCCCCAGTTCTCGGCCCCTGCTGCTCTGTCTTGCTGACTGGACCCCCGGGCCAGCAGAGAGCTATTGGTGGGAAGGGCAGCATGACACAGGAGACAGAGGGAGAGAAACTGGTAAGAGATTCTGAGAAGAGCTTCAGGAGGGTGTGACGAGTTAAAGCACACTTGCACAGTTGCTATTTGCGTTGTTACTTACAGACTTGTAGGTATAGGGCTACCGTCTCCCTGCAGCTCTGTAGTTAGTGATTCTACTCAAGTCAACAATGTTGGTGAATTGAATTTAAATGTGCTTAACCAACCGAGACCCATCATGAAAGCGATCAAACACTTAGTTTCCTTCGGTTTTCTGTCAGATTACTTTAATCTGGAAGGAGATGGTCTTCAAGAGGCAGCTTGCTGGCCGGGTACAAGACCGCGAGTTTGGGGAGAAGGGGAGGGAGCCTGACATCTGAATGACCTCATGGTATGGGAAGATGCGGGGCACAGGGGCTGAGGGTGCGTCCTGTAACCGGCCAGAGCAGGCCAGTGAGGTGAAGGCGTGCTGACTGCGCCTTGCCCGGACTGGTAGCCGAGGGCGGCTTTGGCGAGCGCCGGTCAGCCGATGCAGAGCGGAGCGCTGTGCGGTGCAGGGTTTGAAGTAAAAAATCACAAAGGGATTCTCCTTCTTGGAGGAGGGGAGAGGAAGCTTCCTCCTGCAGGTCTCCGGACAACGCTGACGGAGAGTAGCCTTTCTCAGGTAGCCTGGGAAATGGAGTGCTTTCTCTTGACTTGGCCTGCTGCAGGATTATCGTTCTGAAGTCTGTGTTGTATTAGGAAGGAGACAAGTTTAATAAACAGATTCTATTTTTGTCTCAAACTCTGGCTTGAAAAAAAAGCATTCTAAATCCTTGTACCAAGAACGAGCACCCTGTGGGTCCTGGGCGCCTGTCACTCCCTCTGCCCACCACATGGTGGCGCCCACCTGAGCTCGGGGTGGGTGTCGGAAGCCGGGCATCCTGCAGCCCACCGACCTGTGTGCCAAAGATTGAGATCGTGTTGCTGGCTTTTATGATGCTTTTGCTCTTACCCTTTATAAGACTTAGTATCAGTTTATTTGTCTGAAGTTGTTTTTTGCCCGCGTGAAGGGATCGCCCAGTGGGCAGCACAGCATCTGGCCGCCTCTGTCCTGGTCCAGCCCCTCCTGGATCCACGCGGCCGCTGCCCCCACTGTGACGCGTCCTCCCGAATTCCGGTTCTGCTCCGGTTAGCTGGCGGTGTCCAACACCCAGCACGCATGGTCATGTGAGGAAAACGATCCCGCCTCCCCCTTGGTTCAGCTCAGGCAAGGCTGGAGGATTGCAAAGAGAACTTTGCCTTGGAAACAACAGCAAAATATACACATCCTCATAAATAAATGGGGCAAGTCCGCGGAGGTTAACCGGCCTGCTGACCAAGGCTTAGGGATAAAACAGCGAGGAATGCAGACTGGCTAGCGCGGCTTGCAGACCCTTCAGGGCCTCGTCTCTGCCCACACCTTGAGATGTAAGAATCTGGGAGAGCAAACTTGAACAAAGGCGGTCCAGATTCTACCGCGGGATAGTTTTATTTGTAAGTTGTAACTTCTGTATCCCAGAGAGGATATCTTTCAATAGTGTGTGTGTATGTAAATTCTCAAAGCTTTTAAAGAAGAAACAGAAAACGTTTAAACTTACTGTCTATGAGAACCTAAATAGAATATATACTAAACTAATGTCAGGTTTGAGTGTCAGATTCAGCACCAAGAATGGAATCCCGAGAAACCAAAACACAAGCCAGGGAACCAGGACGTGTTACCCAGCGATGGTATCTGCTAGAAAAGAAACATACTTTTTCAAGAAAAGCAAGCTTTTCCTGGTACTGAATATTCATCAGAGTAATTCAAGCATATCGTTTAACAGTGATTTTAGGGAACACACAGAAATTCCCTTCATTCGGTTGAGAGCAACATTATTCTGACTTGATGCTCCTTTCAGAACGGACGGAAAGCTTTGTCCCCAGCTTGGCTCCCCTTGGCTGTGTGCCGTCCCCTCTCCGCAGCCGACCCCAGGTCGAGCAGGGGAGCCCCTCAGAGCTGTCCTTTCCAGCGGAGGGGCACGAGAGAGGGACAACATCGGGCTCCCTGGTTACATCTTCTCATTTCCTTATTAGGCTATCTCCTGTTTTTCATTTATCTTTTAGTTCATCCCTGGAGCGCTTTTTCAACTACATCTTTAAATTCTTCTATTGACTGTCTTTATTGCTGCTGGCTTATTTTTGTTAACTCTTAAGTTTTCTGATTTCAAAATATGATTCTAGTTTTATAGATATAAAATATGTCTCCGAGGATATCGGCATTTCTCTGAAGTTTTCTTCTGTTCTCTGCACTGTATCTTTTCAGTGAATTCGTCTTTCTGTTTTGGTTGTCGCTGTCATCGGAGGGCATAATTTTGTGGGGGTTTTTTTGCCTCCTTTTTCATCAAATGTCAAGTGCTACTCATTAATGTTTAAGAGGAAAGCACTTAAAAGACATCTAGAAGTTCTGTATGTATGGGCGTAGGTGTCATAAAGGATTACCAGCCGGGAAGGACCCAGTCACTTTACTGGGGGCCCCAAATGGTAGGTCTGTTCTCTTTGCCGAGTCCCGTTCTGCCGAGAGGAGCCCCGGAGTCTCCTGCCCGGTGAGTTGGAGCTGAGCTGTCAGTGTCTGGGAGCCTCACGGGGATGGGGACAGCAAGTTCAGCATTTTGTATCAAAACCAGTGTTTAATCTCCCTGTTTTCACCTTCTTGCCTTACCCCTTCCTTCTTCTGAGCCTGTTGCTCCATGTTTAGAACTCCTTTGGTCCAGTCTTTCCATCGAGGCTCTTCCCTGAGAGGAGAGTGGAGAGGTAGCTTGCTGAGTTATGTGAGTGATGGAGAGACCTGGCATGTCACTGGTGCTCCCACGGTCTTGAGCCAGTCTGCCTGTTTCCACTCTTCCTGTCGCGACACCTGGTGCCTCCCATCCCTGAGCCTTTCCGGGGACCCAGGGCACTGGTGTCCTCCTTCAGATCACCCCCCCCCAGCCTCATCACTGTTCTCTGCTTCATTTTACTCTCCAGTCAGTATCCCTGTCCCTTTGCTTCAACGCTGGGTTGGTATGTCTGATCGGATAGCATTTTCTCCCCTACTCTTTTGGTTTATGGCTTCTGTATTATTTGCTCCCTTTAGGTGGAGTCGGGGAGGGGGTGGAGACAACCATGGGGGTTCGATTTGCTGTGTTTAATGGAGTCTTCACTATAGCCCCGTGGGGTAGGTAGTGCTAGCCCCATATCGAAGCGAAGGAAAAGCCCCCGGAGAGGCGAAGGGCTTTGTCAAGGTCGTGTAGCTAATTGGGGCGTAGCTGGAACTTGAGTCCAGGTATGACTCTAAAACTCACACCCTTGCAATCACATCCCTCTTTTTTCTAGTTCTCTGGGATTGCTCAGGGATTCCTTTCGACCACACTGAGCAGTATTAATCAGGAATACATACCACACACAGTCCCCAGGGGCCCTGGAGTTCAGCTAACAGGGCTTTTTTTCCCCTTCCCTTTGTTCCCTGAAGCAATTATTTCTTTATTTCATTTAAAGACCCGGCCTCCACAGCTGCTGTGGACAGCTTACAGTTGTCTGAAGGTTGAAGACGAGAGCCAAAGCCGTGAGCTTACAAGCCATCAAACTTGAAAGATGTAGTGAGGTGAAATATCACTGCAAAGCCTCCCCACAACCTGGTTGTTGGTTTTTTTTAAAGTGCTTTTTCTCTCCAAAATGAAAAAGAACCATTTGTTCTATACACGCATAAAAACCTTCAGCTCCAGCGGTATTTGAGGCAAGCTCTTTTATTTTTTTCAGCTGCCCACCCCAACGTAGCAGACAGTGTCGTCTTCCAAAGCCAAAATCATTGTGTGCTGTGCACCATAGTTAGAAGTCAAGGATCAGTATCTGTGTGTGGGCTGAACCATGTGCCTTTCTGTCTCCCCTTGGAGAAGAATCCTGTGCTAATGGTTAAGTAACTTTGTTTTCATACTGAATATTTAAGTTGCAAATTTGAGCCATGTGGGCAGAGTTTTGAAATCAAGACAGCTGAGAGGCAGGGGGACCTTTTGGAGTTCAACCATTTGGACAAAACATACACTGACTTCATGAGGAAGCATTCAGATGGATTTTTTATTTTATTTATGATCTTACTTCTTTTCTCTCTCTCTCTTTCTTTCTTTCTTTCTTTCTTTTTCCCCTTCCTTCCTTCCTTCCTTCCTTCCTTCCTTCCTTCCTTCCTTCCTTCCTTCCTCCCTCCCTCCCTCCCTCCCTCCCTCCCTCCCTCCCTCCCTCCCTCCCTCCTTCCCTTCCTTCCTTCCTTTCTTCTTTCCTTTCTTTCTTTCTCTACCATTTCTTTCTCTATTTCCCTTGGCATTCTGGAGAGGTTCATAGAATTATTGGCAAGTATGAAATGCAGTAATACGGGGATTCCAGAAAAAGTTCATTACAGCTTTTGAGAGGTATTGAGTAAATTAGTCACTTGCGAAGGGAAAATATGAAGGTATTGTTTGTCTTGAAAGTATTTGTTTTTCTAAGCACAGAATGCCTTAGCAACTGTATGTGCAGACAGGTTTGTTTCAACGGCATTTGTAGTAAACAGCGTGTTCGTTTATGACCAGGCTGTGGTACGTGTTAATAGTTCCATTCGAGTCTCAGGCATGATATAACCAGGCCGTGACCATTCCCAAAGACCTTCTGCCACTTTCCTGTTTCCTTCCCTAAAGTGATCGCTGCTTGTGGATATCAGAGTTGCACCAATGGGCATCCTAGATGTTCCCCATGTAGGGACAGACGGGCACCTCGTTGCCCACAATGCGTTGGGCTTACCCTGGCTTCTGGAGGCACTTCTTGAAGAAACAGCCCATCTCGGTTAGATGAGGAACTGCAGGAAGCAGTCTGGGGCCAGGGGGACGGAGCTGTCCCGGACGCCACCCCACTTTGTGTCATCACTTCAGACCTCTACATTGGTTTCTTCTCATTCGGGTTGTTTTATTTATTTACTTTAAATTTATTGATTCATCTCAGAGAGAGAAAGGAAGGGAAAGAGAGAAGCATCAATTTGTTGTTCCACTTATCTATGCATTCACTGGTTGATTCTTATACCTGCCCTGACCAGGGATCAAGCCTGCAACCTGGTTGTACTGGGATGATGCTCTAACCAACCAGGCTACCTGGCAAGGGCTGATTCTGGTTGTGTTGTGTCCAACATTTGCAGAATAGACTTTGATGGCTCATCAGCAGCAAGGGCAGTTTTTCTGTTGACCACAGGTGTCACCTGAGGAGCTCACTAAAAATTCAGATTCCTGAGCTCAACCCCAGGATTATTGAACCTTACTCCCCAGATCCCAGGGCCTGGAGTCTGCTTTTCCCTCCCACCACCAGCCCTGCCTTCTCAGGCAAACCATGCTACCCACAGCCGTGTTTTCCCAATTTCCTTGATGGTGAGGATCACATGATACTCTCACTAAACATACAAAGTCCTGTGCCTCATTCTGGAACCACTGACTCAGGACCCCAGAGGGATTGGACATGGCGACCAGGGGGAATGGAACTCAGTATTACAGAAAACTTAAGGGTTTGGTTTTTTTTCCCCCTTGATTTTAGAGAGACAGAGAGAGGAAGGGGGAGAAAGCATTCATTTGTTGTTCCATTTAGTTGTACATTCATTGGTTGCTTCCCGTATGTGCCCTGACCGGGGATTGAACCCGCAACGTTGGTGCTTGGTGATGACGCCCTGACTGAGCTAACTAGCCAGGGCCAGAAATCTTAGGATCTTAGAGCCAAGGTTGTGAAGCCATCAGAGGAAAGAAAGCAAGCTCCACCCGAGACTGCATCTGCTAGTTAAAACATAAAACATAAAACTAGCAAGAGACCGAGGAGGACCTCGTGTCCTCGGGTCCCACGCATGTCCAATAAGATTTTTCATCGTTTTGGCTATTTTTACCCGTTTACCTGTTTGCATTTCGAAGAACTTTTGAAGGCTTCTAATTCTGCAAAGTTGAAATCAAGATACAACATAAGTCCTTATTCTGCTTGGTTAAAAGATCAGAGGCAACTTTAAATTTATTTTCTTTTCGCAAATGATTTCAAAAACTACCTTTCACTTGCTTTGTCTTTCAAAAACAAGAGTTTTTTTATGCTTTGAAAGAAAAAAGATTTTAAACACCTGTCCTTTCTCATATCCTCTGGAGTTTTCAGTTTTATCTATATGTAAACCGTGAGCTCCTAAGGTCCAGAAGACACCATGAATTGTATCCCCTGCGTGCAGATCAATGCCTAGCATGTTAAATGAATGCTAAATGGGTGAGAGAAATACATTTTATTTTCCTTCCTCCGTTTATTTTGTTCAGCTAAAACCATCAAAGTTAAACTCACCCTCTCTCTCTCTTTCTCTCTCTTGGTGAGGCCTCTTAGGTGGTTGCTTGTTGGTTTACTAACTTGAAAATTTATGGAGAGAAAAATGCTGATATACATATACATATATATATATATATATATATTTAATGTAAAACTGAAAGACAAAACATACAATTGTCCATACCTGAAAAGAGATGTCCACGTCCCCCGTATCCTGCCGAGAAATTTTGTTGCATAAATGGGTTACTATTAGCAGATGGAAAAATGAAATTAACTGGAATCCCCAGTTCGCCAATCGTGCCAGTTAACTGAGGTATTAGTGTCCTGTTTAAACTCTCAGAGCTATTAAATTAAATGGTCATGACATGAAACCTCAGAAAAGTCTTATTGTTGTCTAGAAAGATTGTGTACAGGTGTCGCTGGCCTGCGTTAGAATAAAAAAAGGCTTCAGTCTTCTCAAAAATCATTTCCTCTCCTGAGGAAATGCACCATAGTAAAAACGGCCTTTTCCAGTACGGTAATTACTGGCTCTCGGCTTCAAAAGAAAATCCTTGAATGTTATTCAGGTTACAGTTTCCATCAGGCCTTTTTGGAATAGACAATAATAATTTTGTGTTAGAGTAATAAAATAATTCCAGAAAAATGAAAGGAACTATAATATAATCCCTGCAGACAGAAGTTGTTGGAAACATTTAGTTGCCTAAGAAAACTGTTCTTACTTGGAAAGATGCATCCAGTGTAAGCTCGTGCAGTCGGGGGCGCCGCCCCCTCCGTGGCGGGAGCTCTCCGTTCCCAGCGGGCAGAGGACCTTTTCCTGAGTCTGTCCTTTACCTCCACGAAATGAACACTCTGAGAACTCTGTGTCAAACCCAGAAGGTTAAACATTTCTAGAAACCAAAAACCTCCTTCGTTTAAGAAAAGTCATTTCTACTTCTCCACGACCGTGGGTCGGAGTTAACGCTCTGGGATGGGAAGGGTTCAGAAGTCACTCTGGGCGGTGGCGTGAGCTTTGTGAAACGCAGTCTCTCAGGTGCTGATCACCCGGGGTCACGTTCATGTTGGGGCCTATCGTTGTCAAACCCCCCTTTCCTACTGGGGACACGTGTCCGATGTCCTTCGTGCTCTTGCCCCCCAGCGTCCCTGCCTAGGTTCACGACAAGCTTCGTCCTGTGCTGGGGTCCCGGATGTCCTTTTGCTGGACAACAGGTACATGCAGTTCTTCTGTTTGGGTAAAAAAAAAAAAATGAACAATCCACGTGTTCTGATGGTCAGGTTAGCTCTTCCCTGGGTTCCCTCTCGGGTCCTTTCCCTCATTTGGGCGTGCGGCCACAGGTGAGCAGAGTGTCACGGGTCTGCTCCTGGACAAACGGGCGTCCAGCAGGGTGTCCAACAGAGCAAACAGCCAGATTTTCTGTGGCCGACCCCTCCCCCAGTGTGATAAAGAGCTAAGTCCAAGGCCCAGGGTGACGCGGGCCATTGTAAGAAAACGGGTACGCGGAGGCACCGATGCTTCGGTGATAAGAAGCTGGCCCCCAATCATATGCCTGTTGAAAACTTCCTTACCCGACTTTAAAACAACATAATGTTTGAAGGAATATTATGAAGTGAAGGAATGCATCCTAGATGGCAAAGAGGAGGGATTGTCGTAAGAAAATATCATCAAGTCCCAGCCAGAATATTACCAAATGTTTAAAAACATAAAATGGACCCCGGCTGGTTGGCTCAGTGGTAGAGCATGAGCCCGGCATGTGGAAGTCCTGGGTTTGATCCCCAGCCAGGGCACACAGGAGAAGCGCCCATCTGCTTCTCCACCCCTCCCCCCTCTCCTTCCTCTCTGTCTCTCTCTTCCCCTCCTGCAGCCAAGGCTCCATTGGAGCAAAATTGGCCCGGGCGCTGGGGATGGCTCTATGACCTCTGCCTCAGGTGCTAGGATGGCTCCAGTTGCAACAGAGTGATGCCCCAGATGGGCAGAGTATCGCCCCCTGGTGGGCGTGCCAGGTGGATCCCAGTCGGGTGCATGCGGGAGTCTGTCTCTCTGCCTACCCACTTCTAACTTCAGAAAAATACAAAAAATAAAATAAATGAAATGTAAAGTGACTATCTGGGGGTCTTTGGGCCGAGAGAGGAAATGGAGAAGGGCCAGCACGTAGCCTCTGGCACGAGCAAGTGTGGGAAGAAGACCCTGAGCGGGCCATTGATGCTGGACCCACCCCTGAGCCTCTTTACCGCTGCTAAATCACGCCCCAGGACTGGCTCTGGTCCACATTCAGGATGAAGCCGACGGAGCTCTGTCCCCAGACCCCTGCCAGAACAGGAAACTTCCCTGGGCGGCTTGCTAGCCCCGCAGACGAGCTCTCCATAATCCCGGTAGAAGAAAAGCAAATCGTGTGCTGTCAGAGCTTGCTCAGAACCCTGCCCAAGGTGTCCAGCACTGGGCCGTGATCTCCTCCAGCCCTGCTCCTTCCTCTGATTTCCACTTCTGATGAGCAAGACCACCAACCCGCTCAGTTTCTCCAGCCAAGTCCTCAGGAACTGTGCCCGGCGCTTCTCTCTCGCTCAGACCCTGCGCCCAGCCAAGCCGGTGCCCGTTCTTGTCAGTTCTCCCTCCTTTGCATCCATCTGTGGAAGGTGGACACATTGTCCTCCTCCCCTCCATGTACCCGTCCCCTGCAGGGTCACTGCTGTTGTTTCCCACCTCACCTCTGGTCTCCCGTTCCGCCCCTTCCCAATCCCTCTCCACCCTGGAGCCGGCGTGAGCCTCGGAAAACGAGGGGATGCTTTCATCCGCCTTCTCCGCCCTCACCACCTCTCCCCATTCCATGAATCAGCCTTTCCGAGACCCCCACTGCCCAGATCCCCTCTGACAACCCCGGGCCCTGGGTCTGCCCCCCATGTCTGCTGCCCGCACACCCCCCTGCAGCAGGCCTCATGGAGCGACTGCTCCGCCTTCAGCTCCAGGACCCTGGTGTCCCCACCTGCAAAATGGGACCAGTCCTGGTTGCCGCACCTCATTCGCCAGGTTCCAAAAACATCCTGTCACTGGTTTTTGCAGCTTAATGAAATGTGTTCTGTCCCCTGGACAGAACTGGCATGCGGACAGGCTGGGTCTTCCCACCCGGAATCTGGTGTGTCTCTCTTTCTCTCTTCAAATTCTTTCTTTGTGTCCCTCAGCGATGTCACAGGATTGTCAAAATACCAGTTCTGCCCATTTCGATTAATTTGTTTGTTCTCTGTTCATTCGTTGAGTTATCGATAAACTTTTAAACTGTCGTTTCTACTTGATTATGACCGATTCGTAAGAAAGAGGTTGGAATTTAGAAATGTTTTGGTCAACCAGCCTCTTCAGTGGAGATCGGTTTTCTGGGGGCTCTCTTGTTCGTTGGGAGACCTTGTGGTTGGGGTGAGGGGGAGGAACAGAATCGTCCCCACTGCCCAGTGAGGGTGGCTGGGTGGGAAGGGCACGTGGTACCGTTGTCGGGAAGCGAGGCACACCTGGCAAGACCGCATGGCTCACTTCCTAGTTCAGCTCCAGAGAGAAGAGCCTGTCCACCCAACGCAGCTTCGTGAGCTTGACTGAAATGGGCAGAGGTGGCTGGCCAGGCTGTGTGTGGTTCTGTGGTTGGCTTGGTTGGCTGACCTCTGTGTATGCCCAGATCACCGTGACTTGACGGGTGGGCTCATGGGGGATACACGACAGCTGCCTTAGCTGACCCCTCAGCCAGAGCTGGGTAAAAACAGAGCTCATCGCAGGGGGCTTTGGGCATACCATAAAACATGCCTGGCGAAGCCTTAAGAATAAGAGAAGGGAGTGTTTATTGAGCACTTACTGTGTTACAGATATTATTCCCAGTGTAGTATATGTGCCACTGATGCCCCATTTTATGGTGAGGCCCAGAGAGGTTGGGTGGCTTGCCCATAGTCACACAGCTAGGAACTGGCGTAGCTAGCATTATAAGAACAGAGCAGTATGGCTCGAAAGTTGTGGGCTTAGCCGTTCCATACGTGGTTACGTGGTCACCAGCGACACTCTATGAGTAGAGACCAAACGCTGGTGTATATGAGCGGTCTGGTTGGAGAACGGGGCGTGACCAGGGAGAGGGCACTGAAGGGGAAGCAGAGAGAGCAGCGGTGGCCTCCAGGCGGGAGGTGCCAGCCCTCTACGGAAGAGTGGGAGGAGGTCCCGCGGGCGCCCTGAGCGGACACATCCTGAGGTCTGGGCGGAGCCCCGCCCCGCTGGCCCCGCCCACAGCAGACGTCTGTCATCGGCAGCAGAAGAGGTGGAAGCTGCAAACAGACCGTTACCTGTCACAGTCGAGCAGCGGAGATGTGTGGTTCCTGTGACCGAGGAACATTGTACTGAAATGATTGTGTTTTAGAAGAACTTTTTAAAAACAAATGTGGATATCATCCATAAATTTGGTGTTTTGTTTTTGAGTTTTTTTTCTTTTTTTCTTTTTTGGACGTTGGTGGAAACGATGAACAAAGTAAAGCTGGTATCTGGTCCCTTCTGGAACACTGGTTGAGACCTCACTGCCACCCAGTCGGGCCAGCAGAGGACAACAATCTGTCCGACAATAAGAGCAAAGTAGGTTGAAGTGCAAAATGGTCGAGTGGAGAAGCGAGATTCGTTGGCAGCCCTGACCATTTTAATAAGAAACGTTACTTTCTCGGCCGACTCGCTTATAGAACAGTCTCCTGGCCAACCAGGGAGGGCCGTTCCCCCGCCCGGCCCGGCCCGGCCCAGCGCCGACAAGGTGGGCTGTGGCTCGGCTCGTCTGATGTCTGTGCGCACGGTGGACGGAGCGGACAAGCCGCCGTGCCGCATCTCCAGGGAGCTGGGCGAGGGGACCTCTCAGGAGCGGGTCGCCCAGCGCCTCAGACGCTCGCCCGCCGAGCTGCTAAGCTGAGGTCTAGCCACGTAAACACACGCTGGCTCCCCGGCAAGGCCGAGCAGCTTGGGTTTCCAGGGCCAGCTTCAGAGTGAGCGGGGAGATCGCCAAAGCAGGAAGGCCTCAGGCCAATTATGCAATTAGCCAATAGCCTCTGCTGGCCCCCACATTTGTTTAGATAAATTTTGAAATCATCAGCGAGCTGTTGAGCCAGATCCCCCGTTTTTGTGAGGAGAAAGTCAGACTATATAAACCTGCCTAGCGCCACCCTGTACGGGTGTGGGGCCAGTTCCGCTTCCCGCCCCCCACCCCCCAGGGCAAGCGGGGAACCCATCAGCACAGAGACCTCTGGCTGTGTGTGGCCTGGCACGGTCCTCACTGGCGGGGGAGGGGGAGCATTGCCACCAACACGGGGAGGGTGGCCCCGTGGCCAGCACCCCGAGGCCAGGCTGCCGTAATCACACTGCCCGCCCGGGCCCTGTGGCAGGCCCCTTCTCAAGGTGCCCCCGGCCACGTGGGGCTCGCGGCGGGGATGTGAATCGGCACAGACGGACGGCCACAGAGGAGGAGAGCTCTCAGCCCCTGCCTTCTGAGAAGGTGACCTTTCGGACCCAGCAGGGAGAGCTGGGCTCCGGCTGCACTCAGACTGCTTCCCACGTAGCTCGTTTATCCTCCTGACACCCCAGAGGTAAGTTTGTTTGAGATGCCTACGAAGTTATGATTAGGCCTACAGATTGGAGTTCCTGGCTCTGTCATTCTAAACCCCGAGTCTCATCCCCATCTCAGTTTTCCTAACATAACTAAACCCTTTGGGGAATGAAACGTCTCAGGCTTTCGCCTAGCCAAAGGGTGATTTTTCTACCCCCCCCCCCCCCCCCCCCCGCCTTGCTCTCTTGTTGTTGCTAACTTTGATTTATTACTCGGCATACTCGCCAGGCTCGATGGATGTTCGGAATATTATAAATAATGTGGATTGAGAAGATTGCGCTGAAATGTTTATTGCATTCTTAGAAAGAGAACAAGGGACTGCGTGGAGAGTGTGGCCGCGGGGAGGGAGGGGCGTGCGGAGGGGGGGGGCAGCCCGGCTCCGAGGCCACTGCAGCGTCCATGAAGGACGCGCTCGGGAAGGGCAGGGCTTCAGCGCCGCCCGCCACCAAGAATGCAGATGTGGTCCAGGGGCTGTAAAGAGTGCGCTTGAAGAATGTCAGGACCATAAGGAACTAATCATTAGACATTGCCTCTCATTTCCTCGCCCGCAGTGCTCGAAGGAGGCTGCTAACAGGGAGTCTGCCCACGCTCCAACGCGAGCTCTCCGGCACGCTGGCTCCAGGGCCCCCGTGGGGTGGCAGGCAGCTGTGGCTCGCTGTGGGGGTGACAGAGTCCCTCCTCCAGGGCCCCTGTGGGGTGGCAGGCCGCTGTGGCTTGCTGTGGGGGTGACAAAGCCCCTCCTTTTGACTCCCTCTGCACCCAGTGCTTTTAGCATCCCAAATCTTCATTCTCGGGTGCACTAGAAATAGAAACGTCCTCCAAGACCAGGACCCCTGAGGTGGGGACGTAAGTGTCACCCCGGCCGGTTGGCAGCCAGCGACGGCATTTGAAGCTGAAGTCACACCGGTTTTGTCCTCGTCTCGGGTCCTTCTTCCCCTCTCGGGCCTTCTCCTCGGGCCTCAGGGACAAGGAAGTGGGTCAGAGCTCCTGAGCACTGACGGCCATCTGGCTCCACCTGATGCTAAGTAGAGAAGTCTGGCAGTCCAGTGGAGATGATTCATGGGGCCTCTCTCTGTTTCGGCCAGAGCAGTCTTCTGGCCACGCCAGCTGCGGCGCTGGTCCTGCAGACCTCCTCAGAACAGAACTCGCTCTGTCCAGAGGAAGTGAGGCCAAGGTGATCCTGGCGTGGGACTGGAGGCGAACCATGACAAGTGAGTTCGTGGGTCAAACACAAGGCAGGCTGCTCGTCTTCCTCATGAGGCTGTGTGTCTCCAGCGAGGGCAGTCAGTGGGTGGGTGCCTCTTTTGCCCCCAGGACAGTGGCCTTCTGAGCAGGGGTCCCCAACTCATTGTCTTCACGGCGCCCAGAGAAAGCCACGGCTCTTCCTAGCATGTTAACAGATGGTATTTGGTTATACGGTGCAGGGAACATCGAGGGAACTTTTTTTTTTTTTTGAAGATTTTTATTTATTTTAGAGAGGAGAGAGAGTGAGAAAGAGAGAGAGAGGAGAGAGAAGGGGGGAGGAGCAGGAAGCATCAACTCCCACATGTGCCTTGACCAGGCAAGCCCAGGGTTTTGAACTGGCAATCTCAGCATTACAAGTCAACACTATTATCCACTGCGCCACCACAGGCCAGGCTCTAGTGCACTTTTGATTCTAACCTCTAAAGCAGATCTTGGCAAACTTTAGTGTCAGAAAAATAACATGAAGGTTTGTTAACACCCAGCTTCCTGGGTCCCACCTCCATAGCCTCCGACTCCGCAGGTATAAGGCAAGGCCCTTAAGTTACATTTCTAACCAGCTTTCAGGTGAGGCTGATGCACCTGAGGTCATGCTATGGGTAGCACGGCTCTGAACATAAGCAGAGCATGTCTAGCATTAGGTGACCTTTGGTAGTCACCTTCTCAGGAATATCTGCAAAGAGAGGGTGATTAAAAAAAAATCACAGGGAATGAATGAAGTCTAAACTGGAACTTTTGGATTTGATACAAAAAGTATCCATTTGGCTGAGAATTCTGAGTTTGAATCATCTGTGATAGAAGGAAACCCATGAACACTGGTGAAATCCCAACATTTTACTAAAATGTAACTCTGTTACATTTACATATATGATACATATAGAATCTATTCTCCTAGAATTTTTAACCACAAATGGGCAGTATATTTTGATTTTGGCAGTACCAACTGTACTTACTTTACTTGTATCCTTTTAGAGTTCTTTAGAACCAAGGTTCCGTAGTAACCAGCTTCACTGATAGTTCATACTCTTTTATTCCTTCATTCATTCATTTTTCAACACTTATTTATTGAGCACTTACTATGTGCCAAGAACTGTTCTAGCTGCTGGAATATCTCCACATTAACTACCACCGAGTGAAGATGTCATTTGAAATCCATACTACTGACTCTTAATATCCGAGCAATATTTGAGTCCAGACAATCTAAACAACCGAGTCCAGTCAGCCAAAACACAAAGATATGCTGAGCGTGCACTGAATGACGTGTGTGCCGGTCACCTCTGTACAACCTGCTGGCACACAGATGTGGACACTCATGGTCTGTCCTCTCAAAGAGCTTACAGACTTAAGCCGTGAACCCAGTCAGTTGTTAATCTACCTGAGTGATACGGTTCTTTCTGTAGCCTGTGCTTTCACTCTTTAGAAGAGACCCAGAGAGAGCAGTCCTCAGGCTGCCGGGGGGCGAGAGCCACGTCTCTGGAGAAGGAGTGTCTGTGCACTGGTGTTGCGCCCCGGGCGTGGCGGAGCGGTCGGGGGGCTCTCCGCAGCGTGGACAGACCCTGGCGAGGCGCAGAGGTGTGAGGAGGACGGCTGGAGAGGGCGAGAGGGGAAACTGGGCCGTTTCACTGGGAGTGGGTCCTAATCCCACTTTTTACTTTTCCTTTGAAACGACTTCAGAAATATCTGACAGACCACGTAAGCCAACAAATATTTCAGAGCCAAATCTGACATTTTGAACCGTCCTCCTCTTTTTTCAGAAAGTGGATAAGGAGAAGGCTGATGATACGATTTTCATATTATCTTCAAACACCTTTATTTTGTGCCGGGCGTGCGGTAGGCCAATACCTGGTCTTGGCTGGAACCGGCTAATGGGCGACCCGTGACACTCAGCTGTGACCCTCAGAGTGCCCTTCTGTGACTGTGTTTTACTTACACACTCACTGCCTTCAGAGGAGAGGAGAGAAGAAGGACTTCTACCCAGGTTGCCTTATCCTAAAAAAGTGACATAAGCCACATTTAAGAGAGAATTCTGGGCCGGTTCCCTCAGTCTGCCACGCTGAATCCTTGGGCCTCAAATGCTTCTTGTCATCCTTCTTGCCAACCGAGTCCTTGCTCAACCATCTTCAGGCCAATCATATTCTGGAATGTCGTAGAGCCAGAGATTTTGTCCGCCTTTTGTCACTGGGTTCGTGGGTGATGTCACTAGAGCTGGGCACAATGTCAGAGGGTTTGGGGGGGCACCCAGTTTCCACTGTCAGTTTTCACTCGGGGCCACCGTCTCACTGTCTGCCACCACACCCAGGGGCACTTCCCTCAATGAAGGTCAGGTTTCACGGCCCCTCAGGGGGCCCGCTGTTCAGAGAAGGATGTCTCTGGGGGCAGGGGAGAGTGTCTGAGAATAGGACTGAACGGAGGTGACAAGGTTGCGTCACCCACAAGAAAGGGAGAGTTTCCCACCCCACAGTGGGGCGGTGCCCAGAGCGTCACCGCGCACTCAGTCGGGGCTCTGCAGCCGGACTGTCCCCAGGGCGCCTGCGTGTCTCCTAGATCGAGCTGCGAGCCTGGTGCAACTTTTGGTCGGAGGCCCTTTTTCCGTGACCTGGTGCAAAGCAGCGTCCAAGTCTCTCTTCTGTTCTTCCTCTGCCCATCTCGCTGCTGCCCATGGGGCTCACAACGCCAATGGCTCTCTTCCTGCTACTAATGAAAAACTCGCCGCTGACCGCTGTCCCTGGTGGTTTTCGCTCCGTCCCTGCCACCAAGCATCTGGCTGCAGCAAAGGCATTCAGTGAGTGTCCCAAGGCTTGAAGACGGGGACTGGGAGGGGTGGCACTCTGAGCCGAAGACTCCCTTCCCCTCTGATTGAGCAAATACGAATCACAGTGCTCTTCATCTAGGTCATTGTATACGTTTCGGCATACAGGCTGTTGGAAGATTTTTGCATGAGTGTACGTTTCAAAAGCTCTTTTTGTGCTGGAGTCTGTGACGAGCGAAGTAGAGAGATCTGAACAAGGGTGTGGCCACCGTGTTGGTTACCTGGCTCGTGTCCATCCTGAGGACAGGCAGGCGGCTGGGTCCTCCTCAGATCAAAGTGTCCTCCATACAGATATTTGTGATTGGGAATGCCCCTTTTGCAGCAAGAATGATTTCCCGGAGGCGGTAACAGCAGCCGCCCTCAGTGGAGAACGCGCCGTGCGCCAGGTGGTGTGCTTGGCACCAAGCCCTGCACGCGTCGCCTGATGTCAGGTTCGGAAGGTTGGATTCCTTACCCAAACGACAGTGCTTGCGTGATTTGGATGCAAGCCCTCTGGCTCCCCGGCCCGTGTCGCTGCCCGGCTGGGAGGGAGTGCACGGCGCTGGAAGCTGGTGGGACCGCGAGCTAGCTCACAGTGACCTCCCGGTGCCCACTTGAAAGCAGGGGTGGCCTTCTGAACACTCTTCCTGCCCCAACGATGAGGACAGGCTTCACAGCCAAACTAAGCGATCGTGACACATGCTCTCGCTCTTTGGGGGGAGGCTCGGCTCTTAAAGTGAAAGGACCGCGTCTGGCTGCTTCTCTCCGGCCCTTGTTGTTCTTTCTTCCCACAGCGTCTCACAGTCATCTTTCTTCTGCCCTCCCCACCCTGGCTCGTGGTTATATATAATCCATGTCACCTTGGAGGCCGGAGGAATGCTGAGACTCGGTGGGGGCAGATGTGGCCTGCAGGATGACATCGTGGCTCGCCACCCAAAGTACCGGAAGTGATGGCAGCCACCCCCCTTTCGTCAGAGGCATCGATCAGGATGCCCGCAGAGTTCTGCAGAGCTGATGTCTTGCATCTAATTACTTCACGCTACTTCTCCCACCACAACCTGGCCTCCGCTCGATTGCAGCAAGCAGCTGGTGGCCAGTACGTGGTGACTCCCAGCCGGGGCTATCATAGAGTGAAACAGTGCCCCAGTGCAGGCCTCAGCACCCCTTTGAGAAGCATATTTTTCATTTGGTCTGAGAACTGTCAAAAGAGGAGCGGTGGCTGAGCCCACTGACCGGGTGTCCCTGCCCTGGGCACGCTGGGCGCCCACGGACCGGCCCCGCCTCCCCTCCCTCCTTCCCGCGCTCCGCAGTAAGTCCCTTTTCTGTTTCCAGTGGTCATTACATCACCCTCATTCCAGCAACCTTCTGTAATGTGTTATTTCTAAGCTCATGTTATTAACATCCAGGGATGGCAGCTCCTCGATGCCACGGAGGAAGGCACCCTGGCCTTACCCACCGCGTGTTTACCTGTCCCGCTGCGCTGGCCCCTTTCGAGAAGGCGTCCGCATGCCCTCCCCCAGATTCTCCTGGGCCCGAGGGGGCGGGGTGCCTGCCCTTGAGCGACCACTCGCAGTCACAACGGGGAGAGAGGAGCTGTGGTTTTCTTTTTAGTACTTGTGGCCCCCTAGCACATTACACAATTTACTTATGTTGGTTTTTGTCCATCTTCACCTATTGCACCCCTCAGCAAACACACACACACACACACACACACACACACACACACACATGTGCACACACATGAGTAGCAACTCAGTGAGGTTGAGGACGGGGACTCTTGTTGTTTCGCTTATTGCTGTAACCCCAGTGGCTAGAACAGAGCCTGGAACCCCAGAAGCTCAATGTTTCTTAGAAAACTCAAGAGCCAATAGAGGTGCCAACGCGGATGTTATCGATATAATTTTTGCTTTCCTAACCACGTGAGGCTCGGGGACCACCTGTTTGCTTTCCTAACCACGTGAGGATGGGCTGGTTAAACATGTATTGAGCAGCCCAGTGTGTCAGTGCCTGTCATGTATATGAAGGGGCTAGCACCATTAAAGGTGGTAGAAATGGCTCTTCCGAAGAGCACTGCGGCGGCAGGAACCATGTGCCCTCACCGGAGACCGGCTTCACCCGTGGTGTGCCCTGGGCGGGGGCGGGGGATCCCCGAGGAGCAAGCCCTGAGCAGCCGGTTTCCCCCACCCCCCACCAGGTGTTCGCAGCGAGGACACTCTCCGCTCTCATCTTTGCCCCACATACCGCTGGTCCCAGACCTGAACGCACCTCCTGTTCACCTGACTCTTCAGTACATCTGAGCGTTCACCAGAGAATGCTTGTAAAATAACAGGCTAGCTCTGTACCTGTGACAGGGAGGAGCTTCGTATCCGAGACGCCCCCTCACCAGTGACGTGGTTCAGCGGGGACTCAGCCCACGCGCGCTGTCCGGGTGCTCCAAGGGGCGGGGCCTTGGAACTAGCGCCCCCCCCCCCCCCCCCCAGTTCAAGAAGGCGAAATCGTTCTCCTGTTACTCCTGTAGTTTTCCAAATAATTAGAGGCAAACTTTTACTTTTGCTGATGGTGTCTTTACTGAAAGGTCTTGGCTACAAGTCAGAGGTAATGACTGGCTCATTTGGGTTAAAGAACATGTAATTTATTTGAATGATGTTGGCTTACTTGCAAGAATCTAAGGGGTAACTGGGCCAGCCACGTCTTAGGGAAGAGTCTGAACAAAGGCACATCCCGGGGACTTCCAGCCTACATTTGTCGACCTCCCCTCTAGAGTGTCACAACTACTGTGACCGAGCCCCAGCACGGTCAGTCCAGAAGCCAAAATTCCAGGAGAAGAGGGCCTGGTCAGCCTCACTTGGGCCCCACCGCTGGCCCAGTGAACTGTGTGTACGGAGCCAGGGTCCGGTTGAATAGACATGCACCGCCCCCCACCAATAATATGCTTTTTTGAAGTCTGGAGCTCAAAGACTCAGTTTAGACCTACCATCCGGTAGCCTTTTGCATCTTGGTCAAATGATTTGTTCTAAAAGAAAACAATCAGGTGGCTAAGCACTTGATATATTGAGAAAGGCCTCTCTTTGACGGCTGCGCCTCTGGCTGGCTCTCCGTACCTGAGGGGGACTTGGGCAGCAAGGTTCTCCTGCCGCCTCGCCCGGCGTCCCTAATTGGGGCCAGGTGACTCCTCCCAGTCCGCAGAGCACAGGCGAAGGGGCCGTAACGGTGAATCCGTAGCCCAGCTGGAGCCATCCAGAAATCTCCTGACACTCCGTCAAGAGGGAATTGTCCAAACAAGATATTCATAGCCGAGTTCCTGACTGTCTCTTCAAAGACACTTAACCTTCTGCCAGACTCCAGGCAGACGCGCATTCCCGGGGCAGCACGCGGCACGGCGAGGGATGTTTCTTAGCAAGTATTAACAGTGCCAGAGAAGTGGCATTCCATTTCTGACTTGACAACGCATCGTAAGCTGCTCTGGGTGCGCTGATATGAAGGATTATCTACTTATAATTGAATTCTGCTGCTGAACTGTGCTGATCGCCGGGCTGACCGTTGTTTCAGGGACGGGAAGGAAGGAGAACACTTTTGGAACAGGAAAGGGGCCTCTGGAGAAGAAGCTAGTCAGTGCTTTTGGGCAGGAAGAGCAACAGGGTGAGGTTTTTACCTACTCCCTCTAAGGAAGGCATCATCGGCACAGCGTTCTGGCTTTGTCTTGGGGAGGCAGGGTGGGCTGATTTTTCTGCCCCTATCATGAGACTGGGAGGCCCTGCACGAGCCTTTGGACATGGCCCACAGTGGGCGCCCCATAAACAGTTGTGGGACTCGGTTTTGGGGTGGGTCAGTCTCATACAGCTAACTCTTACCCAGCACGGTGCCCTGGTCAGCTGCCTGTTGCGACAGCTTGACCAACAAGCCTGACCCCTTCTTTGTGACCAACAGCTGTCCCTGGGAGAGTGAGCTGAGCTCTCACAGGGGGTCTCCGGGGGCTGCGTCCTCGCCTCACCGCCCTTGTGGCTGTGATGGAGCCCCCTGATGCCCAGACCCCAGGACCCACCTCTGGCGAGGCCCCCGTCCCGCTGCTCCGCTCCGTCTCACCCCGTCTTAATTCCTTTTAATTTCCTGTTTCTCGGCAAGTCCTTCCTTCCCTCCCAGCCCCCACACCTCTCAGGTCACCTTCCTGCTCCCCGCTGAGGCGGCTCTCGCTCACTCTAGCTCCCAGATGTCCCCACGCTGCTCCCTTCTCCCACAACCGGCACCTTCTCCTCGGAGCTGATGCTTTCCAAGAGTCTCTGTTTACGCAGAACTTCGCCTCCTTCTGCGTCAAACGGGGGCGCCAGCCCGGGGACAGAAGACAGACAGGCCAAGCGGAAAGAAGATACCACCGTCCTCCCCACGTCACCTCCGCACAAATCCAGCCCGGACACACCGGGACACCGGGCTTGCCACTCCAGAGAGCCACCTGGGAGAGGACCACGGTCTCTGCCTTCAGGAAGCTTGTTCTTTTCCGAACGGAGCCAGTTTTAGCCAGCACTGACCGTGTGCCAGGCCCGTGGCCCTTACGAAACACCACGTCATCGTCCTGCGGCCTTGGGGACTGTGTGTCTCTGTCCTGGGCCCCAGGAGGCGGAGCGTGGAGGTGCCGGAGGGGCCCCTGCCCACGTGGGCTCGCGGGGCCAGGCTGGGGTGTCCAGCCATGCCCCTTCCCCTGGGGCCATCCCTGGACTGTCGCGTGTTGACAGGTGAGACGCAGATGCAGGCACAAATGTGTGCGGGCAGTGTGACAGAAAGCCAGGAAAGGTTCAAGCGTGTTTCGAGTTTTCTTTGTTTTCAGTCAGAACCAAACCGCAGGCAGATTCTAGCCCAATTCTTTGCCTTCTCATCGAATTCTTTGAGGAGTTACACTGTCCCTTCTATAGTTACACTCTCACTTTTGTGTCACAACCCCTGAGTTTCCATCTTTGTCTAGAAGGACTTTCGTGGCCTCCCGGTCGCCGCCTCCCATCTTGAGCCCTGGCCCCTGGAGAATGTGGTCCTGTGCCCACAGCTGTCGGCCGCCTGCCTCCATCGGGCTCTCTGATGGGCAGTGGGGGCGAGCAAGCACTGAGCTGCCATTTTCTCACCTGCAAACTGGGGAAACTTTCTGTTCTATCAGTTCGTCCCCATGGTGACAGCAAAAAGGACTTCAGGCGCTGCACGCAT
Organism: Saccopteryx leptura; assembly: GCF_036850995.1. Lineage (NCBI taxonomy): Eukaryota > Metazoa > Chordata > Mammalia > Chiroptera > Emballonuridae > Saccopteryx > Saccopteryx leptura. Next base: position 359,628,878 of record NC_089504.1, on the reverse strand, counting down.
CCTAAGCACACGTGCCTTATGGCGTGCCGGCAGCTCCTATCTCGTTCACATCTGTCCTCACTGTTCCTATCTTTGCTGTCATTATTATTTGTGCCCTCACAGCTAGCGTGCCCAGCTGCCCAGCCCGGAGCCCCCTCTGCCCAGCCTCGCCCACGGCCTACCCAGCTACAGTGCCGGGGACAGCTGCAGAGCTCCGCCAGGCCCCCTCAGTCTGCTCTGACCTCTTCCCGTGCCCGCGACCCCGTCCTGGGCGCGTGCCCCTGCCCCAACCCTCCCTCCCTCCCTCGTGGCCTTTCCCATCACGGTGTCTCTCAGCTCTCCTCACCTGGTGTTCGCATGCTGGGCGCTGCTGGCCTTCTCGCCCCAGCCAGCGCCCCGCCCAGCACAGCTGCCCTTCCTGTGGCTCGCAGCCGACACGGATGCCACCAGATGTTCCACTGGGGACGTCCAGCCTTTCCTGGACGCCGTCGTCACCGCGGGGCCTCGGCCAGAACTGGGCTCTCTGTTTCTAAACCAGATGCCACCCAGGTGTGCCTCTGTGTTGGCTCCTCTTCCTTCCCTTCTGCAACGAGTGACACTTTATTTCTGTTGTCACACTGAGCGGCCGGCCCTCTGAGGCCGTGGACGGAGCTTCTGCTGAGCACAAGGCCCCGTTCTTGGGTGGTGGGTTCTGCAGCAGGAATAATTATCATCGTCATGGCGACCGTTCATGGAGTGCCAGTTCCGTGCTAGGAGTGTCATGTATTTCCTCTTACTGAACCCTCACAAGGAGCCTAAGAAATCAGTGTTTCCAGGCTTGTTTTCCAGATGGTGAAACTCAGAAAGCAAGGGACTTCCCCAGCATCTCCTAGCTGGAGAGTGACAGGTCTGAAGCCAGGCTTCCTGACTCCCCAAACCAGTGCCCCTCCTAGCACATCAGATCACGTGACCCTGTCCTCGGAGGTCCTGTGACCTAAGGAGAGACAGATTCGTAAATAATATGAGAACTTAAAGGTGGAGGACAGGCGTTTAAGGGCAATGGCCCGGTTGTGACTGGCAGGGGAGCTGTGTCAGGCCGGGGCCCGGCAGCCTTCCTGGAGGAAGTGGAAACTGAACCCGGGGGGAGGGTGTAAACTGGGGGGGGTGGGGAAGAGGGGTGGAGGGCAGCTGAGGAGATGGCCACCCCCTGAAGCTACAGGGCAGAGTTAGCCCAGGCAGAGAAAGGAAAGCCTGGTGGGGTGGGAAGAATGCCCGGTACGAACCAAACCAAGCTCGGCAAAGCAGAGAAGCCTCGTGCAGTGTTTTAGCGAACGCACTCCTGGGGGAAAGGAAGGTGTGGAACAGTGTGACATCGATTCCACAGAGGCATCAGATGCCTGTCACCCCAAGTCCTGTGGTGGCTTCCCCAGCGCCGCTGAGATCGTGGACGGGTGGTGGGAGGAAGGTGGCGAGTGCCCACGCCCCGCGGCCAACGAGCGAAGCAGTCAGCTCCAGAACGGGCAGGCCTCGGCCGAGGGGTGACCTCAGGGGTCACTGCAGTCCTCCAGCCATCCAATCCGGAAACCAAAACGTCAGTATGTGCCCCTTCCCTGCACGGCGTTGGTTCTTGTCTTAGTGTGTTTGCCCAGGCACGGGATTAAAGGGAACATTTACATGAACTTTCGAAAACAAATATTCCAATTTCATCTACTCTCCTGCTTACTCTGCACCTGAACTCAGGAGTCTGCTGCAAAAAAGAAGAAATCGGTTTGATCAGCAAGAGCCCACCGGTTAATACATAAGCAAATGTCACCCACGGATGGCCACCCTGGGGGAAAACGCTGCAGGACCCTCTCATAAAGGTCCTCTGTGGGTCTTTAAAGGTTATTAGCCGCGTGAGAGTTGTTTGTTGGCCCTGCCTTTTCCAATGTGAAACCCCGAGCAGGCAATGGGAGGGAGACTATGTATTTCGGTTCAAAACAACCAACCACAGATAGCCCAGTGTATGGCTTTCTCCGTGATAAACAGAGCCAGGTAAGAAGGCTTCCAGAGAGAACTGCCCCTCAGGCCCCCGACCTCCCGCCCCCTCCCACCTCCCGCCCCCTCCCACCTCCCGCCCCCTCCCACCTCCCGCCCCCTCCCACCTCCCGCCCCCTCCCACCTCCCGCCCCCTCCCACCTCCCGCCCCCTCTGTCCCGCCCCCTCCCACCTCCCTCCCCCTCTGTCCCTCCCCCTCCCACCTCCCGCCCCCTCCCACCTCCCGCCCCCTCTGTCCCGCCCCCTCCCACCTCCCGCCCCCTCTGTCCCGCCCCCTCCCACCTCCCGCCCCCTCTGTCCCGCCCCCTCCCACCTCCCTCCCCCTCTGTCCCGCCCCCTCACTCCCCACCTTTCCTACAGCTTCAAGGGAGACGTGGCCGACACAGGTCAGCTCTCCCTCTCGCGAGAACAGCCAGGCGCCACGTCCTCCTCCTCCTCGTCCTCATTAGCACGGGCCGAGCTGTTACCTACGCTCGGCTGTGTCAGAGGTGTTGGCAGCACAGCCTCCCTAATTTGCAGGTTTCCAGTATTCCACTGGAAAAAAAAATAGGGACCATGACTCCAGACGAACCACCTTCGGAACACACAACACGGCTCCCGAGAGACGGCGTTTCATGCCCTTTCCCAGTATGAAAAAAAAGGGGGGAGTTTGTTTTCTTACATCTTTTTTTAATCGCCATGAGCTGGGCTTGCAAATATTATAAGTGGTTGAGCAATAGTATATTCATCTGGTAAACTGGGACCAAAGGAAACGGACATTTCTTTCCACTCCTATAACTCTGGCATCCCGTGCCCGCCCCCAAGAAGGGGCACCTGGGTACTGGACAGGAAAACCCGCCCCGCCAGGTGCCCGTGGCCCCAGGGCACCGGGAGCCGCGTCACGCGCGGAGGGAACGGCTCCGTTGTCCGGAGCCTCACCAGGTGCTGGCGTGCTGGGGCTGGGGGCAAAGAGCAGCCATTGTTTCGGAAGTTGGCAGGTGCCCAGGACTTGGGCTGTCTTTCCTCGTTCTGAAATGTCACGTATTTCCTTAGCGAGGAGATGGATGAGGTCTGAGCACTGCTCTGAGGCCAAAGGAAGAAGTCCTCTCTTTCGCGTGTGTCCTGGGGCCGAACCGGCGGAGACTGTTCCCGCGGGCGCTGTCTTTAGGACACACCCACCCCTCTGTGCTTCATGTGCCCGTGGAGCTTTATGTTTTTATTTTTCTTAATGATGCCTTATCTTCTGATGATACTTACAAAAGTATTTGTTAATGAAATCTGTCTGTGATTTGCTTCAAAATCCTACCCTGGGGGCAGGGAGCAATGCAGGGGTCTACCGCGTTGGCCGGGAATCGGTCGTTGTTAAATCGGTTCACTATCCTCTTCTGTCTACTTCTGTATCTGTTTCCATTTTCTCACCGTAGGAAGTTATAGGAAGGAAAGGAGGAGAAAGAAAAGAAAAGAAGGTAGGAAAAGAGAGCAGCCCAAAGACGTCTGGACCTCTCTCTCCTTCCCTGTCACACCCCACGCGAGGGGGGGGGGGGTCAGAATTCACTCTGCACAGCCCCCCCTCGCCCCCAGGTGCGGAGAACTGGGGAGAGCATGTCCTGGGGCTCAGCCCAACCCAGATTCCAGTTCTGGCTCTTCCTCTTACCAGCGCGAACTGTAAGTAGGAGCGTGACCCTCTGAGAACCTCAGCTCCTGGTGTATCCTGCAGAGAGGAGCGTCATCTATGCGGAGCACCCAGCGAGGCGTGTCACCCCTGGCCATCGGCGCAGAACGCGCACGTGCGTGCAGCGTGGCCTCGCCCTCCTGGCTCTCAGCAGCCCCTTGGTCACTCTTTCTGACGCACCCTGCAGAAGAAACAGCCTCCATTCAGGACAGGTGCCAGAGCTGGGCTCGCATTCCGGGAAAGCCACACTTCTTAAAGAGGAAGGGTGATAAGGTGTGTAAACACCTAGTGTTTGTCCCAAAGAATCCAAAGGGCTCCGAGTGGCTTTGGCTTATCACTGTCACTTGCCATTTAAAATTACTTCCTCAGTTGACCATTTTACTTAAACCTAGCGAGAATCTCCGACCCAAAGGACCCCTGTTTGTTCCGAAAGGATTGACAATGGCAAAGTCTTATTTGCCATTTGTTCTCAAAGTCCCCTTTTTCCTCTTGGGACAAGAACCCAGTTTATCACATATTATCAAGTGACAGTACTCTGGCTGAAGTGCATTTTCATTTGTCACAGGTATTGTGGACCTGTCACACCTGTGCTGTGGCACAGTTTGTCTACTTCACAGTGTCTGCGATAGAGTAATTGGCAGCTTAAAGAGAAAACACTCGGTAATAATAGTTCCAGGAGAGCCGCCCAGCCTCCTGCTCACCCTGTGCTGGTGGAGCTCTCAGAGGTCCCGGCCTTTCCCCTGTCCTCCTGGGGTCTCTGCCGTGTATGTAGACCAGCACTGGCCTCTTTCCAAATTGTCTCTTTTCTTAGCCTCTGTGACACATTTTTTTTAGCTTTTCTCTCACTATTGATTGTTGCTTCTGTGTCTTTCTTATTGGCTCTTCTTGTGCCTTCCAGATATCTCATACATTTATTTACTTATATAAAAAGAATGTGTTAAGTGTCTTTTGTGAGCCAGGCTCTGTGCCCGTTTCTGGGGAGATGGTGGCAGATTGGACAGGTCCAGTCCTCGCCAGAGGCGCTCATGTGCCAACACTGGAGACAGTAACTGAGGACCTACGTGATGGTTTAATAAGGGTGACTACAGGGATACAGAAGGACAACAGGGCCTGTTCAGCGGGAGGTCTGGATGGAGGGCCTACAGGAGCTGACATTGCGGCCGAGTTTGGAGGGTGCGGAGGGGTTAACTGAGCCTCGGGTAGAAAGGATGTCAGGAGAGAGGCCAGGAGGCAGAAGGACTGTGGCACACGGGAGGAACCGAAGGCCAGGACGGCTAGAGCACCGGTTCGGAGCGGGGCTCCCGGGTGGCAAGGGCCAGACTATCCAGGGCCTTCACAGCCACCACGGAGGGTTTGGGTTTCAGTTTAAACCGTCAGAGAGTTTTAAGCCAGGAAATAGCCTGATCTGATCTCCATTCCAGCTGAATCGTGGAGAATGGACTGGGTTGTACGAGCTGCGAGCCGGCCCACCGCCGTGGCGCACGCAGACGGTGGCAGAACCGCTGGTGCTGCGGCCTCCGCCCTTCCGCTGTAGCTTCCCGTGTTTAAAGCCAGACGCGTGGTCTCTTCTCCCCAGCCAGTGGCTGAGCTTGGTTTCTTTGCTCTCATCACTTGTTCTTCTGTCCCCATAACCACCCTGATCTGAAAACTCAAGGTCGCTTGTCTCGGCCTCTCCTTTGGGTCATCGCAGCCTCGGTCCAGAACGCTCGCGACACCGGGAACTGGGGAACTTCTCAGCCTCGGGCGTCCTCCAACTCGGCACCCGCCTGCGCCCGCGCCAGCCCTTCCCGGAACACCGCTCGTTGTTTCTCTTCTCTCCTCCGGAACGCAGCCCTCCTCATCGCGGGTGGGCCGGGGCTCCGGAGGGCCCGCCATCTCCCCAGGGCTCTGCCCCGGTCCGGCGGCTTCCCTCACCTCTGTTACGTTTTTATATTGTGCCATAGAAACCTTCCACCCCAGTCAAGAAATACTGCGATTCCAGCCCAGGTGCAGCTTGTGGTCAACCCACAGCTATTTCTGGAGGCAGAAATGGATGAAGAGAAATTTGTTCTTCTGGTTCTGGCAAGGGTGGATGGAGATAGTGTTCACACACGTGCGCGCGCACACACACACACACACACACCTCACTACAACCAGCATCTTGAAATGCTAGATAAAATATTACAACAGCCTCTGAAATGTCAATGCGTAGCTGAATTACAAGGAAGGACGGAAATCCCCAGGTGGCGTGCACGGACAGAGACCTGGAAACCAGACCCCGAAGGCGTGACCCAGGCTGCGGCGGGGCCGTCACTGGCCGCAGTGACACAGAGCAGGGTCGGCACAGCTCTGCAGACCACGGACAGGATGGCATCTTTTTTTTTCTTTTTGACTACCTTTTAAATGTATATAAACCATTCTTAGTTTATGGGTTGTACAAAAACAAATCACAAGCCAGATGTGGTCGGTGGGCCGCAGTTTGCTGGCCCCTGATGTAGTGTTTCCTGCCACATGAAGTTGGGGTGGGGGGAGTCTTAATTCCCCAGAAGGAGTACTCTCAAAAGATTGGGTCATCAGAGAAAGGAGGTATATTAGGAAAAATGCACCGCCTGCCACAAGGAGACGACAGGGAAGCTTTTTATATACTTCTGAGGCGGTCAGAATTTAAAATCATGGATGTACTGGGTTTTAAATTGGCACAGCCTGAACCACAGTGAATCCTGGGGATCTGTGAGTGGGAATTCAGGGAGTCTGTGAACGTGGAGGAGAAAGCTAACTGCGTTCTTATTTTCACTGGCCTCTTACTGAGATTTAGCATTTTCTTCAAGACCACAGCGGTGTTAGTAGAACTTTGTCATCAATAGAAATCACAGATACTTTTCACACCAAAATGTTGTACATGTGTTATCTCAGAATTTAAAAAAATAAATATTTTGATAAGTACATTTCAATATAATTGGAAATTTAAAGCACACATCTAAATAATTATTGGACCAAAGAAGATATTGTTGAAATTCTTTAAGTATTTAGAATTTGGAAACTAACAACAATTACTGATTATTTCCTATCAAGGTTTAGGGGAGTAATATTTGGAAGAAAGCTGGAAAAGGAATGAGTTACATTTCAAGTCAAGAAGTTAGAGAAAAAACAGCAAAGTAAATCCAGAGAAAGTCTAAGAATAGTAGGATTCAGGAAAACAAATGCAGATATTCATAAAGCAAAACAAACGAAGGCTGATCCACCAAGTCCAACTTGATCTGGGAAAAGATGAATAAAAAGGCACACCTTGGGGCAAGGCTAGTCAAGAGAAAAGAGAACGCACAAAGAAGTGGTTAGAAAGGGAAAGAAAGACGCAGATACAGCAAGCACTGTGTTTGAATTATAAGAATATAATGAACTGTTTTATGCCAATACTTTCAAATACTCAGGAAAAACGGGCCATGTCCCAGACAAAAGATGATTTAGCACAACTAACTCAAGAGCAGTGGTCGAGAACCTTTTTGGCTGAGAGAGCTATGAACGCCACATATTTTAAAATGTAATTCCGTGAGAGCCATACAACGACCTGTGTACATTACGCATTATCCAATAAAAATTTGGTGTTGTCCTGGAGGACAGCTGTGATTGGCTCCAGCCACCCGCAACCATGCACATGACCAGTAGGAAATGAATGGATTGTAATACATGAGAATGTTTTATATTTTTAATGTTATTATTTTTTTTTATTAAAGATTTGTCTGTGAGCCAGATGCAGCCATCAAAAGAGCCACATCTGGCTCGCAAGCATAGGTTCCCGACCCCTGGTCTAGAGGAAGGGGCAGCAGAGCCCGCAGTGCACGAAGCCGTCCAGGCGCAGAGAGAGCTCAGCAAAGACGCTGACCTGCCGGCGTTCAGGGTCTCGCTGCAAATGCGCACCGAGCCCCCACAACGGCCCCCACACCGGGATCTGTCCGAGTATCCGGGGCGCAGCCATGGCAGGAATAGTCAAAGCTGCCACTTGGTCAGTTTGCACTTTGTGATGATAGGAAGGTCCCTGACTGTCTCCGTAGAGTATGGTGACCATTGGCCACATGTGGCTCCTTAATAAGCACTTGGAATAGGGTGAGTTAGTGCCATAGAGACACTGACTTTTTCACTTTGCTTCCTTTTAATGAATTGAAACTTAAACAGTCAGTGGTTATCTAGCTAAGAAGCTGAATAAGTGTTCATGGCATCCTCTGAGAGTAAGTGGTTGAAGTCTTCAGGGCCCGGACCTTCCCAGAAACAGCTCCTCAGTCTGGGGTGGGCGACCCTGGTGGCCGGGAGACCACATGGGCCCAAGGGTTTGACTCACCTGTTACTTTCCAGAGCAGGTGCTCCGTCTCCCTGCTCCTTGCTTCCCTCCTGTGGCCTCGGCCGCTCAGGGACCCTTCGGCGAGCGAACGCTCACTGAGTGCTTGCCCTGGACTAGCGGCGCCTCTCCGGTACACGCTGTGACCACGCGGGCCCCGTGGGCCTGGCCGTGGGACGCACTCGTCACACTGGGCGCGTGTGGAGGACACGGAGCTCCGTGAGCGAGGGGCTGTGTTCTCCTGGTCCCTTCATTGGTGTTGCAGAAGCAGGCCTTCCTGCGTCCAGATGCAGGAGCTGGGGAGGCTGGCTGGGCAGGCAGGCCAGTGGGGCGGGCAGGCAGAGCAGAGCACAGAGAGCAGGCCGGCTGGGGGGGGGGGGGCAGGCAGAGCAGAGCACAGAGAGCAGGCCGGCTGGGGGGGGGGGGGCAGGCAGAGCAGAGCACAGGGAGCAGGCCGGTGGGGCGGGCAGGCAGAGCAGAGCACAGGGAGCAGGCCGGCTGGGGGGTGGGGGGCAGGCAGAGCAGAGCACAGGGAGCAGGCCGGCTGGGGGGGCGGGCAGGCAGAGCAGAGCACAGGGAGCAGGCCGGCTGGGGGGAGCAGGCTGGGGGGGGCAGGCAGAGCAGAGCACAGGGAGCAGGCTGGGGGGGGGCAGGCAGAGCAGAGCACAGGGAGCAGGCCGGTGGGGCGGGCAGGCAGAGCAGAGCACAGGGAGCAGGCTGGCTGGGGGGGGCAGGCAGAGCAGAGCACAGGGAGCAGGCTGGCTGGGGGGGGGGGCAGGCAGAGCAGAGCACAGGGAGCAGGCCGGTGGGGCGGGCAGGCAGAGCAGAGCACAGGGAGCAGGCCGGCTGGGGGGGGGGCAGGCAGAGCAGAGCACAGGGAGCAGGCCGGCTGGGGGGGGGCAGGCAGAGCAGAGCACAGGGAGCAGGCCGGCTGGGGGGGGGGGGCAGGCAGAGCACAGGGAGCAGGCTGGGGGGGGCAGGCAGAGCAGAGCACAGGGAGCAGGCTGGGGGGGGCAGGCAGAGCAGAGCACAGGGAGCAGGCTGGGGGGGGCAGGCAGAGCAGAGCACAGGGAGCAGGCTGGCTGGGGGGGAGCAGGCTGGCTGGGGGGGGCAGGCAGAGCAGAGCACAGGGAGCAGGCTGGGGGGGGCAGGCAGAGCAGAGCACAGGGAGCAGGCTGGGGGGGGCAGGCAGAGCAGAGCACAGGGAGCAGGCTGGGGGGGTCAGGCAGAGCAGAGCACAGGGAGCAGGCTGGGGGGGGCAGGCAGAGCAGAGCACAGGGAGCAGGCTGGGGGGGGCAGGCAGAGCAGAGCACAGGGAGCAGGCTGGCTGGGGGGGAGCAGGCTGGCTGGGGGGGGCAGGCAGAGCAGAGCACAGGGAGCAGGCTGGCTGGGGGGGGCAGGCAGAGCAGAGCACAGGGAGCAGGCTGGCTGGGGGGGAGCAGGCTGGCTGGGGGGGTCAGGTAGAGCAGAGCACAGGGAGCAGGCTGGCTGGGGGGGGCAGGCAGAGCAGAGCACAGGGAGCAGGCTGGCTGGGGGGGGGCAGGCAGAGCAGAGCACAGGGAGCAGGCTGGCTGGGGGGTAGCAGGCCGGCTGGGGGGGGGCAGGCAGAGCAGAGCACAGGGAGCAGGCCGGCTGGGGGGGGGCAGGCAGAGCAGAGCACAGGGAGCAGGCTGGGGGGGGCAGGCAGAGCAGAGCACAGGTAGCAGGCCGGTGGGGCGGGCAGGCAGAGCAGAGCACAGGGAGCAGGCTGGCTGGGGGGGGCAGGCAGAGCAGAGCACAGGGAGCAGGCTGGCTGGGGTGGGGGGGCAGGCAGAGCAGAGCACAGGGAGCAGGCCGGTGGGGCGGGCAGGCAGAGCAGAGCACAGGGAGCAGGCCGGCTGGGGGGGGGGGGGCAGGCTGGCTGGGGGGGTCAGGTAGAGCAGAGCACAGGGAGCAGGCTGGCTGGGGGGGGGCAGGCAGAGCAGAGCACAGGGAGCAGGCTGGCTGGGGGGGGGCAGGCAGAGCAGAGCACAGGGAGCAGGCTGGCTGGGGGGTAGCAGGCCGGCTGGGGGGGGGCAGGCAGAGCAGAGCACAGGGAGCAGGCCGGCTGGGGGGGGGCAGGCAGAGCAGAGCACAGGGAGCAGGCTGGGGGGGGGGGCAGGCAGAGCAGAGCACAGGGAGCAGGCTGGGGGGGGGGCAGGCAGAGCAGAGCACAGGGAGCAGGCTGGGGGGGGGCAGGCAGAGTAGAGCACAGGGAGCAGGCTGGCTGGGGGGGGAGGGGAGGAACTCTCCCTTGTCCCCCCTCCTCAGCCAACAACTTGGGGAAATAAAACAGAGAAAATACTAACATAAAAATGTATAGATGAAGAAGAAGTCCCTCTGTGGGCTATTTTTATAGATGGATGACATCAGTATCTTGGGCTCTGGAAGAAAAGGCAAAGCCATGTGGAGAGTGGAGAGAAGGGATTCTAGAATGGATTTCTTTGTAAACTCGGAAGCCCTTGGCTTTGTCAGCGTCTCATCAATGCAGACAGAAAACAGGGCCGGGCTGCACGCATAAGCTGGGGCCCTCCTCGCCCATCCAAATGCTGAATGGGAGCGTCCCCCCAGACCCCCCAGGCCCCCCAGGCCCCCAGCCCTGCTGTCAGGAGCTCCTGCCCCCGGCAGGCACAGCCCTGGAGGTGGTGGGGTGGGAGCCGACCAGTGTCCCCCGAGGTCCCTCCCTTCCGCAGCTACGGGCCCACAAAGCCAGAGCTGTGTGGCGGCGGCGCCCTGGACCTGCTGACGCCCCGTCAGGTGCTGAAGCACAAAGCAGAGGCTCCCCGGGGGCCCCGGAGACCTGCCTCCCTCAGCCTCGCCGACGTGTGACACGCACTGGGCTGTGTGATGCTCGTCCGGTGGGGATCACTCAAAGGGGTCTTTTCTGCTTCTGTTTTTCAGGGATGATCATGGTGATTTTGTTGCTGCTCGTGGCTATCGTGGTCGTTGCGGTCTGGCCTACCAGCTAGTGGCAATAAAGGGACCTCCAGCTGTGCCACCTGCCAAGGACGGAGAGAAGCCCAGCACCGTTTTGATACATGAAAGTTGCTTCAAATAAACTCCCTCAAAGCTCAGAGCTCCTGGTGTGCGTTGCTTTGGTGAAAGCAAATTGTGTGGCACCCACTACGGGTGTCGGGCTCCGGGAGGCGCTTCTGGGTCCTACCTTGGTCGTTCTGGTGCTAGCCCAAGGTTCCTCACGTGGTCACTGCCCGTGGCTACTAACAGATTCCACCCACCCGGAGGTGAGCTGGCGCCTTCGGGGATGACACCACACCAGGGGTCCCCAAACTTTTTACACAGGGGGCCAGTTCACTGTCCCTCAGACTGTTGGAGGGCCGGACTATAAAAAAACTATGAACAAATCCCTATGCACACTGCACATATTTTATTTTAAAGTAAAAAAACAAAACGGGAACAAATACAATTTTTAAAATAAAGAACAAGTAAATTTAAATCAACAAACTGACCAGTATTTCAATGGGAACTACGCTCCTCTCACTGACCACCAATGAAAGAGGTGCCCCTTCCGGAAGTGCGGTGGGGGCCGGATAAATGGCCTCAGGGGGCCGTAGTTTGGGGACCCCTGCACCACACTAATGGGTGGTCTGTAACCCACACTAATGTCTGGTCTGCTAAGGAAGTCAGATGTCCATGTAGGAAATAAATGGACAGTCCTGGCCGCACTGCCCCGGCAGGGAGGAAGGAGTGGCATGAGGGCGGTGACACAGGCACATGGGCACAGTGTGACACAGGCGCACGTCTCAGTGTATCACCACCACCCTGCCCAGGTCACCCCGCGAGTCGCCACTCCCAGGGCTGCTGCTGCTGCTGCTAAGAACTGTTTCTGGGCTCGGTGGGGTCCAGCCTGAGGAGCACGTTCCTCTTCATTTGCTGGGTCCTAGTGCACCCCACGCCCAAGGCTGAAACGTCTGTGAGCAGCCGGAAGCACGTCTGCTGGACCAGGAGAGGGGCGTGGGAAGGGGTCACTCTGGAAAGCACTAGTTAGGGTTCAGAGAAAGGTGTGATTATGAAGTCAGGGGAGCAGTGCCTTCATCTGGCTCCTTAACTGGTCTGACAGCCCAGTGTGCACGGTGTGCATGAGTGTGCACGGTGTGCGTGAGTGTGCACGGTGCGCGTGAGTGTGCACGGTGCGCGTGAGTGTGCACGGTGTGCGTGTGTGTGCACGGTGTGCGTGAGTGTGCACGGTGCACGTGTGTGTGCGTGTGCGTGTGGAACAGGGCAGACGGGCAGGCCGGCAGAGGCCCGCAGGCCCACGGGCGTGTCTGGGGTTCCAGGGTGGAGGCTAGAGGCCCAGCTCCGTGCCCTCTCTCCTGTCTGTACGGCAAGCAGGCTGCCAGCTGGCCTGGCTTTGCCCTCCGTGGCAAAAGGGGAAAGAATTCGGGTTGGTGACGGGGCAGGTTCCAAAGCATAAGGTTTCACTGAGAAAAAGCAAATACAGGCCTGTGGTGGGGAAGTCCTGGAGTGGGGGGGCTCACCTATGGATTTTCTGAATACAGTGGGCAACTAGTCTCAACAGGGCGTGACCCAAACCCCTGTGCCCAGAGCTAGGCACAGAGCAAAAGCATGGCGCTGCCTGGTGCAGGGGTACGTCCTAGGACCCTGAGGCCTGAGACTCCGGTGAGGAGGGAGGACCTGGGTCCAGACATCCAGCCTGCAGTGAGTGGAACCTTGACTTCCGGGGACTGGTCAGTTGTAAATCCCTGCAAAATGTGGGTGACCCTATTCCTGGCACCTCTTCCCTAGGAGGGCTGGGCTACCACATGGCCCCACCTGGTCCTGCTGCACCTGAGCAGTCCTCCTTCCATCCGTGTGAGCGTGTGGCCGTGACACACGTCTCTCCCCAGGAGGGGCGGCCTAGCCCTGTCCAGCACGGGGACTCTGCTCCCTGTGGCGAGAGCAGACCGAGCTACATTCACAGGCACCCCAGTGGCAGCGGCCTAGACCCACCACCCCTGACCTAGGTGTCCTGCTTCTGCTCGAAGTCCCCCGAAGGTCAACTAGGAGCTCTGACGGCACCCCGTCACCCAGAAGCTGAGCCAGTGGAATGGCCACTGTGGGCTCAGACGGGAAAGGGGACTTTGGAAACTCTGACACTGACAGTGGAGCGTCTGGTTCAGACGTGAGCCCGTCTCCTCCTCTCACAGCTCCCCGCCGGGACCGTCACCTGGCCCTGATCAACCATGAAGGGGCCAGGAAGTGCCCAAAAGGCAGAGAGCCTGAACTAGGTGATGAACGGCCCCACTGATGACCACACCTCTTTCCACCTGTGTGGCCAAGGGGCTCCATCTATTTCCCGCTTCAGAGAATGGAGAGAAACACATGTCCTGCCTCAGAGGGTCGCTCTGAGGATCAGATGAACTGCCACATGTGGGAGCCAAAAAAGGACTCCTCGCCGACCCACGTCTGAATCTAACGGGCCAGCTGGTCTCCAAATCCACGCCCGGGGATCCTGTCCCACTCTCCACCCAGCGCCACAGAGAAAACTGGTGAACACACGTGAATCAGTCAGGGCAGAGCAAGCTCTCCTATCTAGTTGGACCCTGATGCCCGCTGACCTCCGGGGACGCCCGCACATGCCCGCAGACCCAGGCTGGGCCTTGGACAGCAAGACCCTGGGCGCGTTAGTAGAACGGCCGGGCTGTTTTGCTGGCAGTGCTAAAGGATTGGGCAGGGAGCGAAGGCGGGCGTGAGCAGGGCCATGCTGTCAGGGAGTCGGGTGGCAAGGTGAAGGAGAGGAGAAGGGAGCGGGCTGTGTCAAGATGGTTCAGTTCCCAGAGGAGAGGCGCCGCGCTCGTCAGGACTCCTGGACGGTGAGGCGTCCTGGGATGCATTTTGCCTGTGGGGTGGGCGCCGGGTGGTTGCCCACGGACCGCCCAATGGAAGATGAAGAATCTGGATAGCCACGTCTTCCCAGTGTTGCTGTGCAAAACCCCAAGACTGTATCAACAGTGTCTCCTTAAAGCCCCCCCCCATTTTGGGGCTCATGGGAGGCAGCATTGAAGGTCTGTTTGACTTTCTCACCTCCTCTTGACTTGCTCAGCACGGAGCCCTGGCAACTCGTGGGCTGGCTTGGAACCAGAGCCCGGCACGCTGGCTCAGCCACACGGAAAGGCCTTTTCCAGCCAAACGCTGAGCTGATGTCCGCACACAACAGCTTCTGTTCTTTAAATGAGTGGGCTCCAGGCCCGGCCCTTCGCTGCTAGCTGGGTGACCTGGACAAGTGACTTCACTTCTCTGGACTTGCATGTTGGGGGGCTGGCCAGGTTGGACCCTGAGGACCGGCCGTCTAGGCCTTGGGTGGGCGAGGACGCTGGGCAGGAAGGGTCCCCTGCTACTTAGCTTTCTTGGGGTGGGCTTCTCACACGGGGACAGCCACTGCACTCTGAACCAAAGGCCAGACCAGAAGTGGCAAGGCCACTTTGGGGGATCTGTGGCGTCACGGTTAACATGAAGTTGGCATTTCTAGCTGCGCTGGGTAAGGCCTGCCTCTCCCCTGCAGAGATGTCAGGCTCACAGCCTCCAGGGCCCCCTGCTCTGACTCGGTGTAAGCGTCAGACCTCACTTATCCTTAAGCATAAGGGGGCAAGACAGGGCTTCCACGCCCATACCTCGGGTGCATTTTCAATCAAAACACACCTTTATTAAAATAATAGGCTAAGTGTTGTTTATCTTAACTGATTATTCAGTACAAGCATTTCAAATCTGGATACCATATAAAGAAAGCCAGATACCCGCTTACAACTGGTACTTTTGTTCATTGAAATATCATTATTATTAATAACTATAACTACACCTTAGTTCTCATTAGCCCCAGGGCAATCTGCTCTCTTCAAGACCTCCGGGGCGCAGCAGAGCCCGGGGACCTCCTTCCACGAGGCTGCTGCAGGATCTCAGGCCTGTCTGCTACCGGCCTGGGGCCACGTATCCCTCCGCCAGCAGCAAGCGGCCTCGGCCCCTGTAGCATCCTCCCTCCCCACCGCTTCACCTTCGAGGTCACAGCTCTCTGCAAACACTGAAGCTCATCTTTTATCAGTGGAGTCTCTTTTCCCTTTTTATTTTAAAAAGTGGGCCAGGATTCATCCATCCTTCTTCCATGGTTGGGACAACTGTCGCTTCTTCCCCATTGACCTCTTTCCTAAATGAGCGGCTGTCCCGGCGAGTCTCCAGTCTGAGGGTCTCCGCCATGAGTAGGCAGTCCCCGTGCCGAGGCCCGGGCTCTGGGGAGGGCGGGCCGGGGACGGTGGCTCTGCACCGGTGAATGCACCTCTCCGAAAGGCGGCAGAGCCTGGCACGCCCTCTCCGCCTGGCACGCAGCGTCAGTCTGGGCTTCTGATTGGCCTGCACTAGACTCTTGACGGGCATTGCCCAGCTTCCGAGTGCCTAACCATTCCAGTCTCTAAAATGGGCTTTTCCAACCACCCGGGGCCAGTACTCCGCAGCAGCCCAGCTTGTTTCCTGCAGAGTTTGACAGCTGTCAATCAATGCCTTCTCTCTCGGGCTAGACAGGGCAGCGCCGCTGCTCCCAGTCCCTGTTCTAATGTGTCTGTCTGATCAATAGAGTTCTCTTCAAGCCTTGGGACCCGGGCTACAGCTGCCAGCCCCGGCCGGCAGGGTGGGGTCCCAAAGAATATGAGTCTCAGTCCCAGGTAGCTTTCTAATGAAGGGCAGAAAAAAAGCCCCACCTTGAGAGTCCTTGAGAACCCGACCCTTGAAAAGAATGACCAAAGTTGTGAGTCAGATTTTCAAGTGTAGCAAACACGTCTCAGCCCCAGTCTCGTGGCAGGCCCGCAATCAGGCAGGCGGTCCGGCTGGGTCAGAACCGGCCTGGGGAAGAGCCCGAGACTGCAGAAGCAGCTTTTTTTTTCCTTCTTCTTGGCAGGTGCAGTCACCTGAGACCTGCATTCTGTCCCCCAGCCACCCAGTGTCGGGAACTACCATTCCAGCAGGGAGTTGCACCAGAGACTGATTGGGACAGTGGAGGCCTTCCCTGTCTCTAATGGATCTGACTTTGGGCCCTGGTTCTGAGAACAAAGCCCCTGTCCTTCGGAGCCAGTCCCTTCAGGAAGGCTGGGCCAGCCCTATTTCTTCCGGAGGACGGGCGAAGCCAGCGCCCCGCGCCGCAAGGAAAGGGCCTCCACGCCTCCCCAGAGCCAGCTGCCTCTGCGTGGCGGAGGAGCCTGCCAGACCCATCACGGAGATTGTCTTAGAAACAGCTGGGTGCAGGAATTATAGCTTCCTGGTGACCATCGGCTCCACTTTGCATAGCAACACAACATGTCGTAATGACTGAATTGTTTATGTAATAGAGAAATCACAACCATTTGGAGATTTAAATACAGTTTCTCAGAAACCCAGTGAGCTCAGCCCCTGCTGGCTGCGTGGCGCTGGCCGCCGCCCAGTCCCTGCACCGCACCACGTCACTAGCGATGGCTAGAAGAAAAATTCTTGCGTTTCACTAACCCTGGTGTCTCTTCTTGTGAGTCTTCTCTTGGTTTTGAATAGAAGGAACCGGTTCTGTGAAAGGCAGAAACCCGACTTGTAGGTTCGGCATCGGATGGGGGCCCTGCAAGGTGCACTGTGCCCGCTGCTGGATTTGGGGCGGGTGGGAAGAACACGGCCTGGCCGTCTCTGCCCTGCAGCGCCCCTGACGGGCGCCCGAGGCGTGGCAAGGAGGGGGGCCAGGGACGGCTCTCCTTGGGCACTTAGAGGTAGCTTGACCCGTTTGAGAGACTGAGCTGAAAATCACATTTGGAACCAGCAAGCCCCTAGGACTTTCCAAGCGAAACTGCCCTTTCTTTCCTTCTCTCTCTCTCTCTCAATCTCTCTGCCTCTCTTCCTCCCCGCCCCCTTCTTTTCCTTTGGTATTTGGAGCTCCGTCTCAGGCTTTGTGAAACACCAGTGACTCTGTCTTGCTGGAGAAGTCTTAGACCAGAAGCTATATTCCATAAAGGGCATAAATACCGTCCACCCTTGTCTCTCCCTGCGTGCCCAACACCCACAGCTCAGACCCGCCAGTCAAGACCCGGAGACAAAGAACAGTGTACAAGAGTTTATTTAAATTGATATCTGAATTTAGTTCTATCATGTGGCGCCCACGTTACAAGTTCCATCTGGGTCCATTACAACTCTAACCGAAGGAAAAAAAAAAAAACTTAAAAAAATCCACAACTTTTTCCATGTCATTAAATATATTCATATATAATAACCATAATATATTAGTATGTATTGGAAAGGAACACTGACCCAAACAATATGTCATGGTCACAACTAAACATTTACCATTCTGACTGAACAGAATTCCGAAACGCAGGGGCACTTCAGGGGGACGGGTAGTGCACTTGGGGGCGGGGGGGCGGGAAGAGATGTCCAACGACACGGGAGGGGGCTGGCTTGGTTTTGGCAGAGGGCGAGGCCCCAGAGTACACATTTGGATACCCCTAGGGTATGGCATGGCCATGGCCATGAACTGTGGCCCAGAAACCCCACCAAGGAGTCTGGTCTGTCACTCTCAGTCTCTCCTGTGGGGTGGGATGGGGGCTTCCTCTGAGCATGGAGACTCCAACGTTTTTCAGTTTCCGGGAGGGACCATTTCCTGATCCCTCCGAGTCTCCTGGATTTCAGTCTCATTCCAACTTGGGGAGAACCCCAGAAAGTCTGCACGCATTTCCCGCACGCGCTAATATGGAGGCAGAATTCCAAGAGGTCACTAGGAGCCCTGGGGCAGCGCACGGCCTCCCTGGTTGGATGGAAGGTGCCCCTCCCTTCCACTTCCCAGACCCTGAGGACGCTGCCCCCTGCCCTGCCTTCTGGGGAGGGAAGCCACAGCCTGCAGGGGAGCCCAGGGCAGCCCACACCCGCCCCCTCCCGTCCGCTGGTCTTCAGCTTCCCTGTGTGGCAGCAAAGCAGGCACCCTGCTGTCAGGGGCTCTAGAGCACCCAGCAGGTGAGAAGAGGGACAACTGGGGAATCTGTTTGTTTTAAAAAATAATAAGACTAATCTGGTATGTTTTTTTCTTCAAACACCTACACATCACAATTCTGGTTAATACACTCTTCAAAATCAAAACCTAGTTCCATTTTACATCCCTTTCTAACTGTACAAATGGGCCCACCTCGGCTCCCAACCCCACCGCCGCCCCGCACAGGGGTGGGGTGGCAGAGGGTGCTTCCCCAAGGACGGGTCCTCACTGCTGAAGCTGGTGGCTGGACTCAGAGGAGTGCTGGGCGGGGTTCTGGCTGGGTCAGCGAGATGAGGAAGGCCGGTGGTGACTGATCCAATGTTCCCTAGAGGCCGGGCCAGTAGGTACACTGGCTGGCCTTTGCCCCCCGGGTGCTGAGTGGAGGGTGAGGCTGGAGGCAGACTGAATTGAAAGCAAGATGCCTTCATGCTTGGTGGGCTGCTGTCTCCAGCACTGGGGGGCCTCGGAGACCACCGGAGATGGCCCTTCAATGGGCCTGGGGTGACCCAGACCCAGGGTGGGAGGTGGTGGAGCTGCCACGGCCCTTCTGGGCGGGGCAGAGAAGCCAGGCCGGTGGTAGACAGAAACAGGACAACGGCCTGAGCAGGGCCTTTACCGGACTGCGGGCCAGCCAAATGCCAGGGCTTCGCGGTGTTTATGGTGCTCAGCAAACCACACGGGCATCAGAGGAGGGCCGGCTGCTAGGAGAGAGGCCCCTATGCTCCTAACCTTGGGCCTGGGTTTGGGGAAGACAAATCTCTCTTCCCAGGGCCATTCTGTCCTCTCCCCGCCCCATGGTCATCCCTGTCAGAGCCTCTTGAAACCCCTCCAAACACCCCCAGGCAGCCAGATGTCCTTTCTACTGCGTCTTAGCTCGGCCAAGGCCTGCCTTCCAGAACCCGGGGCTTCCAGGGGTTGCCCCGTGGTGAGTAGACAACCAGCCTCACCCACCACTCTTGCTCCAGCTCTGAATATGGTACTGTGCCCACCCCACCACCCACACACACACTTCTATCCTCTAGGCCAGAGGCAATAACCAGGACCAGGGTCTCCGTGGCAACCTGCCTACCCCCCCCCCCAGGAGCACCCCCTCGCAGCCGACTGTGGGAACCGAGTGTACAGTGAGCAAGGGGCAGCGTGGCCGTGGCCAGAGAGCCCGGCTCCAGAGTGTGAATCCAGCCCTGCCACTTGCTGGCCTGGTGACCTCGGGCACCTGTGCTTCAGTTTCCTCACTGGTGGGAGTGGGAGTGGGAGCGAGAACCCCGGCCTCAAAGGGTTGTCATGAGCGGAACAAGAGACCACGTGGGTAAAGTGCCATGCACAGAGCAGGTGCTCAGCAGACGGCGGCCTGATGCCGGCAAAGCAGAGGACGCAGAAGGAAGCCAGACCATGGGGGCCACGCTTCATACTTAGTGTAACCCTCCGAGCCCGCCAGCTCCAGCAGGAAAATGAAACCAATTTCCTGACTGAGAAGGAGCCAGGCCTCGAACTCAGTGTGCCGGGTGTGGCCTCCCTCTGGGCAGGGCGGAGTGCAGGAGCAGAGGCAGTAGGCCCCGGGGCACAGGAACAAGACTCTGTGTGAGGCCATCAGACCCAAAGGTTTGGGCTGCCTGCTTGAAGACAAGTGTCCCTAGGAAGCTTTGGAAAGGGGGTCAGGCCACACCTGGGGGCATGGGAGTCCTCCAGAAAGGGGGCTCTTGGGAACGTGTAGGCGAGGTGACGCCCAGGATAGACCAAGACAGCTGCTTGGAGGCAGCAGCGGCGAGCTTGCTTGGCCTAGCAGCTTCTGCTCCTTCCCTTGGGGAGCCAGGAGTGAGGGCAGCCAGCGGAAGTGGTCGTGGTTTCCTTGGTACCCAGGAACCTGGCGGTCGGGCCCTGCCCAGGGCTGCTCTGGCTCCTTGCTGAGCCAGCAGACCCAGTCCCGCAGGGCAAGCCCCTGCCCCCAGCCAGGCCCAGCCACCTCTGCGGCCTGCATTCCGTGCCCAACCAGGCCTTCCCCAGCTGTTGACACTGCGGAGGGGCCTCGTAGGAGCTGATGTCATTACACAAATAGTGTCACTGCCATAAACCCAGCCGGTGCCCCTTCCCCCACCCCTGGAAAATGTCATAAAGAGGCTGGTTCCAAGTTTCCAAAAAGGAAACTCTCTGGGAGGTTTGCCTTCCCAACGCCTCTTCCAACAGGCAGCTCCAGTGTGAGGAGGCAGTGGCCACCCGGCTTGAGCTGCTCAGGGGTGTCTTTGGGTCCCCTGCCCTCTGCGTGGGCCAGAATCCTGGGCCTGCACCCAAACCCCAGCGGGGTGGGCGTGGGCATCACCCAGGGGTGCCTGCTTGTCCAGCTCCAGGACTGCAAACCTCCTCACCCCACCCAGAAGGGCCAATTCAGCAGGTGGCAATGGAGACCCAGCCTGCACAGGGAATCCTGGTGGCACAGGCGCTTCCGCTGGCCCGGAATGCCTGCCTAGCCCCTTCAGATGGCGCCCAAGATGTCCCAACCAGGGGTCCTGGGACAAAGAAGGTTCAGGGGGAAAGGAGGGGATTTTCGGTCTTTTATGTTTGGGGTGATGGTGTGGCCGGGTTTCCTCAGCCCCCGGCCCAAGCGGGGGCCTGAGAATTCACAGTTCTCACGTCCCCTTCTCCCTCACCGTACACGGGCCCCCTGCGCGGTCCTGCGCCAGTCCCTGGTGCCCAGGTCAGGCTGTGCGTCCCCGCCACAGCCACCCCACCTGGCCCTAGGGAAGCCCGTCCCTGCTCTGGAAGGAGCCCGTGAGGTAGCTAAGTCTTGTCCTCATTTCTCCAGGGCCTGGCCTGCTCCACAACCCTCCCCGCGCATGGTGCTGCGGGCGGGCGGCGCGCAGAGTGGGGCGAGGGGCGGGGCCGCCAGGAGGGGGGCCGCCGAAGCCCCGCCCCGCGCTGGCAGCGGCCCCGCCCCTACCCTCCCCCCACCTGGGAAAGCCCTCGCGGGCCAAGTCCTCGCAGCGGCGGTGGCGCGCCGCCCGCTCGCGCTCGCCCGGCCTGCGCCCCGCCCGCCCGCCCACCCGCGTGCCCGCCCGGCGCCCGGCGCCCGGCGCGCCGCTACCTCCGCGCTAGGCCTTCTTGCACTTGCCCTTCTTCTCGCGCTGCTGGAACTTGCGCAGCCTCCGCGCCCACGTGTCCCGCCACTGGATCACCAGGCTGCTCTTGTCCGCCACGATGCCGCTCTGGTCCGGCGAGTCCTCTGCGTTGCCCAGCAGCAGGTACTTCTTGAGAGGCTTGATTTTGGGGCACTTGCAAGCGATGTCCCGCGAGCGGATCCACAGGCTCTGGTCACCGCGCCGGATGCGGCTGGTGCCCTGCTTGTACACGGAGATGATGTTCACCGTGAACTTCCACCAGTCCCCCGCTTTGTCTGCCTTCAGGATGTGGATCTGGACGGCTGCAAGGAAGCACAGACAGGCGGTGGGCCGCGGGGCGGGGAAAGCCTCCTGCACCCCCAGCTCCTGCAGCCAGGCCGGCCCTGTCTGCCTGGACCCTCTCTGAGGCTGCCGATCGGGCAGCCTGTTTGATGGCGAAGGAAAAGGACACATAGAGCTGGAAAGTAACTGCACAGAGTATCCCACTGGGCCGTGGGTGGATAAACTGGAACCCTACCTCCTGATACCTGGGCCCGGGCCACCGCTTCAAGACGACTTACCTCCTGACTACTTTGAAGGTGCCAGCCAGCCCTGCCATCGGAGACAAGCTCCCTCGGGTCCCGGAAAGCAAGAAGAAACCTACAGGAACTGACCCCTGTCCCCAGTACTCGTGTGGAGTTCACTTGCCCAGGGCAGGTGTCTTCAGAAAGAGTTGGCCGCTCCTCACAGGCAGGAGGAACGGACACAGTGGCCCTCCTACGCATTTCCAAAGGCCCCGACCACGTGACAAGCCTCAGGACACCCCCAGACACACAGCCTTGCACTTGACACAATGTCGGAAAACCCTATGGGATCTCAGTGCCCACCCCAGCACCGCTTCCGAAGTCCAGGGTTCTGGCACCGCCCACTTCCCCTCCCTGCCAGGCTGCGCTCGCTCCATCCACACCGTTCAGATTCCCCAGGTCATTCCCCTTCCTCCCAATTCTCCGCGAACAGTACAGTTCCCCTGGTACAGGGTTCTCAAACTGGAGGGCTTGTCAAAACAGGAGTTTCAATAAAATAAATCTGGGGGGGGGAGGGGTAGAAGATGCATTTCTCTTAAATTCCCAAGAGCTGCTGCGGTTGCTGACACAGGGAACACAGTTTGAGAATCAGTGCCCTGGTCAATGTTACCAAATATTATTTCCACAAAATATTATGTTAAAAAGACAAAACAAATAGACAAAAAAAAACAAATAAAAACCAAAACAAATAACAACCAAAAATGAGGAACTGCTTCTTTTTTTAAAAAAAGAGAGAAAATCTTGCCCAAATAGATATGTCAAATACTGTGTTGAGGCCTGCCCAGGCGGTGGCACAGTGGATACAGCGTCAGACTGGGACACGAAGACCCAGGTTCAAAACCCCAATCGCCTGACCAGGCGGTGGCGCAGTGGATAGAGCGTTGGACTGGGATGCAGAGGACCCAGGTTCGAGACCCTGAGGTCGCCAGCTTGAGTGCAGGCTCATCTGGTTTGAGGAAAAAGCCCACCAGCTTGAACCCAAGGTCACTGGCTCCAGCAAGGGGTTACTCGGTCTGCTGAAGGCCCGTGGTCAAGGCACATTTGAGAAAGCAATCAATGAACAACTAAGGTGTTGCAACGTGCAATGAAAAACTAATAATTGATGCTTCTCATCTCTCTCTGTTCCTGTCTGTCTGTCCCTGTCTATCCCTCTCTCTGACTCACTGTCTCTGTAAAAAATAAATAAATAAATAAATAAAAGAAAAAGAAAACACCGAGGTCACCAGCTTGAGTGTGGGCTCATCTGGTTTGAACAAGGGGTCACTCAGTCTGCTGTAGCCCCCTGGTCAAGGCACATATGAGAAAGCAATCAATGAACAACTAAGGTGCTGTAACGAAGAATGGATGCTTCTCATCTCTCTCCCTTCCTGTCTGTCCTTATCCCTCTCTCTGTCTTTCTCACACACACACACACAAATTTTTCAAATACTGCGTTAAATAAAGTCAAACGATTTCCTTATTGCAGGACTTTTGAGAGCTTTTCATCTACAAATGCTGTGTGTGTGTGTACACACACGAGCACATGCCTGTGTTTCCTAAACAACCCTGACTGCACAACCTTTTGGTTGGTGCACTGCAGGTCACCAGAGCCCCTTGGGGGCTACTCGGGGAACTGCTGCTGGTAGGGGCACATATGCATTCCCAATCCCACCCCCACCCCCCACCCAGAGGGTTCAATGGAGAGGCTTCCGCCACAGTGACCTCCATTCATGGGCTAGTCTACTCGGGTCCAGGAAGACTAGAGGCAGTCTGCAGGAACTGCCCGCGCCCCCAGCAATCTGGGCCAGGTTCCTCTGCCCAGGGCCATATCCCCATTCCCTTGGGCAGAACAGGGTGACTGCCCCTTGCTGAGCCCCACCCAGCACGCCCTGTACTCTTCAGCCTGGACCAGGCCGAACATTGCTTCAGCAGCTGAGTGGCCCTGAGCCCTCCTGAGAAAGGAGCAGCAGCTTGTCTCTCCAGATTACAGGTGAGGAGACTGAGTCACCGGCCAGCTCGGGGACTTCAGCAACCAGAAAGACATGTCCCCAGGGAACGCCTAGCAGCCATCACCTGCCCACCGACAGCTCCCAGCACTGGGCCCACCCACAGTTCAGCCTGATCCCCCATGCCGGCCAGCTTCCTTCAAGGGTTCTGGGTGCTGCTCTGCCGCCTTCCTTCCCAGGGCGCCTCCCTGTGCCCCCCACCTCCATGCTAGGGCGATGGGGAGGGGCAGGGATGCGGGGCCCAGGGGAGCATCAAGCACCATCACCTCATCCCTCTGGGGTGAGAGCAGTGGCGGACTTTCCCGGACTCTCACTGCAGCTGTCACTGGGCATCCTGAACTTTGCACTCCAGTCTGAGGGCTCCAAAGAATGGCTGCCATGGCAACCGTTTCCATGTTTTTGTCACCAAGGGACTCAATACTCAGTGTGAACTCTGGTGGGGAGGTGGGGAACCCTCCAGCCCGAGAGAAGTGGCTGGGTTGTGTGTGTTTGACTGTGCAGACAGAGGTCACCGTGGCAACAGAGTGCCCCTTAGCTAAGCAACCAGGAGCCGCCCCCACTTCCCTGAGAGCCCTGGTTTCCTCTCCTTGGGACTGAGCTGAATACAGAATGAGCCTCCCTCAGGATGTGGCTGTTTCCTTGCATGGGACCACAGACCCCCGGGGCAGCCACGGTGTCCCCAGCCGGGGGTGGGGTGTCGGGGTGGCTCGAAGAGGATGCTACAGAAGGAGCTTCTGACTGGGGCCCCTGGAGAATCTGACGTTGATCCTAGGCACTGAGCATCTATTGGTGTGCTGAACTGTGACCCCCAAAATTCATATGTCGAAGTCCTAACTCCTAGTCCTTCAGAATGTGACAATATTTGGAGACTGAGCCTTTTAAAGAGGTGATCAAATTCAGATGGAGTTTTTAGGGCTCGACTCCAACACGACTGCTGTCCCCATAAGACGAGGAGCTCGGGACATGAACACACACAGAGGGGCGACCACGGGAAAACAGCGAGAGCGAGAGCGCGCTTTCTGCAAGCCAAGGATGGGGGGGGGGGGTCTCGGAAGAAAGCACCCCTGCCGACACCTCCGCCCAGCACTTCCAGCCTCCAGAATTGTGTGGAATAAATGTGTGTTGTTTAAGGCCCCCGTCCCGCAGCCCTAGAGAACTAAGACAGCTGGAACCCGTGCCCTGAGATGCTGGGCCCCAGCCCTGAGCCAGGTGGGAGGCAGGGCCCCCAGCTCTCCTGAGACCTTCCTCGGTCTGGAGCCCCCACCACCCCTCAAGGAATGTGCTGGAGCACCAGGCAGGCCATCCAAAGCAGTGGCCACCTCACTTCCCCAGGCACACCCAGCCCAGCACTACCTGCTTGACACTGAGGACACAGCCCGCAGCCACCCACGGACACCTTGCTGCCCTCGAGAATTCAGAGGTCTAGGCAGGGGACACTGGTTAGCTGGGACAAAGCACTGGCCCTTGCCCTGCTCCCACCCCAGCAGCTGCTGACAGCCCCCTCGCCGTAGGGTGAGACAGCACAGGCCCCGGGCAGGGGCCTGGGAGGGTGGGGGTAGGATTCGTGTGATTATACTGGAAAAACTCCACGTTTCCACTGCCCTTGGCAACACCTCCGCACATTACACAGCCCACCAAGTACGAGCTGCACACGCAGTGCATGGGCCAAGTCCCGCAGTGCACATACAGCGGAGAATACTCACCATCCACCCCGAGACGGTGACCTCAGGCTGAGCTGCACAGCACGCCCCAGACACCGCACGGCACTGTGGGCTGCGGCCCTGCCGCTGGGAGCCGGGAACGACCAGGGTCTCCCTGGAGCCATGCGTTGCCCCACTGGGGCTGGGCACAGTGACCCCGGCAGCCCTGCCATCCCAGGACCATGGCCCCCGAGGGGGGGGGCTTCCACCCATGCCACACTCGCCCCAGGCCAGCCAGTCTCAGACCTTAGGCTGCCTAAACCCCCTTGGCCTGATGTCGTCCTACACTGACCCCAGTGAGGTCAGAACACAGGGCTTCGTGAGGATCCCCACCCTGTACTCAGAACTGAGGGAGCTGAGAGGACCCTCAGGAGGGCAGCTCAGAGGCAGAGTGGCCGTGCTCTGGAGCAGAGACGAGGGGGTGACCGAGGCAGATGCTGAACAGAAAGGTGCGCCTGGCCCCAGCCTGCTGTGCATTGGGCACCCTCAGTGGCAGGCAGCCCGATCTCAGGGTCTGCACCTCGCACAACCCCCCCACCCCGCCTCTGAGCCCTTGCTCACACAAAAACTGAGGACTCAGGCTGGACAGCTACTGTAAGTGTCCCACAGGGCTCTGCTCCCAGCGAGTGCAGATAAAAGCAGGCACTGCGGTGTGGGAACCAGAGGCCACAAGGAGGGGCGGAGGAGGCTGGCTCCACAAAGCCCAGCAGAGCTGGGGCAGCTCGCAGGGCCCCCAGCAGCTGTGGAGGAAGCACACCTACACGATGGGACAGACACCTCTGCAAGAACAAGGTGAGAGGACTCAGGCTCCAGAGAGCTAGGCCGCTAGGTCCCCGGGAGACAGCTGCACTTGCCCTCTGGCCACAAAGTCCCTGAGCTGCCCGTATCTGTGCAGTAAGCCTACCTTCTCTGCAGCTGGCCTGCGCGGGGTTCTCTTAGTGAGACTGCAGGCAGGCCACGCCAGGCCCCACAACACTACCCCCCCGCCACGCCAGCGTGCCCACCCCCCGCCACGCCAGGGCGGCCATCCCCCACACACTACCCCCCCATGCCAGGGCGCCATCCCCCACACACTACCCCCCCACGCCAGGGCGCCATCCCCCACACACTACCCCCCCACGCCAGGGCGCCATCCCCCACACACTACCCCCCCATGCCAGGGCGCCATCCCCCACAACACTACCCCCACACGCCAGGGCGCCATCCCCCACAACACTACCCCCCCACGCCAGGGCGCCATCCCCCACACACTACCCCCCCACGCCAGGGCGCCATCCCCCACAACACTACCCCCACACGCCAGGGCGCCATCCCCCACACACTACCCCCCCACGCCAGGGCGGCCATCCCCCACACACTACCCCCCCACGCCAGGGCGGCCATCCCCCACACACTACCCCCCCACGCCAGGGTGGCCATCCCCCACACACTACCCCCCCACGCCAGGGCGGCCATCCCCCACAACACTACCCCCCTGCCATACCAGCGCGCCCACCCCCGCCACGCCAGGGCGGCCATCCCCCACACACTACCCCCCCACGCCAGGGCGCCATCCCCCACAACACTACCCCCACACGCCAGGGCGCCATCCCCCACAACACTACCCCCCCACGCCAGGGCGCCATCCCCCACACACTACCCCCCCACGCCAGGGCGCCATCCCCCACACACTACCCCCCCACGCCAGGGCGGCCATCCCCCACACACTACCCCCCCACGCCAGGGCGCCATCCCCCACACACTACTCCCCCACGCCAGGGCGCCATCCCCCACACACTACTCCCCCACGCCAGGGCGCCATCCCCCACACACTACCCCCCCCACACCAGGGCGCCATCCTCCACAACACTACCCCCACACGCCAGGGTGGCCATCTCCCACAACACCCCCCTCGTAATGCCAGTGTGTCCACCCCCCATAATGCCACTGCTAACGTCACCCCCACCCCTGCAACACCAGGGCGGCCACGCCAAGGTAGCCATCCCGCGCCACACCACCACCCGCCACGCCGGGGCTCACAGGAAGGCTTCTCATGCGCAATCCTTCTCAGCCCTCAGGCAGGGCTCTAACTCAAGTCTGCCACGCTGGCTGGCAGGGGCACTTGCCTCTCTGTCCCTTGGCAGAAGCCTGTGCCTCGTTCCGGAGAAATGCTGTGACCCCCAAGGGGACCAAAGGGGAGCCCGACTCAGCAAGAACAGCCTGTGCCGGTTCTGGGCTGGTTCTGGCTGAGGGGCAGGGGGCTAAGAGGTGGGCACTGGACACTGGGAGCCTTGCCCAGCCCCGGAGCACCCTCTCGGCTGCTGTCTACTTCACCCCCTGCCACAGGGGGAGCACCTGTGAGGCCTTATGTAGGAACACACCTCTAGCGACCCATCCTAGGGTACCTTGACCTCTACAGAGTCCCACGCTGGGAAGTGGTCAGGCCACCACGGGCAATCTGGGCAGTGGGAATCTCCAGGTCCCTTTCTGTGCCTGGATTCCTCCAAAGCGGTACCTGCTGCCGTGTCCTCTGCCCCACGCATTCAAAGCCTGCCGCCCTCCCCAGCTCCAGCTCCAGCCCTGGCCCAGGAGACCTGGGGCCTGCTCTCACCCCCCCCCCCCCCAGGAACTGGCATTGTCACCACCTCAGGCAGTTAGTGGCAGGAGGCAGCTTCCAGCTGACTGGTGCCCCACATCTGCAGATTCTGGAGACCTCCCCTGCTTCTCTCCCCCACCCCCCGCCCCCCACTGGAACCCAGCTCCTGGCTGGCCCTGGGGCCAGGTTCTAGAAAAGCCAAGTAAGTACACAGTTGTTGCTCATTCATCTGCGGGCCCAGCCCACCTGAGACTGACAACCTGCCCGGCCTGGGGGCGTGGCCTCGGCGCGGGCTCCTGGGGGCGTGGCCTCGGCGCGGGCTCCTGGGGGCGTGGCCTCAGTCCGGCTCCTGGGGGCTGCGGGCTGTGCTCCTCTCCCCACGAGCTCTGAGTGCTGGGACACCTTTGTAGGGAGGCTTCCTGCCTCCTGGAGGTCTCCTAGATTTATGGGCTGCTTGGAGCAGGCCCCAGGGGCTTCTCAGCAGCTGCCCCTCCCAAGGAGGCTTGGGTGGTCAGCCTCTTGCCTCCCCCCACCCCCGCCCAGCCATACCTTCCTGTTGGGCCAGTCCAGCTAGGGAAGGCTTGTCACCCATCTGCCTCAGAGACAGCGGCCAGGATGAATGGGGGGAGGACACTAACCCCGCAGAAACCATTAAAACCATGCAGCCCCATAAATCTCCCGGCAGAGAAAGCATGTCATGAGCTGCAGCTGCTTTCATAAAATGCAGCTCTGACCACATGTTTCCCAGGCCCCGGGCGAAGGCAAGGGACCGCCGAGCAGGGCCAGGTCTGGTTCTTAGGGACGCTAACCTGCCCCAGGGCTGGGTGGACACAGGGGGCTTGTGGGTGGGGGGCAGGGCCCAGATGGGTGTCACAGCAGCACCCCTACCCCGGTTTTCATTAAATGAGGTGGACGGCTGGAGTCTCACTGTGGCCAGATCTAGCCAACAGCCACACGTCCCCTCCCACCCCCGAGTCCCCTCAGGAATCCAGGGCTGCCACCCCCTCCCACAACCCCAAAGGCCTGCCTCAGACCTTGAACAAAGTGGGAGCACTCCACTTAGAGCCCGTTAACGGGATCCTCCTTTCGTCCCCCTTGGCCAAAGGAGAACTGTTATGCCCCTCTCTCTCAAAACCAATAGCAACACGAGGCTGCCTCAGTTTCCCCGGCCCAGTCCTGGTGCTTAGGCTCTGTTCTTAGGGGTGTCAGGTGAGACCATCTGATTGCATGGGGCTCTGCAGAGGAAGGGACATTAGAACACCTGAGGATGAAAGAGCCACACTCCAATCAGCCCCGTTCCCTGGGAGAGGACCTTGGTTGGGCAGCCCTGCCTTGCAGAAGGCTCAGACAGGAGAGTGGACCTGGGTGGGCCCTGCCCTGCCCTAGCCAGGCGCTCTCAGAGCTTGTGGCCGTCCTGAGAACCAGACACCCAGGGAGGATGCCTCGGGCTGTCCCGTCTCCCAGTCAGGAGGGACTGAGACAGCTTGAGGGACTCCCCACCACCACGGGCATGACCAGAGCTACCAGGGTGTCACCCTGGAGGCGAGGTGAGACTCCCCTCCCCGAGGGCCTCACACAGCCTCACAAGATGCCCGGTCACCCACACCTGCTCCCCACCACACACACACACAGGGCAAGGCCTGCTGGCTATGCCGCTGAGGACCACCTAGCTGGGAAGGTCGACAATGAGCATCCCGCCCCACCCCCCGGCATTAATGGGGTCTCGGCATCTGGAAAAGAAGGGAAGAGGGTCGTCTCTGCCCACATGGCATCAGTCCAGAACCCTCAACACCCTGAAGTCCCCCAGGGCCCCTCAGCCTCCTGAGCTCAGAGGGGGTTCTACTGCTAAGTCATACCTCCTCCCCATGGGAGTGTGACTCTGAGCCTGCCCTCCCAGACAGCAGTCTGTCCACACTCACTTCCCCAGCAAGCCCTCCGCTCCAGAGCGCCCCTCTGCAGGAGATTAGAGAGCAGCCCCTCCCCCCAGCGGGGCTGGTGCTTCGGTGTGCCCCCAGGATGTCGGGGTGCAGCCCTGGCCCTGTCCTGAGAGGAGCAGCCCACCTCTCCACAGCTACTCTGCCCCTCCTGTGCCTTCTGAACATCCCACTGGGCTCTAGCTCCTCGGAGTCAACCCGTCCTCAAAGAAGGAAACTGCTTCTCCAAGGAAACCCAAAGGAAGGGCCTCTGGTCCAGACACAGGAAGCAAACAGAGCAGGGTGCAGCCCTGCCACGCAGCCCTGCAGGGGAGGCCGCAGCCCTGGGGGGTGAGCCCTAGCCTGCCCCTTAACCTGGGACCACCAGGTCACGTGTCAGAGTACTTGGAAAGGTGTTCCCGATCTTAAGTGCCAGCTGCCCCAGCTCGGGGAGGGGGGCCTCGGGTGCCCCAGCTGTGGGGGGGGGCCCAGCTGTGGGGGGGGGGGCCTGCCCGGAGCCGTCCCTCTCAGGCTGAGCCCCACGCAGCCCGGTGCAGCAGCAGGTGTGGAGACTGCCTCGCTCAGACGGCAGGTCTTGGGGAGGAAACCCCAGGAACAGTGACTGGGGTGCCAAAGGCACTCATCTCAGGCACTGGACCCCACTGGGGAAAATGCCCCCTGGAGCACAGCATGGGTGGGCCAAATGCTCTGTGACTCCGGAGGCAGGTCCCCGGGGAGCGGGGAGAGGAGCAGAGCAGTCTGGCTGTCCAAGAAGCACGACCTGTGTCCCCAGCCACAACGGCACCGGCTCTCCAGGCACCTTGGACAGACCCCCATCTCCCCCAGCCCCACTCTTGGCCTCAGTGTCCACATCTGTGAAATGGGAGGGATACCATTCATTAGATGGTTTTTGTGGCCCCTTAAAGCCTTCCCTACCCACCCATCTTCCTAAAAACAGGATGTTCAGAGGAAGGAAAACAGTGTGAGAACAAAGCCAGAAGAAAGCTGTGTGTGGGGGGGGGCAGACGAGGGCCGGGAGCTGCCAGCCCCCCAAGTCCCGGAGGCCGCTGGGAGGGGCAGAGGTACGAAGCCTGACCCTTGGCTCCTCTCTCCGTGACGATGGCAGTCGCTGCGCCAGGAAGGATGGCAGTGCACCCCACCCGCCCATGGCAGGAGGCCCCCTGTTAACGCAGCTCCCTGTGGGCTTTTGTGTCGAGCTGTCCCCAGGCCCATCAGCCCTCCCTGCCCAGCCTGGTGGTCACCCGCATTCGGAGACCCTAGGCTGATTCATGTGGTCCCAGCTCCACATCTGGCCTCCATATGGGGCGGCTACTCCCGGGGGAAAGGGGGAAGGTCACATCTGGTGGGTAAATCAGAGGACCCCAGGGGGCAGTGACCCCCAGGGAAGGGTCAGTGGGTCTCTGAAACTCCATGACACGTGCTGCTGGCTGGTCTGCACTCTGCTCCCTGGAGCTCGGGCCCTGTTTAGGAGTAGGGAGCTAGCCTCCCCTAGGCACTGTCGCCAGCTGCCCCCTGGCCGCAGCCAGGCTCCTGCCCACCGCCTGGCTCCCCAGGCGGACCCCCCTTTGGGAAACAACACCCCCAGAGCACTCCTCTCACCTAAGTCTTCACACCTCGGCCCTGAGGTCACAGCCTGCCGCCGACCACGTTTCCAGGACACGGCTGGTAACCACCCATTTCCCCGCTCTTCAAGGGATTGGTCCTGATCAGAACAGCTATTAACCCCGAGGTCAAGAAGAGGAAGGGGAAGGGGTGCAGAGAGGGGGCAAGGCCATCCCTTGTTGAGAGGCCCCAGTACCCGGGGCCAGTGGGAGGAAAGAAGGCCTGAGTGTGAGCCTCTCCCGACTGCACTGCGCATCTGAGTCCCGGCCTGAGTATCTGGACGAGGGCAGGGCAAGGGGGGCATCGTCAGCCGTCGCCACCAGCATCACACCCCTGACACCGGACAGCTCCCCGGCACCCTGCGGTCACTCCCACCACCAGCATCACACCCCTGACCCCGGACAGCTCCCCGGTGGTCACTCCCACCACCAGCATCACACCCCCGACCCCTGACAGCTCCCCGGCGGTCACTCCCACCACCAGCATCACACCCCCGACCCCTGACAGCTCCCCGGCGGTCACTCCCACCACCAGCATCACACCCCCGACCCCTGACAGCTCCCCGGCGGTCACTCCCACCACCAGCATCACACCCCCGACCCCTGACAGCTCCCCGGCGGTCACTCCCACCACCAGCATCACACCCCCAACCCCTGACAGCTCCCCGGCACCCTGCGGTCACTCCCACCACCAGCATCACACCCCCGACCCCGGACAGCTTCCCGGCACCCTGCGGTCACTCCCACCACCAGCATCACACGCCCGACCCCTGACAGCTCCCCGGCACCCTGCGGTCACTCCCACCACCAGCATCACACCCCCGACCCCGGACAGCTTCCCGGCACCCTGCGGTCACTCCCACCACCAGCATCACACGCCCGACCCGACAGCTCCCCGGCACCCTGCGGTCACTCCCACCACCAGCATCACACGCCCGACCCCTGACAGCTCCCCGGCACCCTGCGGTCACTCCCACCACCAGCATCACACCCCCGACCCCGGACAGCTCCCCAGCACCCTGCGGTCACTCCCACCACCAGCATCTTCACGCCCACCTCCCTGCTGGCTGGTGTCCCCTTGCTCCACTGTGGTCCTCCCATGACCTTCCTCTATCACAAGGCCATGCGCCTCACCAGAATGGTTGAGCCAACCCCACCTCTGCCACCACCACTGACATTCCTGCTGTGACACCCATCACTCGGCCCCATCATCGCCCACAGCTCCACCCCCATGAGGGTCACCTCACTAGCATGGTGACCCCAATGGAGATATCTCTGTGATCTGACCAGGCGGTGGCGCAGTGGATAGAGCGTTGGACTGGGATGCAGAGGACCCAGGTTCAAGACCCCGAGGTTGCCAGCTTAAGTGCGGGCTCATCTGGTTTGAGCAGAGTTCACCAGCTTGGACCCAAGGTCGCTGGCTCGAGCAAGGGGTCACTCGGTCTGCTGTAGCCCCCCAGTCAAGGCACATATGAGAAAGCGATCAATGAACAACTAAGGTGCTGCAACAAAGAACTGATGCTTCTCATCTCTCTCTCTTCTAGTCTGTCTGTCCCTCTGTCCCTCTCTCTGTCTCTGTCACACACACACACACACACACACACACACACACAAGATATCTCTGTGGTCTCCCTTCCGAGGCTTATCAGGAGCAGAGTGTCAGGGTCCCATGAGGGAATGAGTCCTTGCCGCCTCCTAAGGGACCACGGTGCCCACTCTGTGCTGCCAGAGGCTCGAGGCCCTGGCACAGGGGAGGAGAAAGGCCTCGGCTCTGGGGTGCCTGACTTTGGGCGAGTTATTCCATCTCTCGGAGTCTCAACATCCCCGGCCAGACAGCACTTTCTGCCTCACAGCACAGGTGCCTTTGAGGGCTCATTAAGGATGAGAGATGAGAGTGAAGGCCAAGGTGTCCCGTCCAGGGCCTGTGGGGGAGGGAACAGTCATCGGCCTGGCAAGGCTCTTCTCACGGGTTCCCACTGCCCCAGGAGGTGCCAGGGCACGTCGGGGTGGGCTGTTACAAACTGGAACTCCGCTTGGGTCCCCAGGCCCACCTCTGCCAGGGGACCCCAAGAAGGCCCACGTGAACCCACACAGCCCCACGACCTCGGCTTCTCCCTGCAGGGGCCTAGAGAACTCCCCCGGAGCTGTGCCCTGGGAGCTAATCCTTGTGGGATCTCGGGAGGAACGCTCAAGACAGATCATCTTGTGAAAGGCATTTTGATTTTTCCATCTGGTGGTGCCAAAATGTCTTTCAACAAAAGGGGTGACTAATAAACATTTCTGGGAATGAAGAATTTTTCCAAGAACTGGTAGAAATGAGATGATCTCACCTTTCAGAATGTGAGCTGTCTGTCTTCCCCCCCTTTCTGAATCTCGGGGGGAAGGAAGAAGCCGGAGGCAGCACCCGAGGCACCTGGCGCAGCGGCTCAAGGAGTGGCGGGAGCCCCCGGGGCCACCAGGAGCTGAAACGGACTCTCGGTGGGGTCAGGGCGGTTTCTGGACATGAACATGTCCAGCCAGGCCTCTCTCGGACTCTCACCCCTGCACCCCTGCGCCCCACACTGCTCTTCTCCCATTTCCTGGGCCCGTTTCTACTTCCTGCTTAGAGTCTTCTCTTTCTGCCGGGGCTCCCTCCTCCAGGAAGCCCTCCCCCCTACCCTGTCAGAGGACGGGCTATCTGTCCTCTGCCTAGACTAGCAGGCACTCAAGTGAGTTTACCAGGAGGGAAGGACAGGGGTGGGGATGGTGTGTGAGTGTGTGCGTGCGTGTGTGCGTGCGTGCCTGTGAATGGCAGCTGTGTGAGATGAGGGGAGGCCGTGAGCACCGGACAGGGCAGCTCCCACGGAGCACAGGGACACAGAGTCAGGAGGAAGGAAGGGAAAGGGAAGAGAGCTCACCAGGAGGCGGAGGGGCAGGACCTGGGAGGAGGGAGGAGGGAGACTGCGGGGCCACGGGGGCTGCCAGGCCCAGCCTGGGCGGGGTGAGGGTGTTCACAGCAGGTCAGGGGAACAGGAGAGTCAGGCCCCCTTCTGTCCCCTCTACTCCAGGCCAGCGGGGAGGCCACCCGGGGGTGTTTCCCGATCCAGCAGAGAGGCCTAGCCTGGGCGGGGTGAGGGTGTTCGCAGCGGGTCAGGGGAACAGGAGAGTCAGGCCCCCTTCTGTCCCTTCTACTCCAGGCCAGAGGGGAGGCCACACAGGGGTGTTTCCCCATCCAACAGAGAGGCCCAGCCCTTGCTCAGGCCTGGCCCAACCTCCCCACGCCACGGATGCTTGGGAACAGCGTGTCGTTCTGTCGTCCTCATCGCCTCGTCACCGGCGGCAGAGGTGCTGGAGCCTGGATTCCAGGCCCCGGGTCACGGAGCAGGCGACTCCCGCAGGGGTGGGCCCTGCCCCCGTCGGAGCGGCGGGGACTCTGACTTGGGACCCGCACACACGCGGTCACACCAGCACGCTCGCTCGGAGCTGCGACGGAAAGGCAGGGCCTCCTCCGTGGGACCCGCACACACCCGCGCACACGCGGTCACACCAGCATGCTCGCTCGGAGCTGCGACAGGAAGGCAGGGCCTTCTCTGTGGGACCCGCACACACCCGCACACACGCGGTCACACCAGCACGCTCGCTCGGAGCTGCGACAGGAAGGCAGGGCCTCCTCCGTGGGACCCGCACACACGCGGTCACACGTGGTCACACCAGCACGCTCGCTCGGAGCTGCGACAGGAAGGCAGGGCCTCCTCCATGGGACCCGCACACACGCGGTCACACCAGCACGCTCGCTCGGAGCTGCGACAGGAAGGCAGGGCCTCCTCCGTGGGACCCGCACACACGCGGTCACACGTGGTCACACCAGCACGCTCGCTCGGAGCTGCGACAGGAAGTCAGGGCCTTCTCCGTGGGACCCGCACACCCCCGCACACACGCGGTCACATCAGCACGCTCGCTCGGAGCTGCGACAGGAAGGCAGGGCCTTCTCTGAGGCTGGATGGCCCGAGATGTTGGCAGGCATCGCTAACACCCTTGAAAATACAAAGCGTCCCACACTGCGTTTCTCACGGGCGCTCTGTCGGACGTTTGCAAGGTGGGCCGGATTCCCCTAGGTGGCAACAGAGGGCTGAGGCGGCCCCCGGAGAGGGAACTGTGAGGACAGCGTCACTGTGGACCCCTGCCCTGGGGGCTGGCTCCTGGCACGGAGGAGGAGTCGTGATCTGTCTCGTCTAGAAGGACGTCGGGTCCCCCGGGCCACACCTCCACTCCTCAGCTGAGGACGCTCAGCTGGGGGGAGGGACTCCCTGTCCAAAGTCACAGAGCAAATTAGGAATCTGTATGTCCACATGTCCGGATTCTGGGGCCGGTGCCCCTTTCCCTACAAACAGAACGGGCCACCCTTCCCTGCACGGGGTCTCCCGGGATGAATGAGAAGCATGGTGGGTCCAGGCCCCGACGCCTCCCAAACCCCCCAATCCCACCCCAGCTGGGACCCCTCTCAGTGGCAGTCATGCTGGGAACAACACAGGCAGGACGTGCAACCCCCACTCCAGCCCCGGGGGGCTCCTCCCGTCCCCCGCGGCCCCAGTCCTCAGGTCGCTGGCGGAGACCCAGCTCCGTGCTCTAGGGCAGCGTCACGCCAGGACTCCCGCGAGCTGGCCTTCGAGGGGGGCCGGCTGGCTCTTCACCCAGCAGGGGCAGCAGGCCCAAGGTCCTAATTAGCAGCTACTGGAACGTCCCAGTGCCCTGTCTGTAAGTGAAGGGAATGTGTTTCCTAATTGGCCACCCGCCGGGTGTCAGTCAGAGGCAGAGATTAGGCAGTCCCTGTCCCTGTCCCTGTCCCTCCGTCCCTTTCCGCCTCCCGGCCTCCCCCACTCAGCCATCCCCAAGAGGCACCTCCTCATCCCCTTCCTGCTCATCCCCCCCCCAGTGGCCAGTGTGGGGGGGACTCCTCTGCTCACACTTCCTTCAGGGGCCCAGGGGCCCAACAGGATACAGGGAAGATTCTCCACAAGGCCTCACAGACCGAGCCCGGACCTGCGCGTGGGCCCAGCCCAGACCCGGTGGGAGCCCCTCACTCCTTCCTTACTGAGCCTGTCCCTGAGGCCTGGCCCACCCACCTTGCTGGGCTCTTTCTGCAGTCCCGTTTCTAATTCTTCTTTTGCCCTGCCTCCTGTCTGAATAAACAGGCCTCGATGATGTTGAGCTGGGCGGGGATGCTTCCAAATTTTAGGTGACTCCCAAGAGTATCAGGGACAGTCCTGGGGCCCAGAAGCCCCCCAATGCTTTGAGAAGAATGGGAGAGGCATGCCAGTCCTGCCCTCGGAGACCGGGGACCTAGCCGGACATGCAAGTGACAGCACAGTAGCTTCAGACCTCGTCCGCGCCCTGAGGGGCACTCCAGGTCTCCCCTGCATTTGGCGCTCCTCGAGTCTGGCCACAGAAATGAGGACGCTGGACCGGGCAGGGCGCCTGGCAGCGGGTGTGGGGGGCAGGAGCAGGTGTGGCCCCCGTGACGTCTGCAAAGGCGAGCATGTGAGGCCGTGCCTGGCCCCTCTTGCCCTTGAACAGGTAGGGCCCTGGGGCTCAATGTGATGCGGGGAGGAGCAGGGGAGGGGGGCCTGGGGACAGATCTGAGGAAGGAGCAGGAGGCTGGGCCCCCACTGGGCAAGGCACCTTCCACAGCTGGGCCGAGGTGCCACCTGTGACTTGAGGAAATTGAAGCCCACCTTCTTTGACAGCTGCTTCATTCCGATAACCCACGAGGGAGTCGAGGAGAGGGGAAGACAGGGCTGAGGCAGGGAGCAGAGGTCACCTGAACCCACAGACTGCGCCCCGCCCGCCGGTCGCCACCAGCAGGAGAGAGGCCCTGTGGCTGAGGGCGCCCTCTCGCACGGAGGTGGCTCAGGAGGGGCGGGGGTCCCGCTGGGTCTACGAAAAGAGGGAATCGGTCTCCCTTCGGCACAGAGAGGGGCCTGCCGGTGAGCTCTGGAGGGCCAGAGTGTCCCCAGGAATAGCAGGGCCGAGGGCGGTAGAATCCCATTGAGGACAAGAAGTCAGAAGAGAATAAAACAGGACTGAGTCAAATAGAACCAGGGGTCCGTTTTGGTAACTTAAATAAAAGTCCAATTCATCCTTTTTCTTCCCTTAACAAACAGAAGGGGGACTGTGGGTCAACACCTTACAGAAAGCCTGCTCAGTTCTTCTCCCCTCCGAGCCCTCTCTACATGGCCGCGTCTACTTGAGGATGCTTCCAGACTCAAGAGAGAACAACCCTTCCCGAGCAGGCCACCTGTTCCTTCTCCTTCCTGCCCTGCTCTGGGCAGGGGGAGGGGAAGAAGGGAGACATGGCGAGGGGGGCGGGGCCCTTCCCCGTGACTCTGGGCTCTCTAAGCCTGCAAGGATAGCCCCCAGACCCCAGCCTGTGCCCATGGCAGACCCCTCAGGCCCTCCTGCCTGAGTCCTCATCCCACAGGAGGCTCCCTTGAGGCCCCCAGCAAGCTCACACACCTAGGGCCACACAAGCTTCATCCAAAACCACCGGGGCCCCTCCTGTGGCTACCCCCCACCCCCAGGCTCAAAGACAGCGACTCCTTTATTGCGAATCTGCTTCAAAGTTTGTTTTCAAAATCAAGGTTTGCTTTCCAGTGTGTGTGTGTGTGTGTGAGAGAGAGAGAGTTTCTGCACCGTGTGTGTGTGTGTGTGTGTGTGTGTGTGTGTGTGAGTTTCTGCACCGCCATGGGACGCAAACCCTTTGAGGAGCTTTGAGGAACTTACTGTGGGAGCCCAGAGAGGTCTGAGTGGGAAGACCTGGCCCCTTCTCAAAATTCCCTTGAGTTCCTTTGGGTCTCATCATTCATTTCATTCTAACTGGTCCTAGTTATTGTCCTTATTAAAGAAAAAAGTCCTCACATTTAGTTCAAGCACTGCCCTGGTCAGGAAGCCCACGGGGCCAGGATTCTGAGGTCGGGCTGCTGGACCCCCTGGGGTCAGGAGGCTGGGAGTGTGCACCTGGGAGAACAGGCCTCCTCATCAGGGGGCCTCACTTCCGGCCCACGCGTCCCATCTCCATCACTGCCCTCCTCCCTTCCCACCCGGCTTCCTGTGGACTAACAGGTCATTCTACACTGGGAGCCTGCCAGACACCGGGCCCTGTGCTGGGTGCTGGGGCTGCCTGGGCGTGCATGCTGAGTGCGTCACGTCTGTGTTACACCCAGGTACGTACAGTACACCCATCATGTCTGTGTTACACCCAGGCACACACAGTACACGCATCATGTCTGTGTTATACCCAGGCACGCACGGTACACGCATCACATCTATGACACCCAGGCATGCACGGTACACGCATCACGTCTGTGTTACACCCAGGCACACACGGTACACGCATCACGTCTGTGTTATACCCAGGCACACACGGTACACACATCACGTCTGTGTTACACCCAAGCACGCACGCTGAGTGCATCACGTCTGTGTTACACCCAGGCACGCACACTGAGTACATCACGTCTGTGTTACACCCAGGCACACACGGTACAC
This sequence comes from Saccopteryx leptura, assembly GCF_036850995.1. Taxonomy (NCBI): domain Eukaryota; kingdom Metazoa; phylum Chordata; class Mammalia; order Chiroptera; family Emballonuridae; genus Saccopteryx; species Saccopteryx leptura. The sequence goes on along the minus strand of NC_089504.1, from coordinate 359,589,934 downwards.
ACATCACGTCTGTGTTACACCCAGGCACGCACGGTACACGCATCACGTCTGTGTTACACCCAGGCACGCACGGTACACACATCACATCTGTGTTACACCCAGGCATGCACGGTACACGCATCACGTCTGTGTTACACCCAGGCACGCACGGTACACGCATCACATCTGTGTTACACCCAGGCACACACGGTACACGCATCACGTCTGTGTTACACCCAGGCATGCACGCTGAGTACATCACGTCTGTGTTACACCCAGGCATGCACACTGAGTACGTCACGTCTGTGTTACACCCAGGCACACATGGTACACGCATCACATCTGTGTTATCCCCAGGCACGGACGGCACACGCATCACATTTGTGTTACACCCAGGCACGTACGGCACATGCATCAAGTCTGTGCTACAGACAAGGAAACTGAGGCTCAGATAAGCAACTGGACCTGCGGCAGGTCCCACTGGAGGGGCAGAGCCAGGGCAGAGCTGGGACACTGGCTAGAACAAAGAGGCCGCTCTACTTTCCAAGAGGAGTCCAGAGCGAACGTGGAGTTGGCAGGGCCACGGAGACCCTGGGGGGGAATTCGCCCCCAGGGACCAGTTGGAGAGGGGACAGGTGAGATCGGGCAACGTTCAGCCGAGTGCAGAGGTGGCAGAGTGAACTGTCAGGGGTTGGAAACAGGAGGGCCCAGGCCAGCCCAAACCAGCCCGACCTGCCAGGTCAGGAACAGCCCGCCCCCGCCCCCGGGGGACAGCACCAGGCCTGGGCTCAGAGCCCCTCGGCCTGCCTCTAGGCTGTGCAAGTCCTGGCTAGGGGAGAGGGCCTGGCCGCCCAGGCAGGCACCCCGTCTCTACCCGGGGCCCTCTCAGCTCTGCCAGCGGGCAGCTGGATGAGTGATCCTCCCGGGACTTCTGTTTGCACGTCCCACTGAGGTGCCCTCTCAGCTCCTGTGCCTCCTGCAGGCACCCCGGTGGCCTCCTGCCCGCCAGGACCGAAGTCACGCTGTGAGCACCCTCTCAGGAACCAGAAACTACACGGCTGGCTCCTCACCTCCCACGGGGCGGGGCTGGCACAAGGGGTTTCTCAGCAAGTGCTCAAGGCAATGGGGGGGGGACACCCCACGAGACAAGGGTGCTGAGAACGGGGGATGGGACAGCCCCTTCCTAGTTTAGGGAGCATGAGGGCTCAGGGGACAGGACTCTCTGAAGGTGGTTCACAAGGCTGTGGGCCCCTGAGCTCCCTGCTGGGAAAGGCCCAAGGAGAGCCCCCTTTGTTGTACTCAAATTCAGGGGCATCAGAATGACCAGTGAGCTGTTTAAAATGCAGATGCCCCAGCTCACCTCAGCCCCTTCTGGAGTCAACCCACCCCCAACCCCCACCTCATCCCACGGGAGGTCACTTCAGGAATCTGCATTCTAGACATTCCATGGACCTCACTGTGAGCAACAAAGACTCAGGCTGAATGTCCGCAGAACGGAGGGGGGTCACTGAAGGCCGGAGGCTCGCCTGGGAGTCCAGGGCCCGGGTGCTGCCCTCACGGGCGCCCTGCCTCCGAGGACTGAGTCCAGGGCCCGGGCGCTGCCCTCACGGGCGCCCTGCCTCCGAGGACCGAGTCCAGGGCCCGGGCGCTGCCCTCACGGGCGTCCTGCCTCCGAGGACCGAGTCCAGGGCCCGGGTGCTGCCCTCACGGGCGCCCTGCCTCCGAGGACCGAGTCCAGGGCCCGGGTGCTGCCCTCACGGGCGCCCTGCCTCCGAGGACCGAGTCCAGGGCCCGGGTGCTGCCCTCACGGGCGCCCTGCCTCCGAGGACCGAGTCCAGGGCCCGGGTGCTGCCCTCACGGGCGCCCTGCCTCCGAGGACCGAGTCCAGGGCCCGGGCGCTGCCCTCACGGGCGCCCTGCCTCCGAGGACCGAGTCCAGGGCCCGGGTGCTGCCCTCACGGGCGCCCTGCCTCCGAGGACCGAGTCCAGGGCCCGGGTGCTGCCCTCACGGGCGCCCTGCCTCCGAGGACCGAGTCCAGGGCCCGGGTGCTGCCCGGACAGGCGCCCTGCCTCCGAGGACCGAGTCCAGGGCCCGGGTGCTGCCCGGACGGGCGCCCTGCCTCCGAGGACCGAGTCCAGGGCCCGGGTGCTGCCCGGACGGGCGCCCTGCCTCCGAGGACCACGGTGGGAGAGAGAGACTCCTGGGCGTGGGATCGGCCCCGCTCAGCTCCTGTTCGGTCACGGGGTCTTCACTACCCCCACCCGCTTGGGGCCACTTGCACCCCAAGCCCGGCCCTCCCCCCCCTCCCTCACTCACCATAGTCCTTCTTGCAGTACTTTTTCATGTTAATCTTCAGCTTCCCTTTGGAGGCCTTGCAGTAGGACTCGCAGTCTGCAGGGGAGGGGAGAGCACAGACAAAACCTAATTAAGCGGGTGCTGAATAGGCCGGCGGTCTGGCGGGCGGGAGGCCGCCTCCCTGAACACCCAGGGCCTGCGATACCCACGGGCCTGGCTGGGCGGGCGGGCGGGCTTTCAGGCAGGCCTGGCTTCTAAAGAGGCGCTTGGGACAAAGGGCCTTGCTGACCCCCCCCCCCACGTCCTGACGAATGCTTTAGCTGCTGCCTGTAGCCCCCTCCACCCCCCAGCCTCCGTCAGGGACTCTGGGGACTCCTGTTCTGTGCCACCCAGGGCTTCGGAGCACCACACAAATCCCCCCGTTCTTAAGACACAAGTGGAGCCTGATTAAAGCCAATAGAGGCCTCATTGTCACCCCGTGCCCCAGGTCTGTGTCAGGCGCTGGCTTTCACGGCGCGGAGCCTCTGGCAGGGGTCAGCCCCCAACAAAAGAGGTCACAGGGGAAATTAGCAGCCCATGAAACATTAGAAAGCCCCTTTGGTGTCCACTCTACTGGAGTGTGCAAATAAAATGCCCCCCAAAGAACAGTTCAGTTCTAATGGGCCCCACTGCTGCGAGACGGGACCGGACGGCCTGGCCAGTGCCGCTGGGTATCACTCTGGGGGCTTCCCACAGTCCGAGTGTGAGCGGGCAGGGTGTGCAGGGCCCGGGGCCTGCCCCTCCTGGGGGTGGCTGTGGCCCCCCACCCCCGCCCTGGCCCATCACGCCCTCTGCTCCTCCTGGGGGTGCCTGTGGCCCCTCACCCCCCGCCCCGGCCCATCACGCCCTCTGCCTGTAGCGCTCTCTGCTCTTTAGACGAGGTGGTGGCACGACTCCCTCTCTCGGTCCACGCCTGGCGGCCAGCCTGCCACAGGGGCCTCGTTCATCCTTCCAGCCTGCTCTGCCCCGCTGTCTGCCATGCTGCGTCTCACTCCATTCTCACAACCATTCTTGGACGTGTGGGTGTGATTCCCATCCCGGAAACGCAAGAGCTGAGGCCTGCTGCCAGCCAGCACCCAGACGGGGCCGCGAACGCCAGGCCGAGATGTCGAGAGGCCTGCGGCCAGCCAGCACCCAGACGGGGCCGTGGACGCCAGGCCGAGACGGCGAGACCTCTGCGCTCCTGGTACGACACGCGGTGTCTCTGTAAACACCGACAGGCCCCCCTCAGTGTGAGCAGGGTGCTGGGCTCGGAGTTGGGGCGAGGCGTGTCCTGAGCTCCAGCAGCTCTTGGACCGCTCGCTGGTGGGAAGACCAGCCAGGCTGGCCGGGGCCCCCAGGGCAATGACACGACAGCGCGGTGTGGCGTGGCAGAAGTGGGCTGGGGACGTGTCCCAGTGAGGGCTGGGGACGGGGGACTAAAAAGGTCACGGGGACCCAGGCACAGACCCAGAAGTAACCGCCGGGAGCAGCCGCCAGCCACACATTCTGCAGAGCGGGACACCGAGGCCAAGTTTGGGGTAAGAAGTGATCTGCATGGGGGCCCAGGACGAAGCCAGAGGATGAGGTCAGGCCTCCCGCCCCACCCCCACCCCGAAACCATGGCCGAGGTCTGCAAGAAACATTCAGAGTTCACCCAAGAGTCAGTCCCGGAGCCCGCTGGTGCCTCAATTCAAGTCCAAACAGCCCCATCCCGCTGTTCTGGGCATCCGAGCCTAGCAGACCCCTAGTGCCTCCTGAGTCAGCTTCCTGGGGCACCGAGCGAGGAACCAGCCTCAGGAACTGACAGGGAAACAGCCCCCGGCCTGCTCTCCTGCGGCCCAAGCCCCCGACCCGCCTGGGCGCTGAGAGGGGACAGCGACCAGACGCACACAGACGAGTGGCAGCGTCACCATCGTCGTCACCATCGTGTCACCATCATCGTCACCACCGTCATCGTCACCATCGTCACCATCGTCGTCACCATCGTCACCATCATCGTCACCATCGTCACCGTCGTCACCATCATCGTGTCACCATCATCGTCACACCACGACGCGCCTTGCGGTTGGGAATGGCCGCTCCCGGCCGCGTCTCTGCCAGCTCAGCTCAGGGACAGATGACGCCCACAGCAGAGCCACCGCAGCGGCCGGACCCAGGCGGTGCGTCAGCCCTCGTGGTCGTGAGCAAGCGGCTGGAACCCGGCCCCGCTCTCTCCGCTCAGGGAAGCGGATTGGAATGCAAGCAGAGCCAGGTGACGTTATTACAGGGACAGCCCTGACTCCACTCTCGTTACCTTTTCGTCCTTTTTTTTTATGAAAGTCACGGGCCTACCCCCTGCCTCCACTGCATGGGTCGAGGCCTGTCCCTTCGTCTCGGCCCGGAGGTGGTCAGCCTGGGAGGGGAGACGGCCCTGCCACACGTCAGCTGTCAGAACCGCAAGGCAACACCCCCCCTGAGTGGGAACTGGACCCCTCCTCAAGGCAAGGAAACCAGAGGACAGAGAGGTTCCCGGGCGCCCGCCCCGAGTAAGCTCCGCACCATGGAGCAGAAGGGAAGGTGGCTGGGTCCTGCGACAACCCACCCCCGCCCCTCGGCCTCCCACTGCCGCTCCACCCCTCTCCCGGGCGGGTGGGTCCTGCGACAACCCACCCCCGCCCCTTGGCCTCCCCGGCCTCCCACTGCTCTCCCGGGCTCCTAGTGACATCGACAGCTCTTCTCCTCAGAGCCAAGTGTCCACCCGAGACAGACGTGGTGATAGACTGTGTGGCATCCGCCGCTGCCTCACTAGCTGCAGCTCAGACCCTGCCGGACCGATCACAGCCGCCCCCGCACACACCCAGAGGGCGCCCCAGCCGTGGCGCTAGTGAGGCCCTCAGCTTGGCTCTCTGTGTGCCCATGAGCCCCATGTTACAGCAGACTGGCTGCAGAGTCTGTCCTCCTGACCCCCCCCCTGGCTCCCAACCAAACACTGACACCGAGCCCCACCCCCACGACATCCGGGCATCCTTGGTTAAGGGGGCAGCCTGAGTGTCCAGACTGTTCAAGTTCCCCAGGTGACTCTAACGGGCAGCCAGGGTTAGAGACCACTGTCTGAACCTGCTGCAGCTATGGAAGGAGGGGGCAGGTCCCTGCACCCATGATTTGCACAGAGCACCCAGCCTGGCGGAGGAAAGGACCAGAGAGGTGACAGCAGACAGGTGTCTCACACAGAGGAACTGGCTGGTGCCCCCACAGAAAATGCTGCCAGCTTTCGAACACCGTGGCTATGCGTGTGCATGTGTGTGCGTGTACATGTGCGTGTGTCGGCCGTGGGGGGGGGCGGGGAAGTCCTATGTCTTTCCTTTCTATCTGGTCAGTGTGTGTTTGTCATAAAATGTCCCCTCCTCTCTCCAGATTTGCTGCTTCCAACTGAGCTGTGAGCTAGGACCACAGAAAGGCCCGGCTCGTTAGGATGACGCTCAACGTGGGTCAGTGGGCTTGGAGGAAGAGACTGAGACTGTCCCTTTGGGGACAGGGAATAACCCCCGGAGCGTGGACGCTGCGGCAGCTCTCGGGCCGCTGCTGGACTCTTTGTCTTGGTTGTGTTCCAGAGAACTGAGGTCATTGGACAAGTGGTCCCTGGCTGAGGAAAACGCGCCTGCGTTTTCTCTTTCTTAGCAAACGCACACAAAGCTACAGAGACTGCTTCAAGACGGACAAACCACAGCCTTCCAACGCAGCGTTGAGTCCTTCAATGTGGCATCTACTTGGCAGTCACCCATGCAGCCCCTCCTTGCTCTGTTCCAAAATAGCTATAAAGACAATGAAAAAAAGAAAGAAAGAAAGAAAGAAAGAAAGAAAGAAAGAAAGAAGAAAGAAAGAGAGAGAGAAAGAAAGAAAGAAAGAAAGAAAGAAAGAAAGAAAGAAAGAAAGAAAGAGAAAGAAAGGAAGAAAAGTCGCATGAATGCCAAAAACTAAACTGATAGATGACCCAATGTTGGAATCTGGGAGCAATCTCTATTAATTAAAGGCAGATGGTGGTGGAACAAGCTAAACCTGTCCAGGTTTTTACCTCTGGACACAGTTCTTTGTCTGATGAACAGAAAGAGCCTTTAAAAAAGGGGGGGAGGAGGAAATGACAGAGAGACAACAACCAGAAAACAAATGGGCAGGAAGTGGGGGGTGCACTGGAGGCGCTGGCCCCGCCAGGGAGGGGAAGCTTGAGGAAGGGCAGGGACTGGAAGACCGTGTTTGCAGGAGGTATCCGAACCCGTGTTTTCATCTCCGTTACTGATGCAGAGAATCAGACGCTCGGGCAGCAGCCACAGAAGAACAGCACGTCTGCAGGGCAGAAGCGGATCGAGGCGAGAGGCTGGACAGAACCAGGAGCTGGAGAAGGAGCCACACACATCGTTCTGCTGTGCAGCTCGGAGCGAAGACGGGAACCCAGTCGCCAGGCGGGTACAGGGATCTGCAACTTTGTTGTTGTTGTTTTTTTGTTTTGTTTTGTTTTGGTTTTTTTGCAAAGTGCCAAAAGTAAATATGTTAGGCTTTGCAAGTCATACGGTCTGGATCACAACTGGTCAGATTCTGTTGCCATGGCTGGAAAAACAGCCGCAGACAATATGGACCCGAATGAGCATGGCAAAGTAAACAAAAAAAAATAATTCTAAAAAGACGCGTCCTCTATGACATGGAAGAAAGTCGTAAGGGAAGACGAGGCTAAGCTGAACAGGCCCTAGGATGACACAGAAAAGGTGACACATAAGAGAGAGAAGAGCTGAAAACACAAACACCTAAACACGCAGTAGCACCATTAAAATGCACTTCGGAGGCTAACGAAAGGAAAACGAGGCTGTGGGAAACGGATGCAGAAACATGCAGAATCCACCGGAGAAGCTCTCCCCACACTCAGCGGCAAAGGGGAGAGACGTGGAAAGTATGAAGAGAAAACGACCAGGGTGTGAGGGGGAGGGGCGGCGAGGTGACGCCCAGTGGGCAGAGAACCGT